>NW_027315846.1:1941429-2216429 GCF_026437365.1 Eucyclogobius newberryi
TCCGTGGGAGCCTAACAAGATGGATTCTCAAGAGTTTGTAAAATGAAGAGAATTCATCCTTCATCCAAACCTATTCTACCTCGGACCGTTCTGGATGAAGACGTGTGTTTGTGGGACTCATGGTTTTAGCTTCATAAATGTCTAAATGTGTCATGTAACTCACAGTCCGGCAGGTCCAAACCTCTCACTTTTATGATCAGATTCACCTTGTGTTTTACTGCCACAACTCTCTGTGTCAGAAATAAAAGCCTTTTGTGTGAAACCATAAAAAGGATCATGTGTTTTTTGTTTCAGAATCTGGAGAAGGTTTTTAAACACCGCGATCTGAAAGAGAAGCTTCTGGAGACGAAGCTGAGCCAAGCCAACCTTCTACTGCAGGAGGCGCAGGGCAAGCACAAGCTGGAGAAGGAGCTGGTCTGTACTGCTACTGCTACTGCTACTGCTACTGCTACTGCTACTGCTACTGCTACTGCTACTGCTACTACTACTACTACTGCTACTGCTACTGCTGCTGCTGCTACTGCTACTACTGCTGCTACTGCTACTGCTGCTGCTGCTACTGCTACTACTGCTGCTACTGCTACTGCTACTGCTGCTGCTGCTACTGCTACTACTGCTGCTACTGCTACTGCTGCTGCTGCTGCTGCTACTGCTACTGCTACTACTACCACTACCGCTGCCGCTGCCGCTGCTGCTACTGCTACTGCTACTGCTACTGCTACTACTACTACTGCTACTGCTACTGCTACTGCTACTGCTACTACTACTACTGCTACTGCTACTGCTACTGCTACTGCTACTGCTGCTGCTGCTACTACTACTACTACTGCTACTGCTACTGCTGCTGCTGCTACTGCTACTACTGCTGCTACTGCTACTGCTGCTGCTGCTGCTGCTGCTACTACTACTACTGCTACTGCTACTGCTACTGCTACTGCTACTACTACTACTGCTACTGCTACTGCTACTGCTACTGCTGCTGCTGCTACTACTACTACTACTGCTACTGCTACTGCTGCTGCTGCTACCGCTACTACTGCTGCTACTGCTACTGCTACTGCTACTGCTGCTGCTGCTGCTGCTGCTGCTACTGCTACTGCTACTACTACTACTACTACTGCTGCTACTGCTACTGCTACTACTACTACTACTACTGCTGCTACTGCTACTGCTACTACTACTACTACTGCTGCTGCTACTGCTGTTGCTACTGCTACTGCTACTGCTACTGCGCTAACAAACAAAAAAGTCTAGATATTTTGTCTTTTTTGTGTAATTAGTGCCATTTAAAACCAAAATATAGTAATATAGTCTGAACTCCAAAGTCTGAACTCCAAACCAAGTGTTTTTACAGAAAAGCTGGAAATGACAGAATCTTAATTAACAAACTCTTAAATGAAACATTTCCTCTTTTGTTCCAGGAGCTTTATTGACTCGTTTTCCTTTTGCTTTGCGCAGCTTCTGACCCAAACGGCCGAGACCAAGCTGCAGATGAAGGCGCTGAAGAAGCAGGAGCTGGACATGAGATCGCAGGTACTGCACGGCATGCTGGGAAAACACCATCGCCACTTTCACGCGCTCACGCCTTTTCCCTGTCGCTCCCGCAGCTCGACATGTACTCGAGGAAGTTCGACGAGTTCCAGGGCACCGTCTCCAAGAGCAACACGGTCTACAGCGGCTTCAAGCAGGACATGGACAAAGTGAGGCCACGCCCAGTGACACGCCCTGAGATTCACTTTGACGTGGGCTTTTTTACATGTGCGAGTGGATCATCAATTTACATTTCTGGTCTTTGTGAGCAGCGTTATTGATCTAGAAAGGTTTGATATGTGACAAGAACATTGACTTCCTGTTCGAAACTTCTGGACTCTTCCTTCATAGCGATAAGCCCCGCCTCTACTATAATACTGATAAGCCCGCCTCTGCTCATTAAAGAGTATTTATCTTTTAAACTAATTTGTGTGATGCTTTTGGACCTTTTTGCTCATCAATGTATTGATTTGGATGTTTGGAGGTTTTCAGACTCCAGAATGTGACTGGAAGGGGCAGATTTTCAGATTTCAGCCTTTTGTTTACAGTGACATTCTGAGGACTATTCACCACTCAAAAGAGATAAGATTATGTTTTAAATCATCAATTGCCACGGCGACGATTGTACTTTTCCTCTTTTCCTCATTCCAAAGCCCATGGAACGATTATATCCCCTCATCAAGGTTTTTTTTCCCCAAAACGCCCGACTGAAATGAGCCTTAAATCAAACTGAAGCTGTTCCTGAACCTTTGGAGAAAGAAAAGTCTGGACTCTTTGTGAAGCTGAGACTCTGTCGTTTCGTAGTCTTTTTAGGCCTTCAAAATTCACACCGGACGTTAAAATTGCAGCTGGGATTACGTGTTTGTGATTCTGTTTCTCGTGTTGCAGATGTCGAAGAAGATGAGGAAGCTGGAGAAAGAGTGCCAATCCTGGAAATCCCGCTTCGACAACTGCAACAAGAGCCTCGTGGAGATGGCGACGGATGTGAGCGTTCCTCCACACACTCCTCGACCGTCGCTTCGCTCAAAGGCGCTCTCGGTTTTTTTTTTACGCGTCACGTCTTCTTTGTTCTTTCAGAAAACGCTCAAGGACAAAGAGCTGGAGCTGGTCCTCGTGAAGAACAAGAAGCTGGAGAACCTTTGCCGCGCTCTGCAGCAGGAGAGGAAAGGTCTGCCCACGGAGCCCACGGAGCCCACGAAGCCCACGGAGCCCACGGAGCAAACGGAGCCCACAAAGCCCACGAAGCCTACGGAGCCTACGGAGCCCACGGAGTCGACGGAGCCCGCGGAGTCCACGGAGGCCATGGAACCCACGGAGCCCGCGGAGTCCACGGAGCCCACGAAGCCCACGAAGCCTGCGGAGTCCACGGAGCCCACAAAGCCCACAAAGCCCACAAAGCCCACTATGCCTGCGGAGTCCACGGAGCCCACGAAGCCCACGGAGCCAACGAAGCCCACAGAGTCCACGGAGCCCACGAAGCCCACGGAGCCCACGAAGCCCACAGAGTCCACGGAGCCAACGAAGCCCACGGAGCCCACGGAGCCCACGGAGCCCACGGAGCCCACGGAGCCCACGGAGCCCACGGTGCCCACGAAGCCCACGAAGCCCACGAAGGAGAAGCGGCGTCCTGGGGCAAAGCAGACCATAAACTCCCCTTCTTCTCCTCCAGAAGCTCCGCATCCCGCCGCCGTCGCAACCGGAACCTCGCCGAAAGAATCGCCGAAAACCCGAGAACTGGCCCAACTCAAAGCCCAGCAGGCGAGACTCGAGGAAATCGCGAGTTCGTTCACGATTTCCCACGTCATACCGGAAGAATATCTGAGGGACGAAGACTACGAGAAGAAGCGGGAGGAGGAGGAGGAGGCCGAGGCAGCCGCCGTGCCCCAGAGCGAGGCCTGTTCCCGGGCAGAGGCGTCGGACGGAGACGCGCCCGTCCTGGAGGATGTGGAGGAGCAGAGGAGCAGAGATCAGGAGATGGAGTCCGTGGATTGAAGCGGAAAACACACTGTGAGTTTTAATATATTTAGCCCGATTTGTATAAAATTTGGTGAAATAAAGATGAAAAAAAATATTCATCCGTGTCGCTGATGTTTTCCGAGTTTAAACAAATGTATTTTTAATTGTGTAATGAAAGCAAACTGGGATTGACCTCAGAATATCACAAAAAATATCACACTTTTTATGTTTTACACCAGAAAAAACTCACAAATGTCGATTTACACAATAGTTTTGTTATTTTATCTACAGATATATTACATTCTTCACCACAAATTAAATTTTTGTGAAGTTCAAATACAATTTTAAGGGTGAAATTACGTACTTACTTTAAAAAAAAAGAAAAAAAAGAAAACTACTGGTTGCTTGTTGTTTTTTGTCATAAAAACTTAAACCATTATCATATAGATATTGTGTCGTTTTCGAGGGTTTAAAGCTGGGGGGGTCAAACTCATCTTGGGTCGCGGGTTGAACATAACGTAAAAAATAAAACAAACAAAACAAAACTTTAACTTTTATATAGCCTAGTAATAGTTCTATGTGGACACTGCAGCAGATAAAAGGCTGAGTACATATTCATGCAGCAGCAGCAGGAACAGGAACATGTTTCTGCGGGGGAGGGGCAGCAGCTGCAAAGGATTGTGGGACGTGTAGTTCTAGCGCTAAAAACGCTACATATTAATCTGAAATTATTAAATATAAATTAAAAATAGTTTTGCGGGCCAGATTCGGCACGCGGGCCACCAGTTTGACACCTGTGGTTTAAAGGGACTTCACATGCAGTGTCTGGTAGTACTTTACAAATACTGGGGAAATCAGATGTACTTTTCCCATTGAAGTTTAACACGATCCGAGACTTGTGTCTGAGTCGAGCTTCCCCTTTGGCACAGTTTGTTCTCTCCGATCTCCTGTAGAAAAAGACAAACAGGAACTCATTCGTATGCGATGGAATGTTGACACTTTTTCTCGGCTCCACGAATGTAAGAAAACTGTTTTAAGTTTGTGTCGTTTTGGCACTCGTAAAGCGACGTTCTGAGCCGCAATCGCCACATTTCAAAGACTTTTGCCTTAAGACTTAAGTGGTTTAGGACTTTGACACATGTTTGGGGTCATGTGAGGCCACTGTCCCGCCCTGCCCCCTCAGACACACACACACACACACACACACAGGCACACACACACACACACACACACACAGACAGGCACAACAATGGAGGAGTCTGCAGAGAAGAAGGACGCAAAGGCCGGCTCGGATTTGTGCGTCGACGCTTTGCAAACGTTTGTGGACAAAGGGAAATGTCTCCTGGAGCTGGCGGGGAAACAAAGCAAGGAAGGTGAGGGCAAACTGGAGGGACAAGAGCAGGGACAGACACGCGTTCTGGAGGGTAAATGAAGCAGGTCAGAAAGTTTCCTGACACGTCTGTCACAGGTTTGATGCAAGTTCTGCCCTGCATCACATGAACACTTCAAACGTCTTAAAACCTTTCATTTACAAACACATTTTAACATGATTTATTTCCTTTCTGTGAGATCAGGGTGTATGTTGTTGTAGAAGTTTGTCAAAATGTAAGCAAATCCTTTAAAGCAACCCAAATTATCATTAAACATGGTATATTTTGTTTGTGTATGAACAAACCCTCCAAGAACGTTTAGATCAGGTTTAATTCTGCAGTTTTCCCCTGGTTCTGGTGTAGTTCAGTCCTGGTTTAGTCCTGGTTTAGACCTGGTTTAGTCCTGGTTTAGTCCTGGTTTAGTCCTGGTTTAGACCTGGTTCAGTCCTGGTTTAGTCCTGGTTCAGTCCTGGTTTAGTCCTGGTTTAGTCCTGGTTTAGTCCTGGTTTAGACCTGGTTTAGTCCTGGTTTAGTCCTGGTTTAGACCTGGTTAGTCCTGGTTTGGACCTGGTTTTGTCCTGGTTTAGACCTGGTTTAGTACTGGTTTAGTCCTGGTTTAGTCCTGGTTTAGACCCGGTTTAGTCCTGGTTTAGACCTGGTTTAGACCTGGTTTAGACCTGGTTTAGTCCTGGTTTAGTCCTGGTTTAGTCCTGGTTTAGACCTGGTTTAGTCCTAGTTTAGACCTAGTTTAGACCTGGTTTAGTCCTGGTTTAGACCTGGTTTAGTCCTGGTTTGGACCTGGTTTTGTCCTGGTTTAGTCCTAGTTTAGACCTAGTTTAGACCTGGTTTAGACCTGGTTTAGTCCTGGTTTAGTCCTGGTTTAGTCCTGGTTTAGACCTGGTTTAGTCCTGGTTTGGACCTGGTTTTGTCCTGGTTTAGACCTGGTTTAGTCCTGGTTTAGTCCTGGTTTAGACCCGGTTTAGTCCTGGTTTAGACCTGGTTTAGACCTGGTTTAGACCTGGTTTAGTCCTGGTTTAGTCCTGGTTTAGTCCTGGTTTAGACCTGGTTTAGTCCTAGTTTAGACCTAGTTTAGACCTGGTTTAGTCCTGGTTTAGACCTGGTTTAGTCCTGGTTTGGACCTGGTTTTGTCCTGGTTTAGTCCTAGTTTAGACCTAGTTTAGACCTGGTTTAGACCTGGTTTAGTCCTGGTTTAGTCCTGGTTTAGTCCTGGTTTAGACCTGGTTTAGTCCTGGTTTGGACCTGGTTTTGTCCTGGTTTAGACCTGGTTTAGTCCTGGTTTAGTCCTGGTTTAGACCCGGTTTAGTCCTGGTTTAGACCTGGTTTAGACCTGGTTTAGTCCTGGTTTAGTCCTGGTTTGGACCTGGTTTTGTCCTGGTTTAGTCCTAGTTTAGACCTAGTTTAGAACTGGTTTAGACCTGGTTTAGTCCTGGTTTAGTCCTGGTTTAGTCCTGGTTTAGACCTGGTTTAGTCCTGGTTTGGACCTGGTTTTGTCCTGGTTTAGACCCGGTTTAGTCCTGGTTTAGACCTGGTTTAGACCTGGTTTAGACCTGGTTTAGTCCTGGTTTAGTCCTGGTTTAGTCCTGGTTTAGACCTGGTTTAGTCCTAGTTTAGACCTAGTTTAGACCTGGTTTAGTCCTGGTTTAGACCTGGTTTAGTCCTGGTTTGGACCTGGTTTTGTCCTGGTTTAGTCCTAGTTTAGACCTAGTTTAGACCTGGTTTAGACCTGGTTTAGTCCTGGTTTAGTCCTGGTTTAGTCCTGGTTTAGACCTGGTTTAGTCCTGGTTTGGACCTGGTTTTGTCCTGGTTTAGACCTGGTTTAGTCCTGGTTTAGTCCTGGTTTAGACCCGGTTTAGTCCTGGTTTAGACCTGGTTTAGACCTGGTTTAGACCTGGTTTAGTCCTGGTTTAGTCCTGGTTTAGTCCTGGTTTAGACCTGGTTTAGTCCTAGTTTAGACCTAGTTTAGACCTGGTTTAGTCCTGGTTTAGACCTGGTTTAGTCCTGGTTTGGACCTGGTTTTGTCCTGGTTTAGTCCTAGTTTAGACCTAGTTTAGACCTGGTTTAGACCTGGTTTAGTCCTGGTTTAGTCCTGGTTTAGTCCTGGTTTAGACCTGGTTTAGTCCTGGTTTGGACCTGGTTTTGTCCTGGTTTAGACCTGGTTTAGTCCTGGTTTAGTCCTGGTTTAGACCCGGTTTAGTCCTGGTTTAGACCTGGTTTAGACCTGGTTTAGACCTGGTTTAGTCCTGGTTTAGTCCTGGTTTGGACCTGGTTTTGTCCTGGTTTAGTCCTAGTTTAGACCTAGTTTAGACCTGGTTTAGACCTGGTTTAGTCCTGGTTTAGTCCTGGTTTAGTCCTGGTTTAGACCTGGTTTAGTCCTGGTTTGGACCTGGTTTTGTCCTGGTTTAGACCCGGTTTAGTCCTGGTTTAGACCTGGTTTAGACCTGGTTTAGACCTGGTTTAGTCCTGGTTTAGTCCTGGTTTAGTCCTGGTTTAGACCTGGTTTAGTCCTAGTTTAGACCTAGTTTAGACCTGGTTTAGTCCTGGTTTAGACCTGGTTTAGTCCTGGTTTGGACCTGGTTTTGTCCTGGTTTAGTCCTAGTTTAGACCTAGTTTAGACCTGGTTTAGACCTGGTTTAGTCCTGGTTTAGTCCTGGTTTAGTCCTGGTTTAGACCTGGTTTAGTCCTGGTTTGGACCTGGTTTTGTCCTGGTTTAGACCTGGTTTAGTCCTGGTTTAGTCCTGGTTTAGACCCGGTTTAGTCCTGGTTTAGACCTGGTTTAGACCTGGTTTAGACCTGGTTTAGTCCTGGTTTAGTCCTGGTTTAGTCCTGGTTTAGTCCTGGTTTAGACCTGGTTTAGTCCTAGTTTAGACCTAGTTTAGACCTGGTTTAGTCCCGATTTAGACCCGGTTGGTCCTTATGCATTTTTGTCGTTCGAGACTCATTATTGTCGTGTTCAAAGTTGAGACTTTGGCCCTCGGGAACATTTAAGCTGAACAGCCCAGACTTCTGCTCGTCTCAAACAGCCGAGCGGTCATGTGATCAGCCAGAGGAGGTCATGTGATCAGCCAGAGGAGGTCATGTGATCAGCCAGAGGAGGTCATGTGATCAGCCAGAGGAAGTCATGTGATCAGCCAGAGGAGGTCATGTGATCAGCCAGAGGAGGTCATGTGATCAGCCAGAGGAGGTCATGTGGTGCAGACTTCAGACTTTGGAGGAAAAAATGGCTGTTTTCAGTGTCAGATGTTTAAACTCTGGTGTTTCTTCTTCATAAAAACACAACATAATAAAATAATAATAATAATCATAATAATCATAACTCTTTGCTGGTGACGCGTCTGGTTTGCAGGATCTCTCCAGGACTACATCCGGCTGAAGATCCGGATCGAGCAGAAACAGTCTCTGCTCGGACTCATCGACGCCGCGGCTCAGCTCTACAAGAGGTCAGACGCTTTTCGCATTGTTTACGCCGTTTACAGCTCACCAGAGTAACTGCAGCGCCCCCTCTGGCTCACCAGAGTAACTGCAGCGCCCCCTCTGGCTCACCAGAGTAACTGCAGCGCCCCCTCTGGCTCACCAGAGTAACTGCAGTGCCCCCTCTGGCTCACCAGAGTAACTGCAGCGCCCCCTCTGGCTCACCAGAGTAACTGCAGTGCCCCCTCTGGCTCACCAGAGTAACTGCAGCGCCCCCTCTGGCTCACCAGAGTAACTGCAGCGCCCCCTCTGGCTCACGAGGGTAACTGCAGCGCCCCCTCTGGCTCACGAGGGTAACTGCAGCGCCCCCTCTGGCTCACCAGAGTGACTGCAGCGCCCCCTCTGGCTCACCAGAGGGACTGCAGCGCCCCCTCTGGCTCACGAGGGTAACTGCAGCGCCCCCTCTGGCTCACCAGAGTAACTGCAGCGCCCCCTCTGGCTCACCAGAGTGACTGCAGCGCCCCCTCTGGCTCACGAGGGTAACTGCAGCGCCACCTCTGGCTCACCAGAGTAACTGCAGCGCCCCCTCTGGCTCACGAGAGTAACTGCAGTGCTCCAATTTGAACTAAAAGCGATACTGATTTTATCCTGAATTGTCGTCCCAAATGTCCCTTTGCGGTGGAAGAAGTACTCAGTTTAGTTACTTGAGTAAAAGTAAAGGTACAGGAGGAAAGATGTACTCGAGTAAAAGTCTCAAATATTTAAATCTACGACACATTTCACAAAAACACAATTATATATCAGATTTGACTAAACATTTTGCCCGTTTGTCCCCAGTTTGAACCATTTTTGTAAAGTTTATAATTGTACTTCCTGGTCGGACACAGGTAGAGGTGGTTCCACAGCTGTTACCATAGCAACCAGACTGTAAACAAGAGCCAAACTCCACATAAATGCCACAACAGTTCTGATCTGACACACAAAAAGACCATAAAACACCTTTATTTAGTCCAACCATGGTTTAAACTGTCTCTGTGTCGCACACTGATGACATCACAGGGGGATTCAGCTCCACTTCCTGTCACTTTAAACTCTTATTTTTCTTCACAAACTGCAACTTGACAGAAGTAAAACTGTGATAATTAATATTTACCACAGGTTCTACTCCATTAAACTGAGTCAGAATTAGAAAAACAACAGAACCTTTAAATGGACTTTAAATAAAAGTACATGTACGTGTAAAATATGACCTTTAGAGTCAAATGGAAAAGTATTGTGTATTTTTGTTTCTTCAAAGCCAAGACATGAACTCCAAACCTTTAGTCAGAATGTCACCATAAATGTGATTAAAACATTTAAAAGTAGTAGAAAGTAGAAAGTACAGAAACCTTCTCTCAAATGAAGTATAAGTAAAAAAGTATCCACTGCAAAATGTACAGCTACCGAAACATTTGTACTTTTACTATTGTACTTTGTTACTTTCCTAAACGCGATGAACAGTTTGTGCCGCTCGAGTGTCAGAACTACAAAGAAATGTAGCGCCTCGTTAGCACTTTTCACGTCGTCCGCGCGGTTTAAAGGGTTAACGCTAATTAAAGGCACTGCTCCTGCGAACGCTCAAGTGTTCGTTACAGTTTATCGTGTTTTTCTTTACGTTCGTTACAGTTTGTCGTGTTTTTCTTTACGTTCGTTACAGTTTGTCGTGTTTTTCTTTACGTTCGTTACAGTTTGTCGTGTTTTTCTTTACGTTCGTTACAGTTTGTCGTGTTTTTCTTTACGTTCGTTACAGTTTATCGTGTTTTTCTTTACGTTCGTTACAGTTTGTCGTGTTTTTCTTTACGTTCGTTACAGTTTGTCGTGTTTTTCTTTACGTTCGTTACAGTTTGTCGTGTTTTTCTTTACGTTCGTTACAGTTTATCGTGTTGTTCTTTACGTTCGTTACAGTTTGTCGTGTTTTTCTTTACGTTCGTTACAGTTTGTCGTGTTTTTCTTTACGTTCGTTACAGTTTGTCGTGTTTTTCTTTACGTTCGTTACAGTTTATCGTGTTGTTCTTTACGTTCGTTACAGTTTGTCGTGTTTTTCTTTACGTTCGTTACAGTTTGTCGTGTTTTTCTTTACGTTCGTTACAGTTTATCGTGTTTTTCTTTACGTTCGTTACAGTTTGTCGTGTTTTTCTTTACGTTCGTTACAGTTTATCGTGTTTTTCTTTACGTTCGTTACAGTTTGTCGTGTTTTTCTTTACGTTCGTTACAGTTTATCGTGTTTTTCTTTACGTTCGTTACAGTTTGTCGTGTTTTTCTTTACGTTCGTTACAGTTTGTCGTGTTTTTCTTTACGTTCGTTACAGTTTATCGTGTTGTTCTTTACGTTCGTTACAGTTTATCGTGTTGTTCTTTACGTTCGTTACAGTTTGTCGTGTTGTTCTTTACGTTCGTTACAGTTTGTCGTGTTTTTCTTTACGTTCGTTACAGTTTGTCGTGTTTTTCTTTACGTTCGTTACAGTTTGTCGTGTTTTTCTTTACGTTCGTTACAGTTTATCGTGTTGTTCTTTACGTTCGTTACAGTTTGTCGTGTTTTTCTTTACGTTCGTTACAGTTTGTCGTGTTGTTCTTTACGTTCGTTACAGTTTGTCGTGTTTTTCTTTACGTTCGTTACAGTTTGTCGTGTTTTTCTTTACGTTCGTTACAGTTTGTCGTGTTTTTCTTTACGTTCGTTACAGTTTATCGTGTTGTTCTTTACGTTCGTTACAGTTTGTCGTGTTTTTCTTTACGTTCGTTACAGTTTATCGTGTTGTTCTTTACGTTCGTTACAGTTTGTCGTGTTTTTCTTTACGTTCGTTACAGTTTGTCGTGTTGTTCTTTACGTTCGTTACAGTTTATCGTGTTGTTCTTTACGTTCGTTACAGTTTATCGTGTTGTTCTTTACGTTCGTTACAGTTTATCGTGTTGTTCTTTACGTTCGTTACAGTTTGTCGTGTTTTTCTTTACGTTCGTTACAGTTTGTCGTGTTTTTCTTTACGTTCGTTACAGTTTGTCGTGTTGTTCTTTACGTTCGTTACAGTTTGTCGTGTTTTTCTTTACGTTCGTTACAGTTTGTCGTGTTTTTCTTTACGTTCGTTACAGTTTGTCGTGTTGTTCTTTACGTTCGTTACAGTTTGTCGTGTTGTTCTTTACGTTCGTTACAGTTTGTCGTGTTTTTCTTTACGTTCGTTACAGTTTGTCGTGTTTTTCTTTACGTTCGTTACAGTTTGTCGTGTTGTTCTTTACGTTCGTTACAGTTTGTCGTGTTTTTCTTTACGTTCGTTACAGTTTGTCGTGTTTTTCTTTACGTTCGTTACAGTTTGTCGTGCTGTTCTTTACGTTCGTTACAGTTTGTCGTGTTTTTCTTTACGTTCGTTACAGTTTGTCGTGTTTTTCTTTACGTTCGTTACAGTTTGTCGTGTTTTTCTTTACGTTCGTTACAGTTTGTCGTGTTTTTCTTTACGTTCGTTACAGTTTATCGTGTTGTTCTTTACGTTCCTTACAGTTTGTCGTGTTTTTCTTTACGTTCGTTACAGTTTATCGTGTTGTTCTTTACGTTCGTTACAGTTTGTCGTGTTTTTCTTTACGTTCGTTACAGTTTGTCGTGCTGTTCTTTACGTTCGTTACAGTTTGTCGTGTTTTTCTTTACGTTCGTTACAGTTTGTCGTGTTTTTCTTTACGTTCGTTACAGTTTGTCGTGTTTTTCTTTACGTTCGTTACAGTTTGTCGTGTTTTTCTTTACGTTCGTTACAGTTTGTCGTGTTGTTCTTTACGTTCTTTACAGTTTGTCGGTGAAGACGATCGAGGACGCCGAAGAACTGTGGAAAAGTCACTCCAGGTAAGACGTGACAAACACGGGGAAGGTTTCCACGTTCAGCAGCTACAACTGTACTCGAGTAAAGTACGAGTACACAGTAGGACTAAAGATGAAGTAGAAAGTATTTGGGTAAATACTACTACAGAGTAAAAAACTACCTTGGAGTGAGTGTTTGGACGTAACATCTGAATTATAATTTGGATGTAATTTGAAGGACAAAATATTTTAAAATGTACAATATCTCGTGTTTTCAAAGGAAAAAGAAATAATAAAATGAAATAATATCAGTCATGATTTTCTACTAAAATCACCAAAAATGTTGAAAATGTATATTTTTTTCATACAAATTTGAGCATCTCCTCAGTGTAAATGGCACTTTTTTAATCTTTTGCCTCAGACACTAAATATGTTTTAATTCTATTTGTAATATTGGACCTGAGAAGCCTCTTGTGATTGGCTGGTTTCTTCTTCTTCTTTCAGCTGTGCAGAGTTAAGCCACGCCCTTCGCTCCTTTGAAGAGCTGCAGGTGAGTTTTATCTAACTTTAACCTTATGTTTTCAGGCTCATTATGTCATTTGATTGTTCTGAATATGTCGCGTGTCGTTTCCTCCTCAAACAAATCCTCCTGAAGTCCTGAGTGTTTACACGCACGGAAACAGGTTTAGAGCGTTTAAAGCGCCCCCTACAGGTCGGACGACTCATTGAACTAAAACGCAGTTAAGATAAATATATGTTGAATTTTGCTAAAAGTTTTTTTTTTTTTTTAATCCCAGAAAAGCACATTTCACTTCCTGTTTGTAATTGATGACATCACACTAGGAAATTACCCAGCAAACACTGGGCCAAAACTCATCTAATGTCACCATTTTTTAATTTGACAAATAAAAAGATATGAGAGCGACTTTATTTTGTTGAATTCATGTTTAAAGAGTCAAAAAAGTTTGTTTGTATAAATTCTGCATACATTTGAACTGGAATGAGTGTCCCTGGTGTTATGTCACTTCCTGTCAATTTCTACAGATTTTTCATTATTTTCTCCACAAATACCTGCTCGATTGGAGTAAAACTGTCATTTAAAAGTACAACAGGTACAAATACACCAAATAAAGTTAAAATTAGACAATCATAAAAACCTGTCATGGGAACTTTAACTGTGATGGAAGAACCCAGTGGAAAGAGTAGTACACACTGCCAAATATGTACTGAAGTAAAAGTACACATGGAAAAAGAAGAACTCGTTACAATTGAACACAGATGAATTTAGATCAATCTTTTATTTGTGGGGTTCAGTTTCCTGTTCAGTGCAACATTTTGACTATTTCCTCGTGTAAAATATCATCTATCCCATCATTCTGACCTTGTGTGTGTTTCCCGTGCGTTTCCCGGGCGACCCCAGGCGCAGTGGGATGGTTTCCTCCAGCGCTTGGACCAGGACCTTCGGCCTGAACCCGAGACGGAGCGGAAACACCCTCAGTCCATCTCGCCTCACCTGCCGCTGACCTGCGCTCGCTCAGGACGGTGGGTCGCACGCCCGCTCAAACGCACTTCAGCCACTTCAGAACGACAGCGCTCCAGTTGCTCCAAGAACATGCTTAAAACCATTCTGATGCCACAAAGAAGCATAATTCTGAACAAATATTGAAACCTTGTATTTTTATCAACCTCAATAACATCTGTGTCCATTTTAGAATATCTTATAAATATATCCTCTTTGCTAAAACATTATTCGGTGTCAAAGGAGAAGTCCAATCCTGAGCCAAGCGTGTTCTCGTCCGTCGTAGAAGAACCGGCGTGGTAGAAGTACTCTAGCTGTAACAGAGTTTGTGTGACGTCGCAGGGAGGTGATGCTCGGAGACTTCCTGCAGAAAGACCAGAAGCTCCTGTTGGTTCTGATCCGTCAGTTTTCCTGTTTGTTCTGCCGCCTCCACCTGAAGGAGCTGCACAAGAACCAGGTGAGAACTGTGTGGAACCAGGTGAGAACTGTGTGGAGCCAGGTGAGAACTGTGTGAGAACTGTGTGGAGCCAGGTGAGAACTGTGTGGAGCCAGGTGAGAACTGTGTGGAGCCAGGTGAGAACTGTGTGGAACCAGGTGAGAACTGTGTGGAGCCAGGTGAGAACTGTGTGGAACCAGGTGAGAACTGTGTGGAGCCAGGTGAGAACTGTGTGAGAACTGTGTGGAGCCAGGTGAGAACTGTGTGGAGCCAGGTGAGAACTGTGTGGAACCAGGTGAGAACTGTGTGGAGCCAGGTGAGAACTGTGTGAGAACTGTGTGGAGCCAGGTGAGAACTGTGTGGAGCCAGGTGAGAACTGTGTGGAGCCAGGTGAGAACTGTGTGAGAACTGTGTGGAGCCAGGTGAGAACTGTGTGGAGCCAGGTGAGAACTGTGCCGAGCCATTTTATCAGTTTATAAAAAGATAAGACGATCAATACAATGTTTGTCAAATTTGGATTTACGCGTGGATTCAGTTTTGCTTTTTGGAGTGTCCTGAACATACACCTGTTCCAAAGTAGAATGCAAAACAACCAGACTTGCATAGATTATTTTATTTTGTTTTATTTAATTTTAATAATTTTATTTATTCATTTTATTCATTTTATTCATTTTATTCATTTTATTCATTTTATTCATTTTATTCATTTTATTCATTTTATTCATTTTATTCATTAATCAATCTATTTATTTCTTGCATTTATTTCTTTTATATATGTATTTCTTTTTATTATTTTATTTGTTTCTTCTTTTGCATGTTTTTATTGAATTATTTTTTTTATTTTTTACTTTTTTGGTCTTCCTTTTTTTTTGTCGTTTCTGTATATTTTTGATATTGCTATTGTCATTGTTCTGAGCTGGTCTGAAGTGTTGCTGCTGTCCCGCTGCAGAAGCTGCTGCAGGCTCAGGGCGTCCGGGTGGTGATGGTTTCGTTCGGATGTCGGGACGGAGCCGCTCACTGGATTTCGGAGACAAACTGCGCCTACGATATGGTCCTGGACCCGCAGAGGCAGGTCAGGGAACAAAACCGACACAAATAGGTCCAAACATCACACACAACGTGAACGGAGCATAAAAGCAGCATAAAAGCAGCATAAAACCAGCCACAAAAGTGCAGAAATATCAGTTTGTACAAGGTTTTTATCTCTATTTGACATTCTTTTTAATAATATATGTAATAATAAATGATATACTCACGTTCTAAAATGTCAATAGTATACATTTTTCAACATATTTTCTGCCTCAACTTCACCACAGAAGATATATTTTGATGCGGCTGACTGAAAGAAAGTAATATATACAAACAAAGTATTTTCACTGGGTTTTTGTTATTCTCTCATTTGACCCATTTTTTCCATATTTTTTTCTCTAAAGACATTCTCTTACTACATTTGACAAATGAATTAGCTTTAATAAGATATTTGTTTTAACTTATGTCATACAAATAATACAATCTGTACAACACAAACCGCCTCAACACTCGGCCACATTCACAGGGCTTTACGGATGAATATGGACATTAAAATCCCCGCCATAAGATGATAATCGCTCGTGTTTCAGCTGTACATGGCGTTCATAATGTTTCATGTTTCAGCTGTACATGGCGTTCATAATGTTTCATGTTTCAGCTGTACATGGCGTTCATAATGTTTCATGTTTCAGCTGTACATGGCGTTCATAATGTTTCATGTTTCAGCTGTACATGGCGTTCATAATGTTTCATGTTTCAGCTGTACATGGCGTTCATAATGTTTCATGTTTCAGCTGTACATGGCGTTCATAATGTTTCATGTTTCAGCTGTACATGGCGTTCATAATGTTTCATGTTTCAGCTGTACATGGCGTTCATAATGTTTCATGTTTCAGCTGTACATGGCGTTCATAATGTTTCATGTTTCAGCTGTACATCACGTTCATAATGTTTCATGTTTCAGCTGTACATCACGTTTATAATGTTTCATGTTTCAGCTGTACATCACGTTTATAATGTTTCATGTTTCAGCTGTACATGGCGTTCATAATGTTTCATGTTTCAGCTGTACATGGCGTTCATAATGTTTCATGTTTCAGCTGTACATGCGTTCATAATGTTTCATGTTTCAGCTGTACATGGCGTTCATAATGTTTCATGTTTCAGCTGTACATGGCGTTCATAATGTTTCATGTTTCAGCTGTACATCACGTTCATAATGTTTCATGTTTCAGCTGTACATGGCGTTCATAATGTTTCGTATTTCAGCTGTACATGGCGTTCATAATGTTTCATGTTTCAGCTGTACATGGCGTTCATAATGTTTCATGTTTCAGCTGTACATGGCATTCATAATGTTTAAAGTTTCAGCTGTACATCACGTTTATAATGTTTCATGTTTCAGCTGTACATGGCGTTCATAATGTTTCATATTTCAGCTGTACATGGCGTTCATAATGTTTCATGTTTCAGCTGTACATCACGTTCATAATGTTTCATGTTTCAGCTGTACATGGCGTTCATAATGTTTCATGTTTCAGCTGTACATCACGTTCATAATGTTTCATGTTTCAGCTGAACATGGCGTTCATAATGTTTCATGTTTCAGCTGTACATGCGTTCATAATGTTTCATGTTTCAGCTGTACATGGCGTTCATAATGTTTCATGTTTCAGCTGTACATGGCGTTCATAATGTTTCATGTTTCAGCTGTACATCACGTTCATAATGTTTCATGTTTCAGCTGTACATGGCGTTCATAATGTTTCATGTTTCAGCTGTACATCACGTTCATAATGTTTCATGTTTCAGCTGAACATGGCGTTCATAATGTTTCATGTTTCAGCTGTACATGGCGTTCATAATGTTTCATGTTTCAGCTGTAAATGGCGTTCATAATGTTTCGTGTTTCAGCTGTACATGGCGTTCATAATGTTTCATGTTTCAGCTGTACATGGCGTTCATAATGTTTCATGTTTCAGCTGTACATGGCATTCATAATGTTTAAAGTTTCAGCTGTACATCACGTTTATAATGTTTCATGTTTCAGCTGTACATGGCGTTCATAATGTTTCATATTTCAGCTGTACATGGCGTTCATAATGTTTCATGTTTCAGCTGTACATCACGTTCATAATGTTTCATGTTTCAGCTGTACATGGCGTTCATAATGTTTCATGTTTCAGCTGTACATGGCGTTCATAATGTTTCATGTTTCAGCTGTACATGCGTTCATAATGTTTCATGTTTCAGCTGTACATG
Source organism: Eucyclogobius newberryi (assembly GCF_026437365.1). NCBI lineage: Eukaryota > Metazoa > Chordata > Actinopteri > Gobiiformes > Gobiidae > Eucyclogobius > Eucyclogobius newberryi. The sequence continues at coordinate 1,958,774 of NW_027315846.1, forward strand.
GCGTTCATAATGTTTCAGCTGTACATGCGTTCATAATGTTTCATGTTTCAGCTGTACATGGCGTTCATAATGTTTCATGTTTCAGCTGTACATGGCGTTCATAATGTTTCATGTTTCAGCTGTACATGGCGTTCATAATGTTTCATGTTTCAGCTGTATATGGCGTTCATGTTTCATGTTTCAGCTGTACATGGCGTTCATAATGTTTCATGTTTCAGCTGTACATGGCGTTCATAATGTTTCATGTTTCAGCTGTACATGGCCTTCATAATGTTTCATGTTTCAGCTGTACATGCGTTCATAATGTTTCATGTTTCAGCTGTACATGGCGTTCATAATGTTTCATGTTTCAGCTGCACATGGCGTTCATAATGTTTCATGTTTCAGCTGTACATGGCGTTCATAATGTTTCATGTTTCAGCTGTACATGGCGTTCATAATGTTTCATGTTTCAGCTGTACATGGCGTTCATAATGTTTCATGTTTCAGCTGTATATGGCGTTCATGTTTCATGTTTCAGCTGTACATGGCGTTCATAATGTTTCATGTTTCAGCTGTACATGGCGTTCATAATGTTTCATGTTTCAGCTGTACATGGCGTTCATAATGTTTCATGTTTCAGCTGTAAATGGCCTTCATAATGTTTCATGTTTCAGCTGTACATGCGTTCATAATGTTTCATGTTTCAGCTGTACATGGCGTTCATAATGTTTCATGTTTCAGCTGCACATGGCGTTCATAATGTTTCATGTTTCAGCTGTACATGGCAAGGCAAGGCAAGTTTATTTGTAGAGCACATTTCATACACAAGGCAATTCAAAGTGCTTCACAGCAGGAAAAATGCATTCAAATCACAAAGAAATTACAGAAACAGAAATACAATAAAATTAACTAAATTAAAATCAATCCAACTGATTTTCTAAACTAATAAAATCACAAACAAAAGAGAAGAGTGCAAAGAAAAAATCCTTTCAGTCATATGCGCAGCTAAACAAAACTGTTTTTAGCTTAGATTTGAACATTGTCAGAGTAGAAGCCTGTCTCACATCTTCAGGAAGAATGTTCCAGATTTTAGCTGCATAAAACTGAAACGCAGATTCCCCATGTTTTGTCCTGACTCTGGCACCAGCAGGAGGCCGGTCCATGTTTAGTCCTGACTCTGGCACCAGCAGGAGGCCGGTCCATGTTTAGTCCTGACTCTGGGCACCAGCAGGAGGCCGGTCCATTTTTAGTCCTGACTCTGGCACCAGCAGGAGGCCAGTCCATGTTTAGTCCTGACTCTGGCACCAGCAGGAGGCCAGTCCATGTTTAGTCCTGACTCTGGCACCAGCAGGAGGCCAGTCCATGTTTAGTCCTGACTCTGGGCACCAGCAGGAGGCCGGTCCCTGAGGTCCTCAGAGTCCGAGATGGTTCATATGGCACTAACATATCCAAGATGTACTTTGGTGCTAGGCCATGGAGAGACTTGTACACAAGCAGAGCTGCTTTAAAGTCTATTCTCTGAGCCACAGGGGGCAGTGCAGAGACCTGAGAACAGGACTAATGTGATCATACTTCCTGGTTCTAGTCAGGACCCGAGCAGCAGCGTTCTGGATGTACTGCAGCTGTTTTACAGCTCGTTTGGAGAGACCAGTGAGCAGGCCGTTACAGTAGTCTAATCTACTGGAGACAAACGCGTGGATAAGTCTCTCTAAATCTGGTTTTGACACTATATTTTTGATTTTGGCAATGTTTTTTAGATGGTAAAAAGCTGCTGATGTTATTGATTTGACGTGGCTATTAAAGTTCAAGTCTGAGTCCATTATTACCCCCAGATTTCTAATTTGGTTTGTAGGTTTTAGAGCGAGACTCTGGAGGTGACCGCTAACACTTTCTCTTTGTTTCTGTGGGCTAAAAACGATTATTTCAGTCTTGTCTGAGTTCAGCTGGAGAAAGTTGTTTTGCATCCACACACTGATCTGTTGGATGCAGTGACAGAGTGAATCTACTGGTCCATAGTCACCTGCCGATAGTGAAACATAGATCTGAGTGTCGTCTGCATAATTGTGATAGGACACATTTTCACTGCGTATCAACTGACCCAACGGCAGCATGTAGAGGTTGAACAGAAGGGGACCCAGGACTGACCCTTGGGGCACTCCACAGGTCAGGGTCATGTGGTCTGAGACACAGCTACCAATTTCAACAAAGTACTTCCTGTCTTCCAGATAGGACCTTAACCAGTTTAGGGCAGTGCCAGTGATGCCCACCCAGTCCTCTAGTCTCTGTAAGAGGATCCCATGATCGACAGTGTCAAAAGCAGCACTCAGATCTAACAGAATTAAGACTGAGGCTTTGGCCGTGTCAGTGTTCAGGCGGATGTCATTTGTCACCTTGACAAGAGCAGTCTCAGTGCTGTGATGAGGTCTAAAACCTGACTGAAAAACATCAAATGAGTTGTTTATTAAGAGGAAATCTGTGAGCTGTTGGTAAACAACCTTTTCAAGGACTTTGCCCCAAAATGGCAGATTAGAGATGGGCCGGTAATGACTCAGTACTGCGGCATCAAGACTGCTCTTCTTTAGGAGAGGCTTTATGACCGCAGTTTTCAAAGACATTGGGAATGTTTCAGATTGAAGCGACATGTTAACTATGTGAGTGAATGGTGCTAACAAACTGTTCAGCACAGACTTTAGAAATCTGGTGGGTAACACATCAAGGCAGCATGTAGATGAACTCAGACTGGTGATGATCTCATGGACAGTTTTGTCAGTTACTGGTGCAAAGTGAGTTAGCTCTAAGTGTCTTGGTGGTTTTAGGGTAATTTTTTGCATTGTGGGATTTATAGCATTTTTAATGCCCTGAACTTTGTCATTAAAGAATAATGCAAACTCATTACACTTGGATGTGGAAATGAGTTCTAACGGCAGCTGAGCTGGAGGGTTTGTTAATCTGTTTACTGTGGCAAACAGGACACGCGAGTTGTTACTGCAGCTTCCAATTATTTCAGAAAAAATATCTTTCCCTAGTTCTACATAAGATTAGGTTGTACATGTTCAGCTTTTCTTTGTAAATCTCTTTTTGAACCTGGAGCTTTGACTTGCGCCATTTCCGTTCGGCCCTGCGGCACTCCCTTTTCTGTGCCCTGACCGAATCATCATTTCTCCACGGCGCCTTCTGCTTATTTTTAACCATTTTAGCCTTTATAGGGGCGATGGTGTCCAGAACATTCAAAACACTAGATGTAACAGAGTTCAACAAATCATTTACATTAGAACATGAGACATTTTCAAAGTTTATCATTTCCATAAACAGTGCACCTGTGCCATCACTTATGTGTCTCCTCTGAACAACTGCAGGACCAACCGGAGGTTTGGGAGAAACAGACCGGTCAAAGAAGACACAGAAATGATCAGACAGAGCAACATCGATCACATTAACATTTGAAATATTTACCCCCTTTGTAATTATGAGATCTAGAGTGTGTCCTTTGCTGTGGGTGGGGCCTCTCACATGCTGAGTAAGACTGAAGGTTTCAAGGACAGCATCAAGCTCTTTAGCGTTTCTGTCACAAATATTATCAACATGCACGTTGAAATCACCTGTAATGACCAAACCATCAAAGTCTGTGCATATGACTGAAAGCATCTCAGTAAAATCATCAATAAAACTTTGGCAGTGCTGGGGAGGCTTGTATAAAACAATGAAGAGAATGGATGGAGACCGTCTTAGCTCCATTTTAAAGGATACATACTCAAATGATGAAAACACCCCAAAAGACAACCTGCGGGTAATTATTTCATCTCTAAAGACAGCACAGACTCCACCCCCTTTTTTGTTTTCTCGTGTTTCAGATTCAAACTTAAAGTTGGGTGGAGCAGATTCTATCAGAACTACATTTCCTGTGTTTTTGTCAAGCCATGTTTCAGTTAAAAACATAAAATCAAGATTATAAGAAGAAATAAAATTATTAATTAAGAGAGATTTGTTACATAAGGATCTGACATTTAGCACAGCAAGTTTCAGACTAGTTTCAGTGGGACTGGGCTTTATCTTTTCACAGGGAATATGAATCACATTTCTCAGATTGGGCCTGACTCGCATTTTGTTTTTCCATCTGTGTGATGATGTGACTACAGAAATAGCACTAGGGGGGGCTCTTTTTACATAGGGCCCCGGGTTGGTTTGATTTTTAATGTGACAATAAGTCCCGGCAACGCTGAGACCCAGTGCATCCTAGCTATGGGAGATACCAGGTAAAAGGCGAGGTTGGATGGGTGGTGGGGCTTTTGTAGCCAAGGAGAGTTTGGGACCAGGTGAGAGGCGAGGGGGGATGGGTGGTGGGGCTTTTGTTGGTGTAGTCGGCATAGCCCTTGCTATATTGGGCGTGAGTGGAGCCATCTTAATGCCTGATTTGATCAGACTTTCAAAATGGCTGGGAAGGCCCATGGGTGAGAGTGGAGATGAGAAGGAGAATGATGAATCTTTAGTGGGAGTAGATGTTGCAGGGGGAACCCAGGGCTGGTGTGAGGGCAGGGGCGATGACAGGGATGTTGTTGGGCTTGTCACAGATGGGTCCAAGGCCTTTGAAGATTGTTCCTTTGCTGGAGGCGGTGGAGGTGAATGTGGAGCAGCTGGAGCTGAATCCTTTGCTGCTGGTGGTGGAGCAGCTGCTGATGAATCCTTTGGTGGAGGCTGAGGTTGTGGTGCTTTTGATGTTGAAACATTGGCTCGGTCTCTGGCTGATGGAGCAGGAATTCTTCTCTCATTCCTCTCTTCTCTAACTATCTGCTCAGGACCCTGTCCAGGCCTGTCCAATGCCTCAGAGCGTGGAGCAGGTTCTCTGTCAGCACCCTCACTCCACCTCTGCATAGGTGGGGGTCATTTCTCTTAAACAGGTCCTCTCGTTTCCAGAATAGATAGAAGTTCTCAATGTAGTGTAGTCCTCTCGGGGAACACTCTTTGGACAGCCATGTGTTCAGCTGAAGAAGCCGGCTAAACTTGTTTATCCTCCTGTCGATGTTTGGAAGAGGTCCACTTATGAATGTTTTGATTTCCATTTTATCAAGCACGTCGAATAACTTCAAGAAGTCTTTTTTCAAAACTTCAGTCTGTTCCTGCCGCATGTCCACTGCACCCACGTGCACAATCAGCTGTTTAGCTCCTCCATGCTTAGCCATAATATTTGGAAGGAGTGATGTTATCTCAGAAACAGTGGCGCTTGGAAAAGAATGTGTGTTTATCTTTTCATGCGTCATGTGACTTATCGCGCCGTCCCCAACTAAAACAATCTTGACCTTGGCTCCTGGCACAGATCCCCCTCGCTGTATTTTGGCCACGTCATCTTTCCTTTTTTCATTTAATTCCATCTCTGAAAGTGGTAAAAATCTGTTGGTGAGCTGTATTTTAGGCGACTTCACGTTATCTTTGTATCGTTTAGGCTTTGCTCCAAGTTTGTTCCAAGAAAAAGCCTGGTCTTTCTGGTTTTTAGACAGTTTTGGAAACGACACAGAGTCACTGCGGTTTAGGTTGAAAGTAGCAGTTTTTCTTGTAAAAAGTGTGCTCTTCTTACTGTCGGTTGACACAGGAATTGTATCGTGAAGAACTTTTTCAGATTCCAAAACAAATATCCGTGTTTTCAGCTCATTAATTTCTTGTTGATATTTCCGACAGCGTTCACAGTCTTTCTCCCTTCTTCTCCCGGACATGTCGCTGGCGTCAGATATGTCGTTAAAACTGGAAAAATGTTCTTAAAATCCTTGGTTTACTTGAAAAAGTCTAAAGCAAAAATGTTTGGAAGACAAAAACTGATTAAAAAGCAAAATAAATAAGGAAAGCAGCGATAGCAAGCAAAAAAGCGTGTGCACTCTTCGGAAGCAGGTTACAACATAAGTTAATTTTCAACACATGGTGTTCATAATGTTTCATGTTTCAGCTGTACATGGCGTTCATAATGTTTCATGTTTCAGCTGTACATGGCGTTCATAATGTTTCATGTTTCAGCTGTACATGGCGTTCATAATGTTTCATGTTTCAGCTGTACATGGCCTTCATAATGTTTCATGTTTCAGCTGCACATGGCGTTCATAATGTTTCATGTTTCAGCTGTACATGGCCTTCATAATGTTTCATGTTTCAGCTGCACATGGCGTTCATAATGTTTCATGTTTCAGCTGTACATGGCGTTCATAATGTTTCATGTTTCAGCTGCACATGGCGTTCATAATGTTTCATGTTTCAGCTGTACATGGCGTTCATAATGTTTCATGTTTCAGCTGTACATGGCGTTCATAATGTTTCATGTTTCAGCTGTACATGGCGTTCATAATGTTTCATGTTTCAGCTGTACATGGCGTTCATAATGTTTCATGTTTCAGCTGTACATGGCGTTCATAATGTTTCATGTTTCAGCTGTACATGGCGTTCATAATGTTTCATGTTTCAGCTGTACATGGCGTTCATAATGTTTCATGTTTCAGCTGTACATGGCGTTCATAATGTTTCATGTTTCAGCTGTACATGGCGTTCATAATGTTTCATGTTTCAGCTGTACATGGCGTTCATAATGTTTCATGTTTCAGCTGTACATGGCGTTCATAATGTTTCATGTTTCAGCTGTACATGGCGTTCATAATGTTTAATGTTTCAGCTGTACATCGCCTTCAGTCTGGGCTCGTCCCTGTGGAAAGTGCTGAACTTCCGGAACATTCTGGTTTATGGAGAGTACGTGGCTCAGGACCAGGAGTTTCCTAAAGAACTTCCCTCGATGCACGACGACATGTTCCAGGTTTGTGCCGCTAAATCAACATGTCGCTGCTGAACGAGCGTTAAGCATATTTTATCATTAGTAACAGCTTTATAAAGTTAATTAATCCGTCTGTTAATGTGAAAAAAAAAACTGTAAAAAAGGCTAAACTATAGTAATAGTAGTTTATGTGCAGAAATATTGAAACATTCTAATGTGTTTTTAGAAATGCAAAATAAAATACCCATTACTTCTGGGTGACTGCTGGTGCCTGACCCAGGGCAGCTGTGGCTACAATAATATCTTGGAGTAAATGAATAATGTCATTTATTTATGAAGCACATTTAACAAGTGCAGCACAAAGGCAAGAGAAAGTGCAACCAAATGAAAGTTACGAGGCAAAACTATGACAGTAACACAGAACAAATGTGTTCAAACCTGCGCAAACAAGTGGGTTTTCAACAGCTGTTTTAGAGTCCGGGAAACGAGGGGGAGGAGCCAGCCTGTTCAACGAAATCTTCAAATCAAGCCTGAAACGTGCTCATGTTTCCTCGTGCCTTTGAGCAACTGCAGACGATGGATGGAGGCTGTAAATCAAATATTACACACATTTTAAAATCAGAATGGAACATAAATCTACTTTATTATACGTTTTCCTTCATTTTAGGCTGAATGAAGCTACAATTTATCAGAGAAAACAAAAGTGTGGCCCAAGCGTTCTGCGATGGGCATTCAGTCAAATAAATCTGCTGCATGTCTCGCCCGCTCTTCACCCTGATGCCGTGCGTCTGATGCGGTGTTTTCTTTCCGTTTCACAGTTGGGAGGAGACTTCGTGCTGGACGAACACGGCTCGGTCTTGTTCTCCCACTGCTGCCAGAGTCCCATCGACCGGCCGTCCATCTACCGCCTCCTGTCCGGCATAAACAGCTAACGCGGCGAGCGTTGTTTTGTGCGCACGCCGCGGAGGAGCCATCGCGCGGCGTGCGAGATGCTAATGCCGCTCGCCTCGTTTTGTTTGCCAGGCGTCACCCCGGTCCGGCCTGTTGTGGTTCATTCTCACAATTCTGGACAGTCGCTCTTCGATGATCTAAGAATGCTCTGTTGCACCTTGTGATGTCATTAAGTGGTACATGGGGACATGCTCTGTTTTCCTGCTCCAAAATAAAATGAAGGGAAAATCCACCAGACTAAATGTGTATTTTTATCATACAACTATTTATTTTAAAGATTTTTCTACTTGTACTACTACTACTACACTACTACTACTACTACTACTACTACTACTACTACTACTACTACTACTACTACTACTACTACTACTACTACTACATTACTACTACTACTACTACTACTACTACTACTACTACTATTATTACTACTACTACTACTACTACTACTACTTCTACTTCTACTTCTACTTCTACTACTACTACTACTACTACTACTACTACTACTACTACTACAACAATAATTTCAACTATTACACTAATATTGGGACCTCAGTTTCAAAGGTTATAACAGTAAATTGACAATAAATTGACAATAAATTTGTAACCGTAAATTGACAGTGAATGGTTTAAAATCACACAGAAGTTTCCCCTGCTTAAGTCAGCACATGTCCAGTTCCATTTGAAGTTTGACAATGACCCTCAGGATGACCAGAGGATCATGGGAGAAAGTCATGTGGTCAGATGGGGCCAAAATAGAACACACTGAAGATGGGGCGTGGCTGGGTCTTCCAACATGACAATGACCTGAAGCACACAGCTAGGAGAACCAAGGCGTGGCCCTGTAAGAAGCAGATCAAGAGTCTGGAGGGGCGTCGCCAGTCTCAGACCTGAAGCCAATAGAACATATTTGGAACTGAAACTCTGGGTTGCTCTGTACCAAATATTTACACTTTCTCAGGCGTTCAAATACTTACTTTCCTCTCTGTACAACTACTACAATAATACAATACTACTTGTACTTCTACTCCTACAGCAGCCGGTATAATTGCCCTGTTGTTCCATGTTGGGAGTGTGTGTCTGTATGTCTGTGTTTTCATTGTTTGTTGGGGGCGTTCCACACAAAGACTGTCCCACTTCTGTCAAAGGCGCTGCAGAAACCACGTTCAGGCCTGAATATGTGTGTCGCCCATGAAAACACTGGACTCTTTCCCACAATTATTAGAGTCAAACAAACAAACAATGATAATAAGTGGCCGTCTTTAGAACTGAACCCAGACAAAAAGGTTGAATTAAATACATAAAAAGGACTAAAACCAGAGCCAGAACTACTTTGGGACTAAACAAACCGATCTGGTCCAAGCCAAAAATAATAAAAACACACTTTTTACAGTCACATTAAAATCATAACCAGTCCAATAATAAACGTTTGACCACGGTGAATCCATCTGAACAAGAAATTGTAAATGTGCATTTTTTTTTGAGGATTCTTGACATAAACACCATTAAAACAAGAAAATATGATAAATAATTGACAACAAACCCCTTTATTTGCCTTTATTATTGACACTTTATCGCAGTTTGAGACAAAAAACCCTCTGGGCCGAGACTCCGCCCACTGACTCATTTCCTAAGCGACTAAACCCAAGCCATGAGCCAATCAAAAGCCTTAAAACGCGCCGATGACGGTCATTAAAAACCCATGTGCGCCGCCTGAACACGGGACGGGCGCATGTAACGGGCGCATAACACGCAGCCACTGACCCGCTTAATCGGGGTCGGGCTCCACGTCGTTAATGATGTAAAACAAAAAAAATACTCGTAGTACAGAGAGGTCCCAGGACAGACCGGGACTCAGGGGAGAGACGGAGGACGGGTTTGGCAGGGTTTGGCAGGGTTTGGCAAGGTTTGGCAGGGTTTTTCAGGGTTTGGCAGGGTTTTTCAAGTTTTTTTTTCCAGTGTTTTTTTCAGGTTTTTTCAGGGTTTTTCAAGGTTTTTCAGAGTTTTTCGGGGGTTTTCAGGATTGTTTTCCTGGTTTATCAGCATTTTTCAGTTATTTTTTTCTGTTTTTTTTCTGGTTTTTCTGGGTTTTTCAAGGTTTTGGATGCAAGAGAAGGTTTTTTTGAAAATGCCGGAGGAACACGCAGCGAAACGTGAAGAACTGTCCCGTGTGATTGGCGCGTGGAACAGCAGCCGCCTGGACCTGTTCGAGATCAGCCCTCCGGACCAGGTGAGGCGGGACAAACCACCTTTCATTTACATTTTAAACAAAGAAGAAGAAATTACACTAGTATTTGTGCTAAACGGCAGTGAGTAAACGTTTCATAAGACAAAATAAAATACATTTGAAACACGAGATGCGTTTCTGTGTGATTGGCGGTGTCGGTCGGAGGCCAGTGGCACAGATTGTCCGCCTCACTTAAGGCAGTCAGACCCAGGGCAGCTGTGGCTATAATAATATTTTACCACCACCGAGTGTTGAGTAAATGAATAATGTAAAAATGTGTCCAAAAAAAAGCACTTGTCATGTTATTTATGAAGCACATTTAGACCAAAGGAAAGACAAAGTGCAACTAAATGAATTTTACGAGGCAAAACTATTACAGTAACACAACACAAATGCTCCGCTTGTGTTACAAACCTGTACTTTACTTTAATGCCTTTTACAGTGGGTACTTCACTACTTTTAAAAGCAGATATCTGTACTTTCTGCTCTGCTATATTTTTTTTACTTGACGTAAAAGTAAAAGTATTTTCTGGATGGTTTAAGTGGTACTTTTGTGACATTCTGACTGAAGGTTTTGGGTTCAAGTCTTGGGTTTAAACAAACAAAAATATACATATAAAAAGTCGAGAAACATTCAAAAATATATGACTAAAAAATCAGGACAATCTTTATCATGATCGCCACATTTGTAAAAACCTGCGTGAAATCCTTTTATTTTTTTACTCTTGATTTATGTATGTGATACTTTTAATTTTACTTGAGTATTTTTTCTTTAAATTGACAGTAAATTGACAGTCAATTGACAATAAATTAACAGTAAATTGACAATAAATTGACCGTAAATCAACGATAAATTGACAGTAAATTCTAGGACGTGAATGCAACAGTAGATTAAAAACAAAAAGTGTAAAACGCGTCTAAAATGTTAAATTAACAACATTCCACAAACAATCGACCATGCTGCTGTCTCTTAAAGGACAACATGTTATCTATATTTACTCAATAAACTCACCAGCAGAGGGCGCAAGGACTCTAAGTGCTTAGTTTACTGAGGAGTTTGAATCTGGCTGCTGACATTGAAGTTAAAGGAGACGTATTGTGCTTTTTTCAGGTTCTTATTTTGAACTTAAGCAGATCATTATATTATATTTGATTTTGTCCATTATAAACCGCAAAAAATGATCTCAAACGGCTTGATAATAGAAGCAGGTCCATTGATTTCCTGTTCAGCACTGCAGAAGTGATAAGCCCCGCCTCTTCATAACGATAAGCCTCGTTCCTCGTTTATCTTGTGTCCCTGAACACGAAACACAACTCCAGCTTTGCCTGATGAAATATATAAGTAAGTAGTCGCAGAATATGATAGAACCTTTAAAACAGAAACATTTAAAATTATTGAATGGAGGAAAAATGTGATTTCACTGGAAAAACTGCGATTAACTTTGGAAAGTGACAAAACATGAAAACTCAAGGTGGTTTTGGCCAATGAAAACCTGGTGAATAGGTGTACGTATGCTAACGCTAACACCTTCAGCTACATGACGTATGCTAACGCTAACACCTTCAGCTACATGACGTATGCTAACGCTAACACCTTCAGCTACATGACGTATGCTAACGCTAACACCTTCAGCTACATGACATATGCTAACGCTAACACCTTCAGCTACATGACGTATGCTAACGCTAACACCTTCAGCTACATGACGTATGCTAACGCTAACACCTTCAGCTACATGACGTATGCTAACGCTAACACCTTCAGCTACATGACGTATGCTAACGCTAACACCTTCAGCTACATGACGTATGCTAACGCTAACACCTTCAGCTACATGACGTATGCTAAGGCTAACACCTTCAGCTACATGACGTATGCTAACGCTAACACCTTCAGCTACATGACGTATGCTAACGCTAACACCTTCAGCTACATGACGTATGCTAACGCTAACACCTTCAGCTACATGACGTATGCTAACGCTAACACCTTCAACTACATGACGTATGCTAACGCTAACACCTTCAGCTACATGACGTACGCTAACGCTAACACCTTCAGCTACATGACGTATGCTAACGCTAACACCTTCAGCTACATGAGGCACAGACAGAACTGTGGTAAGTGTCTGGTATGTTAACGTAACATATGAACAGTTATTCAGATAACTATAGCATAAAGAACATGCTAACAAGTTTACCAAAGCATCAGTTTTACCCCAAATCACTAAATCCATTGAATTCTTCTTCCTCTGTGTCACTTCTAAACAACTCCACAAACTCCAGAGGAAGAGGAAGTGCAGATTCTTCTTCTGCGTCGCTTAAAGCCTAGAGCGCCCTCTTGTGGTTGTCGGTGTGAAAATAACAAATAATCTCACATATAAGTCGCTCTGGAATATAAATCACACCCCGGCAAAACTGTGAAAAAAGGCTTATAATCCAGAAAAAACGGTACTTGACCTCTAATTATTCTTTTTGTGACGCTCAAACCCAATTTGGACTTTTATTTGTAACAGAAAAACAAACTATCTGACATCTTGACACTGTAAATCCAAATGTTTCGCTTGTTTTTTTGTCATTTAACGGTGAAATGTGAACGCGCTCGCCCTCATTTCGAACGTCCCAACGAGCCCGGGCGGGACGTTTCCCGGATGAACTCGCTCCCCCGCGTTTGTGACTTCCTCTGCGTCGCTTCCCTCAGGACCTGGAGTTCCACGGCGTGATGCGGTTCTACCTGGAGGACGCGTCGGGGGAGAACGTCGCCACCAAATGCCTGAGAGTGTCGAGCGCTTGGACCACGGAGAACCTTCTGGATCAACTGTCCCGGAAGGTCACGCCCGAGCTCAAGATGCTCTCCGGCGCCCTCTGGCTGTGGGAGGTGCAGGCGGGGAAAGGTGAAACTCTGAATACAAAGATGAGAGAACATTTTGACTTTTTTACTGAAAGGAAAGACATTAAAGGACACATAATACGCTTTATTTGTTTTGTTATTGACCTTCAAACCTGCTCTTTTATCTTTGTTTCTACATCTCATGTAAATAATGTATGTGTTTAAAGCCACACGTGACTTCCTCTGTGTTAGCGCTCCATCTACTGGCAGCAGAGGGAATTACAATGAGGAGATAAACAAAAGCTAGCTTGCCCCGACGTGCTAATGCAAGCTGTTCTAGTCCCCGTTTAGTCCTGTTCTAGTCCCCGTTTGGTCCTGTTGTAGTCCCCGTTTGGTCCTGTTGTAGTCCCTGTTTAGTCCTGTTGTAGTCCCCGTTTAGTCCTGTTGAAGTCCCTGTTTAGTCCTGTTCTAGTCCCCGTTTAGTCCTGTTCTAGTCCCTGTTTAGTCCTGTTGTAGTCCCCGTTTAGTCCTGTTGTAGTCCCTGTTTAGTCCTGTTCTAGTCCCCGTTTAGTCCTGTTCTAGTCCCTGTTTAGTCCTGTTGTAGTCCCTGTTTAGTCCTGTTGAAGTCCCTGTTTAGTCCTGTTCTAGTCCCCGTTTAGTCCTGTTCTAGTCCCTGTTTAGTCCTGTTGTAGTCCCTGTTTAGTCCTGTTGAAGTCCCTGTTTAGTCCTGTTCTAGTCCCCGTTTAGTCCTGTTCTAGTCCCCGTTTAGTCCTGTTGTAGTCCCTGTTTAGTCCTGTTCTAGTCCCTGTTTAGTCCTGTTGAAGTCCCTGTTTAGTCCTGTTCTAGTCCCCGTTTAGTCCTGTTGTAGTCCCCGTTTAGTCCTGTTCTAGTCCTCGTTTAGTCCTGATGTAGTCCCTGTTTAGTCCTGTTCTAGTCCCTGTTTAGTCCTGTTCTAGTCCCCGTTTAGTCCTGTTCTAGTCCCTGTTTAGTCCTGTTCTAGTCCCTGTTTAGTCCTGTTCTAGTCCCTGTTTAGTCCTGTTCTAGTCCCCGTTTAGTCCTGTTCTAGTCCCTGTTTAGTCCCTGTTTAGTCTTGTTCTAGTCCCTGTTTAGTCCTGTTCTAGTCCCTGTTTAGTCCTGTTCTAGTCCCTGTTTAGTCCTGTTCTAGTCCCTGTTTAGTCTTGTTCTAGTCCCTGTTTAGTCCTGTTCTAGTCCCTGTTTAGTCCTGATGTGAGGCTCGGAGACGGAGCAGTGAAGACGAGCTCGTAAACAGGATTCAAGTGTTTTTAAAAGGTCCATTTTGCATAATACGTGTCCTTTAAAGTCTCATTATTATTACTTTTTCTAAATATTGAGGATTTAAAGTTATTTGTGTCTTCGTGTCTTTACGATCTGCTCAGAGCGGCGGCTGGAGCCAGAGGAGCGCCCCCTGGTGGTGCAGCTGAACTGGAACCAGGACAACCGAGAGGGACGATTCGTGCTGAAGACGGAAAAGGGCGGGGCAAAGGTGTGTGGGAGGTCGCGGGGCAGTTTAAATGAGGCTAAACACATTCGCGCGCTGTGATGATTCCACCTTCTCTGTTTGAGCCAGAACAACGCGGGAGATAAAAGAAGCTTGATGCAGAACTTCAGGAGGACGCTGTCCAAAAAAGACAAGAAGAAAGTCAAAAACAGGTCAGAGAAAGCGAGAAATAAATGTGCAAAAAAACAATAAAACGAATATAAAGTTGTGTTTTTCCTTTACTCTGATATAATCAAACTCAAGTGACGTTGTCTCTGAAAACATTCAGATTTGTGCCGTATATTCACCATAAACTTCATATTTCTGCTTATTCTTTTCTAAATTTGCATAACATAATAATAAAAATAATAAAGACGGAATGAAACAATTTAAATAGTTTCACAGAAGGTGTTTTAAAACGCTGTAGAGGAAAATACGCATTGAAATCACTAATATAAGTTATAATAAATAAATGTATGATATGTTATGGAAAAATGTAATAAAATCACGAATACAAATTATATCAAAAACATTTAAATATAAAAAAATAAAATGATAACATTTTTTTTTCAACAGCATATTAACAATGAAAAAATACCAAAAAAAAATCAGTAATATAAGTTGTATCAAATAAATGTATGATATTTGAACAATGAAAAATGAGAGAAAAAAAGAAAAAGATGTGTGATATTTAAAACATGAAAAAACAAAATAAATAAATAAAATCAGTAATATAAATTATATCAAATAAATGTATGGTATTTTAACAATGAAAATATTTAATAATAAAATACATTTAAAAAATCACTACTATAAGTTATATCAAATAAATGAGTGATGTTTTAACAGTGAATAAATAATAAATCACTAATATAAATGTTGAGGCCACATATACTGTAGTAATTACGGTGACAGGCCTGAACATATATTTTGATGCTGATTATGAGACAATATCGCGCACGTTCAGAATAATAGAGTTATTCTTGAAATAGTTTCCTTTCATTGAATCCAGGTCAACTGAAAAGTCCCTGAACAGCAGCCGTGGCGAGGGCAGCGACGACGGCGACGGCTCAGAGACAAAGAGAGGTACAACAGTCACATGACATCAGGATGATAATGTGATGATGTCATATTTGTCCTCTTCTTTCAGGACGTCCTTGTTTACCTGTCGCTGTAGAATTCTCTGATAATAGTGAGTATGAATCATGAGAGTTTATTTATATTTTACTCTGATGTTTTATTTTCATTCATGATTACCGTATTTTCCGGAGTATAAGTCACACCAGCCAAAGAATGCATAATAGAGAAGAGGAAAACATATATAAGTCGCACTTGAGTATAAGTCGCAAAAGTAGAAGTAGTAGAAGTAGAAGTAAAAGTAATTGTAGAAGTAAAAGTAGAAGTAAAAGTAAATGTAGAAGTAAAAGTAGAAGTAGAAGTAAAAGTAGAAGTAGAAATAGAAGTAAAAGTAAATGTAGAAGTAAAAGTTAATGCAGGAGTCAAAATAAAAGTAAAAGTAGAAGTAAAAGTAGAAGTAGAATTAGAAGTAAAAGTAAATGTAGAAGTAAAAGTAAAAGAAAAAGTAGACGAAAAGTAAAAGTAAATGAGAAGTAGAAGTAAAAGTAAACGTAGAGAAGAAAAAACATATATAAGTCGCACTGGAGAATGAAATGCAGTTTTAAGTGTGAAAATAACAAATAATATCACATGTAAGTCGCTATGGAGTCTAAGTATATAAGTATAAATATAAGTATAAGTATGAATATAAGTATATAAGTATAAATATAAGTATAAGTTGCATCCCGGCCAAAACTATGAAAAAAGTCCTTTTTGGCCGAAAAAAGGACCGACTTATAATCCAGAAAATACGGTAAATGTTTTGAGTTTTCCTGCGAGACGCTTCAACAGTTTCCTGCTCGTTGTGTTCTCTTGTTGTCATGGCGACTCCAGCCGAGGACTTGCTCCTGAGCGCCGTGGTGAACTACACCAACAGCTCCACGGTGCACTTCAAACTGGCCCCGGCCTTCGTCCTGTACGCCGCCGCCCGCTCGCTCCTCGGGCCCCGGGCGGCGTCGGGCCCCGGGGGTCAGAGGTCGCAGAGGTCGCGGGTCGTCGCGCTCGCGGACAAGATGGTGGAGCGGCTGTGGAAGGTGGTGCAGGTGAGGAGAGAGCGTCCAATCAGAATCACTTACCATATTTTTCGGAGTATAAGTTGCACCAGTCAAAAAATGCAAAATAGAGAAGAAGAAACACATATAAGTCGCACTGGAGTATAAGTATATAAGTATATAAGTATATAAGTATAAATATAAGTATAAGTCGCACCCCGGTCAAAACTATGAAAAAAGGTGCAAGGTATAGTCCAGAAAATACGGTATTAACATATACAGCTGCTCATTTGCATGTCTAAGTGGTTAATTAGCTGTTAATTAGCATGTGCTTGTCCCTCATTAATGTCTTATCCTGCTTAATCTTATTCTGCTGCTAATTAGACACTTACTAAACACTTAAAGGTCTTATTACTGCTTATTCATGTCACGTTTACTTATTAACACATATTCATGTACAAAAACATGACACTAATGGGCAGTAATTACAAGTTTACTGACGTCTAATTAGCAGAACGTTAAGTTTACGCTGATTACAACGTTAGCAAAGGCCATAAATAAATATATAATAAACACAAATTAACATAAAATTAACAAATTACAGGCGTGAAAATCAGCAGCGGCTTTGATGAGGAAACATGTTAGCAAGTTTAAATAAACACAGAAGTACAAGTAAAAGCAGAAGTAAAAGTAAACGCAGGAGTAAAAGTAAAAGTAGAAGTAAAAATAAATGTAGAAGTAAAAGTAGAAGTAAAAGTAAAAGTAGAAGTAAAAGTAGAAGTAAAAGTAGAAGTAAAAGTAGAAGTAAGACGTGTGTCAGGTTTGATGGAACATTCCGGTCATAACCCCTGTGCTCTCTGCTGCCCCCCAGAGGCGCCCGGGCTCGGCTGGGGCCTCGTGCTTCTGGATGTCCAACTGCTGCGAGCTGCTCCACTTCCTCAAACGAGACGCCGAGCTGCAGCCAATCACGGCGCAGAGCCAGCGGGGCCTGTCCCGCCTCCTGCACCACGCCTACAGGTGAAGCAAAAACACAGACAAATCACCGCGAAACACCAACGAACTGGAGGCAAAACCGGCCCGTTCACACCCTGCTCCCGGGCCGAGGGGGCGGGGCAGCGGGACGAGTGGTCACCACTTTGTAACGGGACTTTACGGCGTCGTGAACGTGATCAATAAAGAAACTAACGGCGTTTTCGTGCGCAGGAAGCTGGTCGAGAGTCTCCAGACCGAGCTGACCAAGCACTTGCCCTCGTTCCTCCTCGACCCGCAGACTCACGGAGCGCTGCCCAAAGGAATCGGTAACTTTACGTTCGTCTCCTCGTTACTGTCACTTCGACGCACCTTTAAGCTCCTCCCCCTCTGCCTCTTGCCCCGCCCTCCTCAGAGCTGCTGGTGAACGCCCTGAGCGCCTCCATGTCTCTGCTGCGTCGCTGTAAAGTCCACCCGGCTCTGTCCATCCAGCTCTTCTCGCAGCTCTTCCACTACGTCAGCGCGTGGCTCTTTAACCGGCTGATGGCGCCGCGCCCGGACCCGGCGGTGCTGCGCTCTCGCCACTGGGGGGCGACGCTGCGGCGCAGGCTCGGCCCCATCGAGGCCTGGGCCGAGCGGCAGGGCCTGGAGCTGGCGGCGGAGTGTCACCTGGGGCTCATCGCACAGGTGAAGGCGTCATGCAGGGCCGGTGACCATGGATCCTGACAGGGCCGGTGACAGTGGATCCTGACAGAGCCGGTGACCGTGGATCCTGACAGGGCCGGTGACCGTGGATCCTGACAGGGCCGGTGACCGTGGATCCTGACAGGGCCGGTGACCGTGGATCCTGACAGGGCCGGTGACCGTGGATCCTGACAGGGCCGGTGACCGTGGATCCTGACAGGGCCGGTGACCGTGGATCCTGACAGGGCCGGTGACCGTGGATCCTGACAGGGCCGGTGACCGTGGATCCTGACAGGGCCGGTTACCGTGGATCCTGACAGGGCCGGTGACCGTGGATCCTGACAGGGCCGGTGACCGTGGATCCTGACAGGGCCGGTTACCGTGGATCCTGACAGGGCCGGTGACCGTGGATCCTGACAGGGCCGGTTACCGTAGATCCTGACAGGGCCGGTTACCGTGGATCCTGACAGGGCCGGTGACCGTGGATCCTGACAGGGCCGGTGACCGTGGATCCTGACAGGGCCGGTGACCGTGGATCCTGACAGGGCCGGTGACCGTGGATCCTGACAGGGCCGGTGACCGTGGATCCTGACAGGGCCGGTTACCGTGGATCCTGACAGGGCCGGTGACCGTGGATCCTGACAGGGCCGGTGACCGTGGATCCTGACAGGGCCGGTGACCGTGGATCCTGACAGGGCCGGTTACCGTGGATCCTGACAGGGCCGGTGACCATGGATCCTGACAGGGCCGGTTACCGTAGATCCTGACAGGGCCGGTTACCATGGATCCTGACAGGGCCGGTGACCGTGGATCCTGACAGGGCCGGTTACCGCAGGGCCGGTTACCGTGGATCCTGACAGGGCCGGTGACCGTGGATCCTGACAGGGCCGGTCACCGTGGATCCTGACAGGGCCGGTGACCGTGGATCCTGACAGGGCCGGTGACCGTGGATCCTGACAGGGCCGGTTACCGCAGGGCCGGTTACCGTGGATCCTGACAGGGCCGGTGACCGTGGATCCTGACAGGGCCGGTTACCGCAGGGCCGGTTACCATGGATCCTGACAGGGCCGGTGACCGTGGATCCTGACAGGGCCGGTCACCGTGGATCCTGACAGGGCCGGTGACCGTGGATCCTGACAGGGCCGGTTACCGTGGATCCTGACAGGGCCGGTGACCGTGGATCCTGACAGGGCCGGTTACCGCAGGGCCGGTTACCGTTGATCCTGACAGGGCCGGTGACCGTGGATCCTGACAGGGCCGGTCACCGTGGATCCTGACAGGGCCGGTTACCGTGGATCCTGACAGGGCCGGTTACCGTGGATCCTGATAGGGCCGGTTACCGTGGATCCTGACAGGGCCGGTGACCGTGGATCCTGACAGGGCCGGTGACCGTGGATCCTGACAGGGCCGGTGACCATGGATCCTGACAGGGCCGGTGACCGTGGATCCTGACAGGGCCGGTGACCGTGGATCCTGACAGGGCCGGTTACCGTGGATCCTGACAGGGCCGGTGACCGTGGATCCTGACAGGGCCGGTTACCGCAGGGCCGGTTACCGTGGATCCTGACAGGGCCGGTGACCGTGGATCCTGACAGGGCCGGTTACCGTGGATCCTGACAGGGCCGGTGACCGTGGATCCTGACAGGGCCGGTTACCGCAGGGCCGGTTACCGTGGATCCTGACAGGACCGGTGACCGTGGATCCTGACAGGGCCGGTCACCGTGGATCCTGACAGGGCCGGTGACCGTGGATCCTGACAGGGCCGGTGACCGTGGATCCTGACAGGGCCGGTTACCGCAGGGCCGGTTACCGTTGATCCTGACAGGGCCGGTGACCGTGGATCCTGACAGGGCCGGTCACCGTGGATCCTGATAGGGCCGGTTACCGTGGATCCTGACAGGGCCGGTTACCGCAGGGCCGGTTACCGTGGATCCTGACAGGGCCGGTGACCGTGGATCCTGACAGGGCCGGTTACCGTGGATCCTGACAGGGCCGGTGACCGTGGATCCTGACAGGGCCGGTTACCGCAGGGCCGGTGACCGTGGATCCTGACAGGGCCGGTGACCGTGGATCCTGACAGGGCCGGTCACCGTGGATCCTGACAGGGCCGGTGACCGTGGATCCTGATAGGGCCGGTTACCGTGGATCCTGACAGGGCCGGTGACCGTGGATCCTGACAGGGCCGGTTACCGCAGGGCCGGTTACCGTGGATCCTGACAGGGCCGGTGACCGTGGATCCTGACAGGGCCGGTTACCGTGGATCCTGACAGGGCCGGTGACCGTGGATCCTGACAGGGCCGGTTACCGCAGGGCCGGTTACCGTGGATCCTGACAGGGCCGGTGACCGTGGATCCTGACAGGGCCGGTTACCGTGGATCCTGACAGGGCCGGTGACTGTGGATCCTGACAGGGCCGGTTACCGTGGATCCTGACAGGGCCGGTTACCGTGGATCCTGACAGGGCCGGTGACCGTGGATCCTGACAGGGCCGGTTACCGCAGGGCCGGTTACCGTGGATCCTGACAGGGCCGGTGACCGTGGATCCTGACAGGCCGGTGACCGTGGATCCTGACAGGGCCGGTTACCGCAGGGCCGGTGACCGTGGATCCTGACAGGGCCGGTGACCGTGGATCCTGACAGGGCCGGTCACCGTGGATCCTGACAGGGCCGGTGACCGTGGATCCTGATAGGGCCGGTTACCGTGGATCCTGACAGGGCCGGTGACCGTGGATCCTGACAGGGCCGGTTACCGCAGGGCCGGTTACCGTGGATCCTGACAGGGCCGGTGACCGTGGATCCTGACAGGGCCGGTTACCGTGGATCCTGACAGGGCCGGTGACCGTGGATCCTGACAGGGCCGGTTACCGCGGGGCCGGTTACCGTGGATCCTGACAGGGCCGGTGACCGTGGATCCTGACAGGCCGGTTACCGTGGATCCTGACAGGGCCGGTTACCGTGGATCCTGACAGGGCCGGTTACCGTGGATCCTGACAGGGCCGGTGACCGTGGATCCTGACAGGGCCGGTGACCGTGGATCCTGACAGGGCCGGTTACCGTGGATCCTGACAGGGCCGGTGACCGTGGATCCTGACAGGGCCGGTTACCGCAGGGCCGGTTACCGTGGATCCTGACAGGGCCGGTGACCGTGGATCCTGACAGGGCCGGTTACCGTGGATCCTGACAGGGCCGGTGACTGTGGATCCTGACAGGGCCGGTTACCGTGGATCCTGACAGGGCCGGTTACCGCAGGGCCGGTTACCGTGGATCCTGACAGGGCCGGTGACCGTGGATCCTGACAGGGCCGGTTACCGTGGATCCTGACAGGGCCGGTGACTGTGGATCCTGACAGGGCCGGTTACCGTGGATCCTGACAGGGCCGGTGACCGTGGATCCTGACAGGGCTGGTTACCGCAGGGCCGGTTACCGTGGATCCTGACAGGGCCGGTGACCGTGGATCCTGACAGGGCCGGTTACCGTGGATCCTGACAGGGCCGGTGACCGTGGATCCTGACAGGGCCGGTTACCGCAGGGCCGGTTACCGTGGATCCTGACAGGACCGGTGACCGTGGATCCTGACAGGGCCGGTCACCGTGGATCCTGACAGGGCCGGTGACCGTGGATCCTGACAGGGCCGGTGACCGTGGATCCTGACAGGGCCGGTTACCGCAGGGCCGGTTACCGTTGATCCTGACAGGGCCGTTGACCGTGGATCCTGACAGGGCCGGTCACCGTGGATCCTGATAGGGCCGGTTACCGTGGATCCTGACAGGGCCGGTTACCGCAGGGCCGGTTACCGTGGATCCTGACAGGGCCGGTGACCGTGGATCCTGACAGGGCCGGTTACCGTGGATCCTGACAGGGCCGGTGACCGTGGATCCTGACAGGGCCGGTTACCGCAGGGCCGGTGACCGTGGATCCTGACAGGGCCGGTGACCGTGGATCCTGACAGGGCCGGTCACCGTGGATCCTGATAGGGCCGGTTACCGTGGATCCTGACAGGGCCGGTGACCGTGGATCCTGACAGGGCCGGTTACCGCAGGGCCGGTTACCGTGGATCCTGACAGGGCCGGTGACCGTGGATCCTGACAGGGCCGGTTACCGTGGATCCTGACAGGGCCGGTGACCGTGGATCCTGACAGGGCCGGTTACAGCAGGGCCGGTTACCGTGGATCCTGACAGGGCCGGTGACCGTGGATCCTGACAGGCCGGTTACCGTGGATCCTGACAGGGCCGGTTACCGTGGATCCTGACAGGGCCGGTTACCGTGGATCCTGACAGGGCCGGTGACCGTGGATCCTGACAGGGCCGGTGACCGTGGATCCTGACAGGGCCGGTTACCGTGGATCCTGACAGGGCCGGTGACCGTGGATCCTGACAGGGCCGGTTACCGCAGGGCCGGTTACCGTGGATCCTGACAGGGCCGGTGACCGTGGATCCTGACAGGGCCGGTTACCGTGGATCCTGACAGGGCCGGTGACTGTGGATCCTGACAGGGCCGGTTACCGTGGATCCTGACAGGGCCGGTGACCGTGGATCCTGACAGGGCCGGTTACCGTGGATCCTGACAGGGCCGGTGACCGTGGATCCTGACAGGGCCTGTTACCGTGGATCCTGACAGGGCCGGTGACCGTGGATCCTGACAGGGCCGGTGACCGTGGATCCTGACAGGGCCGGTTACCGCAGGGCCGGTTACCGTGGATCCTGACAGGGCCGGTGACCGTGGATCCTGACAGGGCCGGGTACCGTGGATCCTGACAGGGCCGGTGACTGTGGATCCTGACAGGGCCGGTTACCGTGGATCCTGACAGGGCTGGTGACCGTGGATCCTGACAGGGCCAGTTACCGTGGATCCTGACAGGGCCGGTGACCGTGGATCCTGACAGGGCCTGTTACCGTGGATCCTGACAGGGCCGGTGACCGTGGATCCTGACAGGGCCGGTGACCGTGGATCCTGACGTGCTTTGAATTGGTGTTTGGTTCATTCTGATGCAGTTCTTCCCGCCCGTAAAGCGGTACAATGTGGTGCGCTCGTTTCCCAGGCGACGGCGCTGCTGACCATGGAGCCGTCCGAGCAGGTGCAGGAGGCTCAGAGCTGCTGCTTCAGGCTGAGTCCGGTCCAGATCCAGACTCTGCTGCAGGACCCTCACCAGGATGTCCCCCGCGTGAGTACAAAGGGTTAAAGGGTTCAGGTCAGTGACTGGACTTTACTGACCACAACGGCGAGGACCACTATGAAACTGGAGCTCTAAACCAGTTTCGAAGAACCAACGGTTCTTCAGTTCCCCAAAATTCCTGAAAAGCTCCCGACCTTCGTGACACTTTTAGTCGATGTTCCAGAGACACTGCTCCACAGAAGCTGCACCGCTGAAAGTGTCCACAAGGGGGAGATGTACTGCCCCAGAGTCTCATGAAGCGTGAGTTTAATGAGGTCCAAACGTGACGGACGTGTTCCACCTTAAGTTTGGGACTATTAAAAAGACAAGTAATCGTGGGATGGAGCGTCCTGTGGCTGAAGGTTCTGCGCTCAGACAGAAAGAACTGGAGGAGGTTTGTGTTCGATCCCTTTATTCTTACTTCTTTTGTACCTCCTCTTTCTTGGTCAGATGATCCAGTTTCATCTGGTCGCTGCTCGTTTCAGACGTCTGAGGACCACAACCTCCTGAATCATCTCAGCTCCTCATGAACCTTTTGTCAGTCCCGTTTTAAAACTCGAGGAGACCAGTCTTTTAATGTCCCGACTCTGTGACTGTGAAAAGCTCTGTACAATCTAAGTTATTACACAAACAAGGCCTTCAGCAGGACTAAACCAGGACTAAAAGGGTCTAAAATAGTCTACTAACTGGTCTGGTGTCTTCTGTCTTCTCCAGGGCTGGATCTCTGGTCTGGTCTCCGCGGCTGAAGCCTCCTCAGACCCGAGTCTGGACCTTCAGCTGGAGGAGAGTCTGACCCTGCAGCTGCCCCTCCTGCTGCCCGAACACGGGTACTGCAGCCAGACGCTCCGGGGCGTCCCGCCAGGACTCACCCAGTTTATGGAGCCGGTGTGCAAGAGAGGTCAGGACTAAACCAGGACTAAACCAGGACTAAACCAGGTCTAAACCTGGTCGAAACCAGGACTGAACCAGGACTAAACCAGGACTAAACCAAGACAACACCAGGACTAAACCAGGACTAAACCAAGACAACACCAGGACTAAACCAGGACTAAACCAGGTCGAAACCAGGACTAAACCAGGTCGAAACCAGGACTAAACCAGGTCGAAACCAGGACTAAACCAGGACTAAACCAGGACTAAACCAGGTCGAAACCAGGACTAAACCAGGACTAAACCAGGACTAAACCAGGACTAAACCAGGACTAAACCAGGTCGAAACCAGGTCGAAACCAGGACTGAACCAGGACTAAACCAGGACTAAACCAGGACTAAACCAGGACTAAACCAGGGCAGGTCTAAACTTCTTCCTCCTCTTCTTCTTCTTCTTGGTGCAGGCCTGTGCTCGCTGACCTCTGCCCCGCTCGCTTCAGGAGACTGGACCGTGCACTTCAGCAACGTGGCCCCGCCCTCAGAGACCACCTACCTGGTGAGCAATGCACTCTGGGAAACCAACACATTTGGCCAGCGAAGCCTAAAAGCTGCAAAGCGATTTCTACACGTGATGGAAACGCTGAAGTCTTTGTACCTTTGCACTTACAGTGACTTTGTGTCCATTATGACACTGAATCTATACGTTATATTTATGATTATTATAGTTTCT
This sequence comes from Eucyclogobius newberryi, assembly GCF_026437365.1. Classification (NCBI taxonomy): domain Eukaryota; kingdom Metazoa; phylum Chordata; class Actinopteri; order Gobiiformes; family Gobiidae; genus Eucyclogobius; species Eucyclogobius newberryi. The sequence continues at coordinate 1,983,514 of NW_027315846.1, forward strand.
TCTGTGCGTTTGCTTTTGCAGGAGCCGGAGCGAGAGCCCGAGCAGCAGAGCGTGACCCTGCACAAGCCCCTGAACAGCGGGATGGGCCTCAGCATCGTGGCCGCCAAAGTCAGCCAGAAACTTACAAATACTTCCATCAAAATACTTAAAATACTTAGATACTAGCGATGTCGAAAATACTGCGATTGCACATGCGCTAAAGTGACATGTGCTATTCTCTGTGTCCAGGGGGCGGGGCAGAGCGCGCTCGGCATCTACATCAAGTCGATCGTGAGCGGCGGCCCGGCACACGTGGTACGAAAGGTCACGCTTTATCTATGTTGTTACCAGAAGATCCTGTGTGTTTAGACTTGTACAAACTTAAAGACACAGGATTCTTGTGTTGGTTTGTGTGAAATAAACACTGACACTTTCCACGATCCCACATCCCTGCAGTACAAGAGTGACAGTAGTACAAGTACAGCAGTACAAGTACTACAGGAAACCAGAATAACAGCAGTAGTAGTAGTAGTAGTAGTAGTAGTAGTAACATACATACATACAATTTTTTTTTAACATAGAAGAACAAAAACACACATAAAACCAACCGATGCAAAGAAAGAAAGAAGAAAAAAGTATATATGTAAAAAAGAAAGATTAATAATAATAATAATGTATATTTTTACAAATAATAATTCAATAATAATAATAATATTAAAAAATAATCAATAAGTAGTAGTGTTTTTACTTCTCCTTTGAAAATAAATATAAATGCAGAATCCAGAATACCTGCTGTAAAATGTATGTAACGTATAAGTTCAGTTTATTACTTATTTGTCACTGTGGCCGTCGTGTAAACGCATTAATCACACAAACAAACGACAAATGCAGAAAGAGCCGTCTGAAGGACAGAGGCCCTGGACACCTGCAGGGTGCACCTCCTGAGGTGGTGGAGAAGGACCGAGCCAAGATCCTCTGGGACGTCTGGATACAGACAGGACATAGTGGTGGTCTCAAGAGTCAAAGCCGTGGTGGTGGACATTGCAGTGCATCATGGGAGGGAAACATACGGAAAAAGGAGAATGAGAAACTAGAGAAATACCAAGGCCTCAGAGAGGAGCTGGAGAAGGCCTGGAGCGTGAAGGTATCAGTGGTTACCATAGTGACCGGAGCACTTGGGGCAGTGACCCCCAAACTGGAGGAATGACCCCCAAACTGGAGGAATGGGTTGAGCAGATCCAGGAAAAACATCAGGTCATCTCGGTCTTTACATGAAAAACAAATAAACATTTAAATAAAACAAAAAAGAAAACTTGCAGCATCGTTTCGTGACTTAGATTGTGGATGATTTTGGTTTCTTCCTGTAGAACGGGCGCCTGTCATGTGGAGACCAGCTGCTGACCGTGGACGGACAGAGCCTCGTGGGACTGAGCCAGGACAGGTCTGGACACTTTCATCACGTCAAACACATTTGTACCGGATTAAAAGCTTCAAACTGTGGCAGAAATACAATAACGGACTCGTAAAAAAAACCCATTTCATATTCAGAAAAGGCAGAAAAATGCCCGTAACGTGGCCGTGCGTTGCAGAAGTCAGACGTGGTCGTAAATCGCTCGATCGTTTTATGAAGTTAGCATAAAGTTTGACGGCGGCGTCGCGGGATAAACGGTTTGGGTTTACGGTTTCGGGCGCGGCCGGTCGACAACGCCGCGTTTTAGTCCAACAAAAATAAATAAAGAGATTTAAAAATGCGCTGAAATAGTTGTCGACTTTGCATTTCTTTGACGGACGGTCGGATGATTCACAAAATATTTCAATCGCTCGTCCTCGTTTACACCCGGTAAAGTCCTGGTGTTTGAAGGTTCTGGTCCAGGTTTAGTTCCTGCACGTTCTTGTTTTAGACCTGGTTTAGTTTTCGTTTGGACCTGGAGGTCGTTTAGTCCTGGTTTGCCCCGTTCTAGACCTGTTTTAGTTGGATTTTAGACCGCGTTTGGTCCTGGTTTGACCCCGAAATTTGGACTGAACCAGGACTAAACCCAAAATCAAACCTGGACTGGATCGGGACAAAAGGTGGACTAGAACCGGATCAAACCACACGTCAGTATCAAGACTAAAATGGGATAAAATTGGCTGTGTGTGTTTGTGTGTGTGTTTGTTTGTTTGTGTGTGTTGCAGTGCGGCTCAGACCCTGATGCAGTCTGGTCCTGTGGTCGCGCTGCTCGTGGCTAAACGCGCAGCCGGGTTCCACGGTTTAGAAGAACTTCTGAGAGATGAGGTCAAAGAACCAGGTAAAGTCACTGTTCTTTGGATGGAACCTTTCACAGACAGAAGTCACAAAGAAGCTCCAAAAACGGAGCTCTGAGGAACCACAATAGAGAGAACTAGTGGGACAAGAGGGGGAACCCAGAACTACTGAGGGAAAAGACACAGGAGGGCGGGCCAGGAGTAGGAACTAGAACTTCACAGAGACGAGGCAGAGGCAGTGGTTCTCAAGCGAGGGTACGCAAGGTTCTTTGTGTTGACCTTATTTTTAGTACTTTATCCACATTTTTGTCCTTTGAGGACTGTTTTGGTTAGAACTACTGCAAAGTCTATCCCAGAACTACTTCAGATCTGGTTTAGTTCTGATGGTACTTTGAAAGCCAAATCCTTTCTTAGGTTCTTATACATAACTTATTGTTTTGCTTTTATTATTATTCATTGTTTGTTGCACCGTAAAGTTCCTCCTTTGTTCATTTTAAACTTTCTGATTCTGACCTGAAACGAGAGGAAACTTTACATTACGTCATATTTCTTTACATTACTTCACTTTACATTACTTTACATTACATTACTTCACATTACTTTACATTACATTACATTACTTCACATTACTTTACATTACTTTACATTACTTTACATTACATTACTTCACATTACTTTACATTACTTTGCATTACTTTGCATTACTTCACATTACTTTAGATTACTTAACATTACTTTACATTACTTTACATTACTTAACATTACTTAACATTACTTAGCATTACTTTGCATTACTTTACATTACTTTACATTACTTTACATTACTTTGCATTACTTTGCATTACTTTACATTACTTTACATTACTTTACATTACTTCACATTACTTTACATTACTTTGCATTACTTTGCATTACTTTACATTACTTAACATTACTTAACATTACTTTACATTACTTTACATTACTTTGCATTACTTTGCATTACTTAGCATTACTTAACATTACTTAACATTACTTAACATTACTTTACATTACTTTACATTACTTTACATTACTTTGCATTACTTAACATTACTTAACATTACTTTACATTACTTTACATTACTTTGCATTACTTTGCATTACTTTGCATTACTTTGCATTACTTAACATTACTTAACATTACTTTACATTACTTTACATTACTTTGCATTACTTTGCATTACTTAGCATTACTTAACATTACTTAACATTACTTAACATTACTTTACATTACTTTACATTACTTCACATTACTTTACATTACATTACATTACTTCACATTACTTTACATTACTTTACATTACTTTACATTACTTCACATTACTTTACATTACTTTGCATTACTTTGCATTACTTCACATTACTTTACATTACTTAACATTACTTAACATTACTTTACATTACTTTACATTACTTTGCATTACTTAACATTACTTAACATTACTTAACATTACTTTACATTACTTTACATTACTTTACATTACTTCACATTACTTTACATTACTTTACATTACTTTGCATTACTTTGCATTACTTCACATTACATTACTTCACATTACTTTACATTACTTCACATTATTTTAAATTACTTTACAATACTTTACATTATTTTACATTACTTCACATTACTTTGCATTATTTTACATTACTTCACATTATTTTACATTACTTCACATTACTTTGCATTATTTTACATTACTTTACATTATTTTACATTACTTTACATTACTTTACATTATTTTACATTACTTCACATTACTTCACATTACTTTACATTATTTTACATTACTTTACATTACTTTACATTATTTTACATTACTTCACATTACTTCACATTACTTTACATTACTTTAAATTATTTTACATTACTTTACATTACTTTACATTATTTTACATTACTTCACATTACTTCACATTACTTTACATTACTTTACATTACTTTACAATACTTTACAATACTTTACATTATTTTACATTACTTCACATTACTTTGCATTATTTTACATTACTTCACATTACTTTACATTACTTTACATTATTTTACATTACTTTACATTACTTTACATTATTTTACATTACTTCACATTACTTCACATTACTTTACATTACTTCACATTACTTTACATTACTTTGCATTACTTTGCATTACTTCACATTACTTTACATTACTTAACATTACTTAACATTACTTTACATTACTTTACATTACTTTACATTACTTTGCATTACTTTGCATTACTTAACATTACTTAACATTACTTAACATTACTTAACATTACTTTACATTACTTTGCATTACTTTGCATTACTTAGCATTACTTAACATTACTTTACATTACTTTACATTACTTTGCATTACTTTGCATTACTTAGCATTACTTAACATTACTTAACATTACTTTACATTACTTAACATTACTTAACATTACTTAACATTACTTAACATTACTTAACATTACTTTACATTACTTTACATTACTTTACATTACTTTACATTACTTTACATTACTTCACATTACTTTACATTACATTACATTACTTCACATTACTTTACATTACTTTACATTACTTTACATTACTTCACATTACTTTACATTACTTTGCATTACTTTGCATTACTTCACATTACTTAACATTACTTTACATTACTTTGCATTACTTAACATTACTTAACATTACTTAACATTACTTTACATTACTTTACATTACTTTACATTACTTCACATTACTTTACATTACTTTACATTACTTTGCATTACTTTGCATTACTTCACATTACATTACTTCACATTACTTTACATTACTTCACATTATTTTAAATTACTTTACAATACTTTACATTATTTTACATTACTTCACATTACTTTGCATTATTTTGCATTACTTCACATTATTTTACATTACTTCACATTACTTTGCATTATTTTACATTACTTTACATTATTTTACATTACTTTACATTACTTTACATTATTTTACATTACTTCACATTACTTCACATTACTTTACATTATTTTACATTACTTTACATTACTTTACATTATTTTACATTACTTCACATTACTTCACATTACTTTACATTACTTTAAATTATTTTACATTACTTTACATTACTTTACATTATTTTACATTACTTCACATTACTTCACATTACTTTACATTACTTTACATTACTTCACATTACTTTACAATACTTTACAATACTTTACATTATTTTACATTACTTCACATTACTTTGCATTATTTTACATTACTTCACATTACTTTACATTACTTTACATTATTTTACATTACTTTACATTACTTTACATTATTTTACATTACTTCACATTACTTCACATTACTTTACATTACTTCACATTACTTTACATTACTTTGCATTACTTTGCATTACTTCACATTACTTTACATTACTTAACATTACTTAACATTACTTTACATTACTTTACATTACTTTACATTACTTTGCATTACTTTGCATTACTTTGCATTACTTAACATTACTTAACATTACTTAACATTACTTAACATTACTTAACATTACTTTACATTACTTTACATTACTTTGCATTACTTAGCATTACTTAACATTACTTTACATTACTTTACATTACTTTACATTACTTTGCATTACTTAGCATTACTTAACATTACTTAACATTACTTTACATTACTTTACATTACTTAACATTACTTAACATTACTTAACATTACTTTACATTACTTTACATTACTTTACATTACTTCACATTACTTTACATTACATTACATTACTTCACATTACTTTACATTACTTTACATTACTTTACATTACTTCACATTACTTTACATTACTTTGCATTACTTTGCATTACTTCACATTACTTAACATTACTTTACATTACTTTGCATTACTTAACATTACTTAACATTACTTAACATTACTTTACATTACTTTACATTACTTTACATTACTTCACATTACTTTACATTACTTTACATTACTTTGCATTACTTTGCATTACTTCACATTACATTACTTCACATTACTTTACATTACTTCACATTATTTTAAATTACTTTACAATACTTTACATTATTTTACATTACTTCACATTACTTTGCATTATTTTGCATTACTTCACATTATTTTACATTACTTCACATTACTTTGCATTATTTTACATTACTTTACATTATTTTACATTACTTTACATTACTTTACATTATTTTACATTACTTCACATTACTTCACATTACTTTACATTATTTTACATTACTTTACATTACTTTACATTATTTTACATTACTTCACATTACTTCACATTACTTTACATTACTTTAAATTATTTTACATTACTTTACATTACTTTACATTATTTTACATTACTTCACATTACTTTACATTACTTTACATTACTTCACATTACTTTACAATACTTTACAATACTTTACATTATTTTACATTACTTCACATTACTTTGCATTATTTTACATTACTTCACATTACTTTACATTACTTTACATTATTTTACATTACTTTACATTACTTTACATTATTTTACATTACTTCACATTACTTCACATTACTTTACATTACTTCACATTACTTTACATTATTTTACATTACTTCACATTACTTTACATTATTTTACATTCCCACTCACACTTTTCATGTCCAAACAGAAAGTTTAGAACTCTTTTCCACATCAAATGACTTCTACGTCTATCTACGTGGAAAGTCACGTACATAACATTTTTTGTACGTCTGCTTTATAAATGAGACCTGAGGTCAGTACTGCAGGATAATGTATGTGTTAGGTCAGTACTGCAGGATAATGTATGTGTTAGGTCAGTACTGCAGGATAATGTATGTGTTAGGTCAGTACTGCAGGATAATGTATGTGTTAGATCAGTACTGCAGGATAATGTATGTGTTAGATCAGTACTGCAGGATAATGTATGTGTTAGGTCAGTACTGCAGGATAATGTATGTGTTAGATCAGTACTGCAGGATAATGTATGTGTTAGATCAGTACTGCAGGATAATGTATGTGTTAGATCAGTACTGCAGGATAATGTATGTGTTAGATCAGTACTGCAGGATAATGTATGTGTTAGGTCAGTACTGCAGGATAATGTATGTGTTAGGTCAGTACTGCAGGATAATGTATGTGTTAGGTCAGTACTGCAGGATGATGTATGTGTTAGATCAGTACTGCAGGATAATGTATGTGTTAGATCAGTACTGCAGGATAATGTATGTGTTAGAGCAGTACTGCAGGATAATGTATGTGTTAGGTCAGTACTGCAGGATAATGTATGTGTTAGATCAGTACTGCAGGATAATGTATGTGTTAGATCAGTACTGCAGGATAATGTATGTGTTAGGTCAGTACTGCAGGATAATGTATGTGTTAGGTCAGTACTGCAGGATAATGTATGTGTTAGGTCAGTACTGCAGGATGATGTATGTGTTAGATCAGTACTGCAGGATAATGTATGTGTTAGAGCAGTACTGCAGGATAATGTATGTGTTAGATCAGTACTAGAGGATAATGTATGTGTTAGATCAGTACTGCAGGATAATGTATGTGTTAGATCAGTACTGCAGGATAATGTATGTGTTAGAGCAGTACTGCAGGATAATGTATGTGTTAGGTCAGTACTGCAGGATAATGTATGTGTTAGAGCAGTACTGCAGGATAATGTATGTGTTAGATCAGTACTGCAGGATAATGTATGTGTTAGGTCAGTACTGCAGGATAATGTATGTGTTAGGTCAGTACTGCAGGATGATGTATGTGTTAGATCAGTACTGCAGGATAATGTATGTGTTAGATCAGTACTGCAGGATAATGTATGTGTTAGATCAGTACTAGAGGATAATGTATGTGTTAGATCAGTACTGCAGGATAATGTATGTGTTAGATCAGTACTAGAGGATAATGTATGTGTTAGATCAGTACTGCAGGATAATGTATGTGTTAGATCAGTACTGCAGGATAATGTATGTGTTAGATCAGTACTGCAGGATAATGTATGTGTTAGATCAGTACTGCAGGATAATGTATGTGTTAGATCAGTACTGCAGGATAATGTATGTGTTAGGTCAGTACTGCAGGATAATGTATGTGTTAGATCAGTACTGCAGGATAATGTATGTGTTAGATCAGTACTGCAGGATAATGTATGTGTTAGATCAGTACTGCAGGATAATGTATGTGTTTAGTAAAGACTTTATGTGTCTCATAATGAAACATAAGAACTGTGTTTGTTCATCAGTGACACATGTGGAGGTCAGAGCCAGTGGAGGCTCCATGCAGCACAGCAGCAGCAGCAGCAGCAGCAGCAGCATGGTACTGCAGTACCAGTACTGTCCACCAGGACCAGCAGCAGGAGTAGTAGTAGGAGTAGATACAATGTAGTACTAGTAACAGTCGTAGTAGTAGGAGTAGATACAATGTAGTACTAGTAACAGTCGTAGTAGTAGGAGTAGATACAATGTAGTACTAGTAACAGTCGTAGTAGTAGGAGTAGATACAATGTAGTAGTAGTAGTAGTAGTAGATGATACACAGTAGTAACAGGTTTGTGTGTCGCAGGCTGAGCTGAACTGGAGCAGCAGAAAACAGAGCAAACTGCAAAGGAACCGGCAACTGTATCGCTCCAACCCCAACATCCTGCGTGAGTGTGAGCCACCACCAGGGGCAGCACTGAGTCTGTCTGTTATATTTACCCCTGTGCACCACCACCAGGGGCAGCACTGAGTCTGTCTGTTATATTTACTCTTGTGCACCACCACCAGGGGCAGCACTGAGTCTGTCTGTTATATTTACTCTTGTGCACCACCACCAGGGGCAGCACTGAGTCTGTCTGTTATATTTACTCTTGTGCACCACCACCAGGGGCAGCACTGAGTCTGTCTGTTATATTTACTCTTGTGCACCACCACCAGGGGCAGCACTGAGTCTGTCTGTTATATTTACTCTTGTGCTTCTGGTGCAGATCTGGTCCTGGAGGAAGAAGAGGAAACGTCTGAACACAAACTGAGACAAACCAAAGCTGCAAGCTCCAGCTCGTCCGTCTGCCCCGGGGTCCGGGGCCACTTTACTCTTTATTACATCTACTATTACATCTATTACACTTTATTATTGTAACAGTTTACAAAATAAAGCTATAAAGAGGACACTAACAAATACTTATATACACGTGTATTCGACAGTAAAGACTCACACGCCGTCTGCTTCTGCTGTGTCGAGTGTGATTAATCGACTAATGACTAAAGCTCTACAGCGCCAATAAACATAAAAACATATTTTCTTAAGCAAATGTTTCCTTTTTTAATTTCTAAAAAGTAAAACTATTTTTGTGTTTGATTTTCAGAGCCACTGCCACGTCCCAAACGCTCTAAGGGAATATTTAACTTTACCAAACCTGAAGAACAAGGACACGTCTGGACCCTGGCAACGACCAAGAGAACAACACAAGCACATCACGACGACACAGATGGTGCGTCACAACGCGACACACATGGTGCGTCAGCCGCTTGATCTAATGATCATTTAAAACGTTAAAATGAAGTGTATAAATAAAGTGTCACATTTTATAAGTCGGTGTAATCACCCTCACTTGCCCAAGAGTGTTCTATTGTAGAAAAAGATTCAGTTGTTTCATCTGGACTCTTTTTTTGGAAGAACAATATGTTTCGACTCTCATCCAAGAGTCATTCTCAATCTGTGAATCAAGACCTGGAACTCAGATATTTATCTTACTCTGAGTAGGCCCTGCCCACCGGGCGGGACCTCCTGATGAAAAGGTGTTATTGGTTTCACTTGAAACTATCTTCTTTGTTTACTATCAGCCCTTTAATGGACCATCAGCCTCCAAGAAGTTGGTAAAATTTTCGAATTACATAATGCTGCAAATCATTACAAAATGTGGTTTTCTGACAAGACCAAGTGACAGTTTTATTTTTATTTATCTACTTTGGCTGCACGATCCTTCTCCTCTTCCTCCTCCCCTCCTCATCATCTTCATCCTTCTTCCTCCTCTTCCTCCTCCTCATCTTCATCCTTCTTCCTCCTCTTCCTCCTCCTCATCTTCATCCTTCTTCCTCCTCTTCCTCCTCCTCATCTTCATCCTTCTTCCTCCTCTTCCTCCTCCTCATCTTCATCCTTCTTCCTCCTCTTCCTCCTCATCATCTTCCTCCTTCTCCTCCTCATCATCTTCCTTCTCCTCCTCCTCCTCTTCCTCTTCACCATCTTCCTCCTCTTCCTCCTTCTCTTCTCCAGCCGATCTTCTCTTAAAAAAAACCTTTAAAGAATCTCTTCTCTCTCTTTGCAGCGTCAGGCTCAGTCCCATGAAAACCTGCTGTGGACGGACAGCCAGCGCCCTCTTGTGGACAAACACCCTGAAATGCAGCTTCTCCATCGACCTCCTCCTCACTTCTCCTCGTTCCCACTGCGCCAGAGTCTGTCCGCACACGACATCCTCAACGAAAGGCCCCCACACACCCGAATCGGCCCCGTCATGTGGACCACGCCTTTCACCAGCGCCCCTTTAACGTCCACCCAGCCCATTCGAATCGACATCCCTTTAATGAGAGGCGCCCGCTCCAACCCTACGCTCGCCACATTCCAGAGCCCGTCACAGAACACGCCCACGAGTTCAAACGCTCGCTCCAACCCTACGCTCGCCACATTCCAGAGCCCGTCACAGAACACGCCCACGAGTTCAAACGCTCGCTCCAACCCTACGCTCGCCACATTCCAAAGCCCGTTGCAGAACACGTCTACGAGTCCAAACGCCCGCTCCAATCCTACGCTCGCCACGTTCCAGAGCCCGTCGCAGAACACACCCACGAGTCCAAACGCCCGCTCCAACCGCACGCTCGCCACGTTCCAGAGCCTGTCGCAGAACACACCCACGATGAGTCCGAACGCGCACGAAAACGCAACGCAGAAACGTGCAAAACGGGCGCACGAGCCCATTTACGATTGTCCCGTTGGAGCGATTCGGGCCAATAACACGTCACGTTTTGGAAACAATCGAATGACCGGCGGAAAACCACAAGTGAACGTGACGCCGACGAAACACGTGTCGTTTCAAATAGACGAGAAGGTGAAAAGAAGAGAAGAAGAAGAAGAAGAAGAAGAAGAAGAAGAAGAAGAAGAAGAAGAAGAAGAGAGAGGCGGAGTCCAGAAGGTGAGACACTGACGTTTATAGGTTTGTGGAGCATGATGTGATTTCACTGGAGAAACTGGGATTCACCTCAGAATATGACAAATCCAAGTGGTTTTGTCAAAGTAAAATCCCTCAGACGCGTGAGTGACGTCACAACACGGTTCAAACACATTGACCGTCATATTTTACTGCATTTGTTTATTTGTTTACGACGACACTGAAGGTTTTACTGGACAAACACTCACAGAAATGTTGATCCAAAATAGTTTTTCGTCAGATATATATATATATAAAATACCACAAATTATACTTGTTGTGAAGCTGGAAAAAAAAAATAGTTTTGTTTATAGAAGCTCAAACTAACTGACATTCCTACCATGGAAACTCTCAATATTTGCTTATATTTTGTCAGAAAAATCTCCAATAAGGAATGTTAAACATTCTTATGACATAGTGATTCAAGATTTTGGTTTTAACTTATTTTATTATTATCATCAATATTATTATTATTATATTTTATTATTAATATGTATTTATTTTAGTCATTAATTTACTCATTTATTATATATGTATATTTTTTCATATTTATTTATTATTATTTTCAATATTTATTTTTATTTATTTAAATTAATTAATTAATTGTATTATCCATCCATCCATTTTCTACCGCTTGTTCCCTTTCGGGGTCGCGGGTGACTGGAGCCTATCCCAGTGACTTCGGGCCTTAGGCGGGGTACATCCTGGACAGGGGCCAACTTGTCGCAGGGCTGACACAGAGACATGGACATTACAGACAGTTCACGCTCACATTCATTCACTAGGGCCAATTTAGAGTCGCCAATTCTACCTGACACATGCATGTGTTTGGACTGTGGGAGGAGCTGGAGAACCCGGAGAGAACCCACGGTAACACGGGGAGGACATGCAGACTCCACCCAGAGAGATCATGTGATGTAGGTCTGGGAATTGAACCCATGATCTCCTTCTTGGGAGGCAAGAGCGCTATCCACCTTTGCCACCGTGCACCCCGATTGTATTATTATTATTATCAATATGTATTTTTATTGCATGATTTGTGGCTGTATTTGTTGGTCATTGCGGTCCATGTTCAGTATATAAAACGTGCCGTTCAAACGCTGCTTTTCTGCAGCTGCTGGAGCGAGAGACGTGGCGACTCCAGGCCAAAGCCAAGCGTTTGGCGGAGGACGAGCGTCTGAGGAGGCTGAGTCTGGAGTTCGAGAAGCGTCTGGAGGAGATGGAGGCCCGGGGACACGAGGAGGAGGAGCTGGACATGATGAGGACTTTGCACGAGCTGGAGCCGCGGAGCCAGGTCAGAGGTCACACGAGAGCGAGATGAGATTCCAAAGCCAGGTCAGAGGTCACACGAGAGCGAGACGAGATTCCAAAGCCAGGTCAGAGGTCACACGAGAGCGAGACGAGATTCCAGAGCCAGGTCAGAGGTCACACGAGAGCGAGACGAGATTCTAAAGCCAAGTCAGAGGTCACGTACGAGCGAGACGAGATTCCAGAGCCAGGTCAGAGGTCACACGAGAGCGAGATGAGATTCCAAAGCCAGGTCAGAGGTCAAACGAGAGCGAGACGAGATTCCAGAGCCAGGTCAGAGGTCACACGAGAGCGAGACGAGATTCTAAAGCCAAGTCAGAGGTCACGTACGAGCGAGACGAGATTCCAGAGCCAGGTCAGAGGTCACACGAGAGCGAGACGAGATTCCAGAGCCAGGTCAGAGGTCACACGAGAGCGAGACGAGATTCCAGAGCCAGGGCAGCGGTCACGTGAGAGCGAGACGAGATTCCAGAGCCAGGTTAGAGGTCACACGAGAGCGAGATGAGATTACGAGAGCGAGATTCCAGAGCCAGGTCAGAGGTCACGTGCGAGTGTGACGAGATTCCAGAGCCAGGTCAGAGGTTACACGAGAGCGAGACGAGATTCCAGAGCCAGGTCAGAGGTCACGCAAGAGCGAGATGAGATTCCAGAGCCAGGTCAGAGGTCACGCAAGAGCGAGATGAGATTCCAGAGCCAGGTCAGAGGTCACATGAGAGCGAGACGAGATTCCTGATCCAGGTCAGAGGTCACACGAGAGCGAGACAAGATTCCACAGCCAGGTCAGAGGTCACGTGCGAGTGTGACGAGATTCCAGAGCCAGGTCAGAGGTCACACGAGAGCGAGACGAGATTCCAGAGCCAGGTCAGAGGTCACGCGAGAGCGAGATGAGATTCCAGAGCCAGGTCAGAGGTCACGCGAGAGCGAGATGAGATTCCAGAGCCAGGTCAGAGGTCACATGAGAGCGAGACGAGATTCCTGATCCAGGTCAGAGGTCACACGAGAGCGAGACAAGATTCCAGAGCCAGGTCAGAGGTCACGTGCGAGTGTGACGAGATTCCAGAGCCAGGTCAGAGGTCACACGAGAGCGAGACGAGATTCCAGAGCCAGGTCAGAGGTCACGCGAGAGCGAGATGAGATTCCAGAGCCAGGTCAGAGGTCACGCGAGAGCGAGATGAGATTCCAGAGCCAGGTCAGAGTTCACATGAGAGCGAGACGAGATTCCTGATCCAGGTCAGAGGTCACACGAGAGCGAGACGAGATTCCAGAGCCAGGTCAGAGGTCACGTGCGAGTGTGACGAGATTCCAGAGCCAGGTCAGAGGTCACATGAGAGCGAGACAAGATTCCAGAGCCAGGTCAGAGGTCACGCGAGAGCGAGATGAGATTCCAGAGCCAGGTCAGAGGTCACGCGAGAGCGAGATGAGATTCCAGACCCAGGTCAGAGGTCACACGAGAGCGAGACAAGATTCCAGAGCCAGGTCAGAGGTCACATGAGAGCGAGACGAGATTCCTGATCCAGGTCAGAGGTCACACGAGAGCGAGACGAGATTCCAAGCGTTTGTGGCCACTTTGTTGCATTGTGTTCTGTGTTTACTCGTTTTAAATAACTGAACAAACTTAACAAGCCTCAAGTTTTTGTCCCGCTTTACGAAAATTAACTCTTTTAAAAGCAAAATAAAGTTAATTGTGACCAAAACAGCTGAATATTTAGAAAAAAATACTGAGGGCCAAGACATGTTTTTACCATGTTCTAATTTTGACTTTATTAGGTGTATTTGTACCTGTTGTACATATACATTATAGTTTTACATCAATCGAGGTAAAAAGTTGAAAAATCTGTAGAAAATGACAGGAAGTGACATCACACCAGGGACACTCTTCCAGTCAAAGTTTATGCAGAATTTGCACAAAAGAAACAACTTTTTTCACTCTCTAAACATGAATTCAACAAAATAAAGTCGCTCTCACATATTTTTATTCCAGAAAAATAAAAAATTAAAAGTTTGTTTGGGCGTGTACTGTTGTAAGCTAATTTCCTACTGTGACGTCATCAATTACAAACAGGAAATACAATTCAAAACATAAAAACAAACTTCAGAATATGTTACCGTGACATGAAACGACTTCATAAAATCACAAACTCTTCTAACTTTTCAGGAGGAGAGAAACCCGGAACGTTCCGCCGGCGCCTCATCCCGGACAGGTCCTTTTATTTTCATTATCGACAAACGCAGACGACACGGAAAATACTGTTTAACACATGATTTTCTCTCTTTTTCCTCCTAAGATGGAAACCACGCAACGACGGCAGCGAATCTGTGAGTTTTATTTATTTATACGTTCAAACGAATCCACGAGTAAAACGACGATTTCAGCAGCAATACCACGTTACACCACTAGAGGTCATCGTGCGTGTGGCGTGTTTTTACAGGAAGCCGGAGCGGACGGGGAAATCTCCTGAGACGTTAAGCTTTGGCGAGCGGCGGCGGCTTTTCTCTCCCACGACCAGGGCGTAAAGACGATATTCCATACGCTAAAAACATCGTGAAATATATTTATGAACGTGAAGAGCAACTGTGCGTTTAAGAGACTTTTTTGATCCAAACGTATGTATTTTGTTGCGTTTATCTTCTTTAATGTGATTTTTTACTTTTTTATTTGATCTATAATTAACTAGTGTGTTTTAAGTCTTATATAATAATTTCATTTTTTATGAGATTAATCCATATTTTTTTAGCTTGTATAGAACGTTTTCTTATTAGCGCTGCAGCTAATGCTAATTGTGTTAGCGGTTGACCAGTCAAACGATGACTTTTTAAAATCACATTTTTAACTAAATAAAGGTTAAAATAAAGGATTTTAGAGAGAGAATATTTAAGAATAAAGTGTGTTATTGGTTCTTTTTATATTTTGTGAAATTTTTTGAATGTGGTCACTTTTTGTACGTGTTTTAGTGTCTGTTTAGCACAATTAGCCACATACGAGAGTTTGTTAACAACGTCCACAATAAAGATGTATTACACACTTAAAAAAACTACAATATCTTATTGTTTTAGAGGTGATTTTGGCTTGTTTTCTACAACGTGAACAGTTTAAACACTTTTACTGTCGGATTTTACTGCATTTGTGGCAGTTTTTCTGTTTTACCTACAGTTATATTACATATTTTACCAAGAATTATACATTTTGTGATAAATAAAGAACCTTTTGAGTCCAGACAATTGCACTTTTACCATATTTTGTAACAGAAAAGTGAATTAAATGGTCATATTTTTCATATTTTTGCTTGCTTTGCGCTTACCGTATTTTCCGGACTATAAGTCGCACCTTTTTTCATAGTTTTGGCTTATACTTATATTTATACTTATATACTTATACTCCAGAGCGACTTATATGGGATATTATTTGTTATTTTCACACTTTTCACACTTGCAACTGCATTTCATTCTCCTGTGCGACTTATATATGTTTTTCTTCTCAATTATGCATTTTTTGGCTGGTGCGACTTATACTCTGGATAATATGGTAATTTGGGGGTTTGGGACGTTCTGGTGCTGGAGCTTGTTAAAGGCTCGATTCAAACGTTCTAAACACGTTAAAGTTCTACTTGGTTCTCTGGTAAAACTGCACCACAGACTTCTCCTGCTCGTGCGTCTCGATGGATCCGGGTCGCAGCCTCCGGATCTCGCCGATGGCGTCGATCCCGGACAGTTTCCTGCTCCTGACGAGGTAACACGCCAACATGGTGCCCGTCCTGCCGAAGCCGTGCATGCAGTGCACCGCCACGCCCTGAAACGCACACGCAGAGGGTTATGAAGAGCCGCCACGCCCTTAAACGCACACGCAGAGGGTTATGAAGAGCCGCCACGCCCTTAAACGCACACGCAGAGAGTTATGAAGAGCCGCCACGCCCTTAAACGCATACGCAGAGGGTTATGAAGAGCCGCCACGCCCTTAAACGCACACGCAGAGGGTTATGAAGAGCCGCCACGCCCTGAAACGCACACGCAGAGGGTTATGAAGAGCCGCCACGCCCTTAAACGCACACGCAGAGAGTTATGAAGAGCCGCCACGCCCTTAAACGCACACGCAGAGAGTTATGAAGAATTGCCACGCCCTTAAACGCACACGCAGAGAGTTATGAAGAGCCGCCACGCCCTTAAACGCACACGCAGAGAGTTATGAAGAGCCGCCACGCCCTTAAACGCACACGCAGAGAGTTATGAAGAGCCGCCACGCCCTTAAACGCACACGCAGAGAGTTATGAAGTGCCGCCACGCCCTTAAACGCAAACGCAGAGAGTTATGAAGAGCCGCCACGCCCTGAAACGCACACGCAGAGGGTTATGAAGAGCCGCCACGCCCTTAAACGCACACGCAGAGAGTTATGAAGAGCCGCCACGCCCTTAAACGCACACGCAGAGAGTTATGAAGAGCCGCCACGCCCTTAAACGCACACGCAGAGAGTTATGAAGAGCCGCCACGCCCTTAAACGCACACGCAGAGAGTTATGAAGAGCCGCCACGCCCTTAAACGCACACGCAGAGAGTTATGAAGAGCCGCCACGCCCTTAAACGCACACGCAGAGAGTTATGAAGAGCCGCCACGCCCTGAAACGCACACGCAGAGAGTTATGAAGAGCCGACACGCCCTTAAACGCAAACGCAGAGGGTTATGTAGAGCCGCCACGCCCTTAAACGCACACGCAGAGAGTTATGAAGAGCCGCCACGCCTTTAAACGCACACGCAGAGAGTTATGAAGAGCCGCCACGCCCTGAAACGCACACGCAGAGAGTTATGAAGAGCCGCCACGCCCTGAAACGCACACGCAGAGGGTTATGAAGAGCCGCCACGCCCTTAAACGCACACGCAGAGAGTTATGAAGAGCCGCCACGCCCTTAAACGCACACGCAGAGAGTTATGAAGAGCCGCCACGCCCTTAAACGCATACGCAGAGGGTTATGAAGAGCCGCCACGCCCTTAAACGCACACGCAGAGGGTTATGAAGAGCCGCCACGCCCTTAAATGCACACGCAGAGAGTTATGAAGAGCCGCCACGCCCTTAAACGCACACGCAGAGAGTTATGAAGAGCCGCCACGCCCTTAAACGCACACGCAGAGAGTTATGAAGAGCCGCCACGCCCTGATACGCACACGCAGAGAGTTATGAAGAGCCGCCACGCCCTGAAACGCACACGCAGAGAGTTATGAAGAGCCGCCACGCCCTTAAACGCACACGCAGAGAGCTATGAAGAGCCGCCACGCCCTTAAACGCACACGCAGAGAGTTATGAAGAGCCGCCACGCCCTGAAACGCACACGCAGAGGGTTATGAAGAGCCGCCACGCCCTTAAACGCACACGCAAAGTTATGAAGAGCCGCCACGCCCTTAAACGCACACGCAGAGAGTTATGAAGAGCCGCCACGCCCTGAAACGCACACGCAGAGGGTTATGAAGAGCCGCCACGCCCTTAAACGCACACGCAAAGTTATGAAGAGCCGCCACGCCCTTAAACGCACACGCAGAGAGTTATGAAGAGCCGCCACGCCCTGAAACGCACACGCAGAGGGTTATGAAGAGCCGCCACGCCCTTAAACGCACACGCAGAGGGTTATGAAGAGCCGCCACGCCCTTAAATGCACACGCAGAGAGTTATGAAGAGCCGCCACGCCCTTAAACGCACACGCAGAGAGTTATGACGAGCCGCCACGCCCTTAAACGCACACGCAGAGGGTTATGAAGAGCCGCCACGCCCTTAAACGCACACGCAGAGAGTTATGAAGAGCCGCCACGCCCTTAAACGCACACGCAGAGAGTTATGAAGAGCCGCCACGCCCTTAAACGCACACGCAGAGAGTTATGAAGAGCCGCCACGCCCTTAAACACACACGCAGAGAGTTATGAAGAGCCGCCACGCCCTTAAACGCACACGCAGAGAGTTATGAAGAGCCGCCACGCCCTTAAACGCACACGCAGAGAGTTATGAAGAGCCGCCACGCCCTTAAACGCACACGTAGAGAGTTATGAAGAGCCGCCACGCCCTGAAACGCACACGCAGAGAGTTATGAAGAGCCGCCACGCCCTTAAACGCACACGCAGAGAGTTATGAAGAGCCGCCACGCCCTGAAACGCACACGCAGAGAGTTATGAAGAGCCGCCACGCCCTTAAACGCAAACGCAGAGGGTTATGTAGAGCCGCCACACCCTTAAACGCACACGCAGAGAGTTATGAAGAGCCGCCACGCCCTTAAACGCACACGCAGAGAGTTATGAAGAGCCGCCACGCCCTGAAACGCACACGCAGAGAGTTATGAAGAGCCGCCACGCCCTGAAACGCACACGCAGAGGGTTATGAAGAGCCGCCACGCCCTTAAACGCACACGCAGAGAGTTATGAAGAGCCGCCACGCCCTGAAACGCACACGCAGAGGGTTATGAAGAGCCGCCACGCCCTTAAACGCACACGCAGAGTTATGAAGAGCCGCCACGCCCTTAAACGCACACGCAGAGGGTTATGAAGAGCCGCCACGCCCTTAAACGCACACGCAGAGAGTTATGAAGAGCCGCCACGCCCTTAAACGCATACGCAGAGGGTTATGAAGAGCCGCCACGCTCTTAAACGCACACGCAGAGGGTTATGAAGAGCCGCCACGCCCTTAAATGCACACGCAGAGAGTTATGAAGAGCCGCCACGCCCTGAAACGCACACGCAGAGAGTTATGAAGAGCCGCCACGCCCTGAAACGCACACGCAGAGGGTTATGAAGAGCCGCCACGCCCTTAAACGCACACGCAGAGGGTTATGAAGAGCCGCCACGCCCTTAAACGCACACGCAGAGAGTTATGAAGAGCCGCCACGCCCTGAAACGCACACGCAGAGAGTTATGAAGAGCCGCCACGCCCTGAAACGCACACGCAGAGAGTTATGAAGAGCCGCCACGCCCTTAAACGCACACGCAGAGAGTTATGAAGAGCCGCCACGCCCTTAAACGCACACGTAGAGAGTTATGAAGAGCCGCCACGCCCTGAAACGCACACGCAGAGAGTTATGAAGAGCCGCCACGCCCTTAAACGCACACGCAGAGAGTTATGAAGAGCCGCCACGCCCTGAAACGCACACGCAGAGTTATGAAGAGCCGCCACGCCCTTAAACGCAAACGCAGAGGGTTATGTAGAGCCGCCACGCCCTGAAACGCACACGCAGAGAGTTATGAAGAGCCGCCACGCCCTTAAACGCACACGCAGAGAGTTATGAAGAGCCGCCACGCCCTGAAACGCACACGCAGAGAGTTATGAAGAGCCGCCACGCCCTGAAACGCACACGCAGAGGGTTATGAAGAGCCGCCACGCCCTTAAACGCACACGCAGAGAGTTATGAAGAGCCGCCACGCCCTGAAACGCACACGCAGAGGGTTATGAAGAGTCGCCACGCCCTTAAACGCACACGCAGAGTTATGAAGAGCCGCCACGCCCTTAAACGCACACGCAGAGGGTTATGAAGAGCCGCCACGCCCTTAAACGCACACGCAGAGAGTTATGAAGAGCCGCCACGCCCTTAAACGCATACGCAGAGGGTTATGAAGAGCCGCCACGCCCTTAAACGCACACGCAGAGGGTTATGAAGAGCCGCCACGCCCTTAAATGCACACGCAGAGAGTTATGAAGAGCCGCCACGCCCTTAAACGCACACGCAGAGAGTTATGAAGAGCCGCCACGCCCTTAAATGCACACGCAGAGAGTTATGAAGAGCCGCCACGCCCTTAAACGCACACGCAGAGAGTTATGAAGAGCCGCCACGCCCTGAAACGCACACGCAGAGGGTTATGAAGAGCCGCCACGCCCTTAAACGCACACGCAGAGGGTTATGAAGAGCCGCCACGCCCTGAAACGCACACGCAGAGAGTTATGAAGAGCCGCCACGCCCTGAAACGCACACGCAGAGAGTTATGAAGAGCCGCCACGCCCTGAAACGCACACGCAGAGAGTTATGAAGAGCCGCCACGCCCTTAAACGCAAACGCAGAGGGTTATGTAGAGCCGCCACGCCCTTAAACGCACACGCAGAGAGTTATGAAGAGCCGCCACGCCCTTAAACGCACACGCAGAGAGTTATGAAGAGCTGCCACGCCCTGAAGAGCCGCCACGCCCTAAAACGCAGAGACAGAGTTATGGAGCACCGCCACGCCCTGAAGAGCAGCCACGCCCTGAAACGCAGAGGGTTATGAAGAGCCGCCACGCCCTGACACGCCCTGAAACGCAAAGGGTTATGAGGAGCCGCCACGCCCTGAACCGCACACGCAGTCATGAAGAGCCGCCACGCCCTGACACGCCCTGAAACGCACATGCAAAGATTTATGAAGCACCGCCACGCCCTGAAACGCAGTTATGAAGAGCCGCCACGCCCTGAAACGCACAGAGTTATGAAGAGCCGCCACGCCCTGAAATGCACAGAGTTATGGAGGGCTCAGACACTGAAGAGAAGAGCACAGAACAGAAGAGCTCAGACACTGAAGAGCTCAGACACAGAACAAAAGGTGTGTTTCAATGGAGACAAACGTGTTTATGACGTTTGATTCATGAGTCACAGGAGTTCCAGCCCTCACAGTAAACACAGATTAGAGCACTAAACCCTCCACGGACCCGCCCAGCGTGAGAGCCTCACAGAGAGCTTAAAACTCAACTGTGGAATAGTTTCTGGAGTTTCGATGTTTGTATTGACAGCGGACACTGATTTGAGCAGAAATCAACTGAAGAAGGACATATAATAAACAAATCAGAGCGGTTCCTGGACATTTTATGCTTCAGAACTAGTTTAAGACCAGGTGCAGTGAGGGACGTCCCAATACGAGATGTTTGTGTTTGGATTATTGTGAAAAGAAACATCACGAAATGGATGACTCTTTTGGATGCTTTTTTTTCCCTCTCCTAATTTATTATATTAATTCTACAAATTAAATTACATTATTTATTTTATTTATAAATTTAAATATATAAATAAATAAATATATGTATTTATTTATTGGCAAAGGCGGTTAGCGCTCTTGCCTCCCAAGAAGGAGATCCTGGGTTCAATTCCCGGACCAGACCAACATCACATGATCTCTCTGGATACAATGGCGGTGAGGTGGATAATGGCGGTGACGTGGATAATGGCGGTTACAATGGCGGTGACGTGGATAATGGCGGTTACAATGGCGGTGACGTGGATAATGGCGGTTACAATGGCGGTGAGGTGGATAATGGCGGTTACAATGGCGGTGAGGTGGATAATGGCGGTTACAATGGCGGTGACGTGGATAATGGCGGTTACAATGGCGGTGACGTGGATAATGGCGGTGACGTGGATAATGGCGTTACAATGGCGGTGACGTGGATAATGGCGGTTACAATGGTGGTGACGTGGATAATGGCGTTACAATGGCGGTGACGTGGATAATGGCGGTTACAATGGCGGTGACGTGGATAATGGCGGTTACAATGGCGGTGACGTGGATAATGGCGGTTACAATGGCGGTGACGTGGATAATGGCGGTTACAATGGCGGTGACGTGGATAATGGCGGTGACGTGGATAATGGCGTTACAATGGCGGTGACGTGGATAATGGCGGTTACAATGGCGGTGACGTGGATAATGGCGGTGACGTGGATAATGGCGTTACAATGGCGGTGACGTGGATAATGGCGGTTACAATGGCGGTGACGTGGATAATGGCGGTGACGTGGATAATGGCGGTTCCAATGGTGGTGATGTGGATAATGGCGGTTACAATGGTGGTGACGTGGATAATGGCGGTTACAATGGTGGTGATGTGGATAATGGCAGTTACAATGGCGGTGACGTGGATAATGGTAGTGACGTGGATAATGGCGGTTACAATGGCGGTGACGTGGATAATGGTGGTGATGTGGATAATGGCGGTTACAATGGTGGTGACGTGGATAATGGCGGTTACAATGGTGGTGACGTGGATAATGGCGGTTACAATGGTGGTGATGTGGATAATGGCGGTTACAATGGCGGTGACGTGGATAATGGTGGTGATGTGGATAATGGCGGTTACAATGGTGGTGACGTGGATAATGGTAGTGACGTGGATAATGGCGGTTACAATGGCGGTGACGTGGATAATGGTGGTGATGTGGATAATGGCGGTTACAATGGTGGTGACGTGGATAATGGCGGTTATAATGGTGGTGACGTGGATAATGGTGGTGACGTGGATAATGGCGGTTATAATGGTAGTGACGTGGATAATGGCGGTTACAATGGCGGTGACGTGGATAATGGCGGTTACAATGGTGGTGACGTGGATAATGGCGTTACAATGGCGGTGACGTGGATAATGGCGGTTACAATGGTGGTGACGTGGATAATGGCGGTTACAATGGCGGTGAGGTGGATAATGGCGGTTACAATGGCGGTGACGTGGATAATGGCGGTTACAATGGCGGTGACGTGGATAATGGCGGTGAGGTGGATAATGGCGGTGAGGTGGATAATGGCGGTGACGTGGATAATGGCGGTTACAATGGCGGTGAGGTGGATAATGGCGGTTACAATGGCGGTGACGTGGATAATGGCGGTGACGTGGATAATGGCGGTGACGTGGATAATGGCGTTACAATGGCGGTGACGTGGATAATGGCGGTTACAATGGCGGTGACGTGGATAATGGCGGTTACAATGGCGGTGACGTGGATAATGGCGGTGAGGTGGATAATGGCGGTGACGTGGATAATGGCGGTGACGTGGATAATGGCGGTGACGTGGATAATGGCGGTTACAATGGCGGTGACGTGGATAATGACGTGGATATAAATAAATAAATGTATTTATTTATTTATTGGCAAAGGCGGTTAGCGCTCTTGCCTCCCAAGAAGGAGATCCTGGGTTCAATTCCCGGACCAGACCAACATCACATGATCTCTCTGGATACAATGGCGGTGACGTGGATAATGGCGGTGACGTGGATAATGGCGGTTACAATGGCGGTGACGTGGATAATGGCGGTTACAATGGCGGTGACGTGGATAATGGCGGTTACAATGGCGGTGACGTGGATAATGGCGGTGACGTGGATAATGGCGTTACAATGGCGGTGACGTGGATAATGGCGGTTACAATGGCGGTGACGTGGATAATGGCGGTGACGTGGATAATGGCGTTACAATGGCGGTGACGTGGATAATGGCGGTTACAATGGCGGTGACGTGGATAATGGCGGTGACGTGGATAATGGCGGTTCCAATGGTGGTGATGTGGATAATGGCGGTTACAATGGTGGTGACGTGGATAATGGCGGTTACAATGGTGGTGACGTGGATAATGGCGGTTACAATGGCGGTGACGTGGATAATGGCGGTTACAATGGTGGTGATGTGGATAATGGCAGTTACAATGGCGGTGACGTGGATAATGGTAGTGACGTGGATAATGGCGGTTACAATGGCGGTGACGTGGATAATGGTGGTGATGTGGATAATGGCGGTTACAATGGTGGTGACGTGGATAATGGCGGTTACAATGGTGGTGACGTGGATAATGGCGGTTACAATGGTGGTGATGTGGATAATGGCGGTTACAATGGCGGTGACGTGGATAATGGTAGTGACGTGGATAATGGCGGTTACAATGGCGGTGACGTGGATAATGGCGGTTATAATGGTGGTGACGTGGATAATGGTGGTGACGTGGATAATGGCGGTTATAATGGTAGTGACGTGGATAATGGCGGTTACAATGGCGGTGACGTGGATAATGGCGGTTACAATGGTGGTGACGTGGATAATGGCGTTACAATGGCGGTGACGTGGATAATGGCGGTTACAATGGTGGTGACGTGGATAATGGCGGTTACAATGGCGGTGAGGTGGATAATGGCGGTTACAATGGCGGTGACGTGGATAATGGCGGTTACAATGGCGGTGACGTGGATAATGGCGGTGAGGTGGATAATGGCGGTGACGTGGATAATGGCGGTTACAATGGCGGTGAGGTGGATAATGGCGGTTACAATGGCGGTGACGTGGATAATGGCGGTGACGTGGATAATGGCGGTGACGTGGATAATGGCGTTACAATGGCGGTGACGTGGATAATGGCGGTTACAATGGCGGTGACGTGGATAATGGCGGTTACAATGGCGGTGACGTGGATAATGGCGGTTACAATGGCGGTGACGTGGATAATGGCGGTGACGTGGATAATGGCGGTGACGTGGATAATGGCGGTTACAATGGCGGTGACGTGGATAATGACGTGGATATAAATAAATAAATGTATTTATTTATTTATTGGCAAAGGCGGTTAGCGCTCTTGCCTCCCAAGAAGGAGATCCTGGGTTCAATTCCCGGACCAGACCAACATCACATGATCTCTCTGGATACAATGGCGGTGACGTGGATAATGGCGGTGACGTGGATAATGGCGGTTACAATGGCGGTGACGTGGATAATGGCGGTTACAATGGTGGTGACGTGGATAATGGCGGTTACAATGGCGGTGAGGTGGATAATGGCGGTTACAATGGCGGTGACGTGGATAATGGCGGTTACAATGGTGGTGACGTGGATAATGGCGGTTACAATGGCGGTGACGTGGATAATGGCGGTGAGGTGGATAATGGCGGTGACGTGGATAATGGCGGTTACAATGGCGGTGACGTGGATAATGGCGGTT
Source organism: Eucyclogobius newberryi (assembly GCF_026437365.1). Lineage (NCBI taxonomy): Eukaryota > Metazoa > Chordata > Actinopteri > Gobiiformes > Gobiidae > Eucyclogobius > Eucyclogobius newberryi. Next base: position 2,008,940 of record NW_027315846.1, read on the forward strand.
ACAATGGCGGTGACGTGGATAATGGCGGTTACAATGGCGGTGACGTGGATAATGGCGGTTACAATGGCGGTGAGGTGGATAATGGCGGTGACGTGGATAATGGCGGTTACAATGGCGGTGACGTGGATAATGGCGGTGACGTGGATAATGGCGGTTACAATGGTGGTGACGTGGATAATGGCGGTTACAATGGCGGTGAGGTGGATAATGGCGGTTACAATGGCGGTGACGTGGATAATGGCGGTTACAATGGTGGTGACGTGGATAATGGCGGTTACAATGGCGGTGACGTGGATAATGGCGGTGAGGTGGATAATGGCGGTGACGTGGATAATGGCGGTTACAATGGCGGTGACGTGGATAATGGCGGTTACAATGGCGGTGAGGTGGATAATGGCGGTTACAATGGCGGTGACGTGGATAATGGCGGTGACGTGGATAATGGCGGTGACGTGGATAATGGCGTTACAATGGTGGTGACGTGGATAATGGCGGTTACAATGGCGGTGACGTGGATAATGGCGGTTACAATGGTGGTGACGTGGATAATGGCGGTTACAATGGCGGTGACGTGGATAATGGCGGTTACAATGGCGGTGACGTGGATAATGGCGGTTACAATGGCGGTGAGGTGGATAATGGCGGTTACAATGGCGGTGACGTGGATAATGGCGGTTACAATGGCGGTGACGTGGATAATGGCGGTGACGTGGATAATGGCGTTACAATGGCGGTGACGTGGATAATGGCGGTTACAATGGTGGTGACGTGGATAATGGCGGTTACAATGGTGGTGACGTGGATAATGGCGGTTACAATGGTGGTGATGTGGATAATGGCGGTTACAATGGCGGTGACGTGGATAATGGTAGTGACGTGGATAATGGCGGTTACAATGGCGGTGACGTGGATAATGGCGGTTATAATGGTGGTGACGTGGATAATGGTGGTGACGTGGATAATGGCGGTTATAATGGTAGTGACGTGGATAATGGCGGTTACAATGGCGGTGACGTGGATAATGGCGGTTACAATGGTGGTGACGTGGATAATGGCGTTACAATGGCGGTGACGTGGATAATGGCGGTTACAATGGTGGTGACGTGGATAATGGCGGTTACAATGGCGGTGAGGTGGATAATGGCGGTTACAATGGCGGTGACGTGGATAATGGCGGTTACAATGGCGGTGACGTGGATAATGGCGGTGAGGTGGATAATGGCGGTGACGTGGATAATGGCGGTTACAATGGCGGTGAGGTGGATAATGGCGGTTACAATGGCGGTGACGTGGATAATGGCGGTGACGTGGATAATGGCGGTGACGTGGATAATGGCGTTACAATGGCGGTGACGTGGATAATGGCGGTTACAATGGCGGTGACGTGGATAATGGCGGTTACAATGGCGGTGACGTGGATAATGGCGGTTACAATGGCGGTGACGTGGATAATGGCGGTGACGTGGATAATGGCGGTGACGTGGATAATGGCGGTTACAATGGCGGTGACGTGGATAATGACGTGGATATAAATAAATAAATGTATTTATTTATTTATTGGCAAAGGCGGTTAGCGCTCTTGCCTCCCAAGAAGGAGATCCTGGGTTCAATTCCCGGACCAGACCAACATCACATGATCTCTCTGGATACAATGGCGGTGACGTGGATAATGGCGGTGACGTGGATAATGGCGGTTACAATGGCGGTGACGTGGATAATGGCGGTTACAATGGTGGTGACGTGGATAATGGCGGTTACAATGGCGGTGAGGTGGATAATGGCGGTTACAATGGCGGTGACGTGGATAATGGCGGTTACAATGGTGGTGACGTGGATAATGGCGGTTACAATGGCGGTGACGTGGATAATGGCGGTGAGGTGGATAATGGCGGTGACGTGGATAATGGCGGTTACAATGGCGGTGACGTGGATAATGGCGGTTACAATGGCGGTGACGTGGATAATGGCGGTTACAATGGCGGTGACGTGGATAATGGCGGTTACAATGGCGGTGAGGTGGATAATGGCGGTGACGTGGATAATGGCGGTTACAATGGCGGTGACGTGGATAATGGCGGTGACGTGGATAATGGCGGTTACAATGGTGGTGACGTGGATAATGGCGGTTACAATGGCGGTGAGGTGGATAATGGCGGTTACAATGGCGGTGACGTGGATAATGGCGGTTACAATGGTGGTGACGTGGATAATGGCGGTTACAATGGCGGTGACGTGGATAATGGCGGTGAGGTGGATAATGGCGGTGACGTGGATAATGGCGGTTACAATGGCGGTGACGTGGATAATGGCGGTTACAATGGCGGTGAGGTGGATAATGGCGGTTACAATGGCGGTGACGTGGATAATGGCGGTGACGTGGATAATGGCGGTGACGTGGATAATGGCGTTACAATGGCGGTGACGTGGATAATGGCGGTTACAATGGTGGTGACGTGGATAATGGCGGTTACAATGGCGGTGACGTGGATAATGGCGGTTACAATGGCGGTGACGTGGATAATGGCGGTTACAATGGCGGTGAGGTGGATAATGGCGGTTACAATGGCGGTGACGTGGATAATGGCGGTTACAATGGCGGTGACGTGGATAATGGCGGTGACGTGGATAATGGCGTTACAATGGCGGTGACGTGGATAATGGCGGTTACAATGGTGGTGACGTGGATAATGGCGTTACAATGGCGGTGACGTGGATAATGGCGGTTACAATGGCGGTGACGTGGATAATGGCGGTTACAATGGCGGTGACGTGGATAATGGCGGTTACAATGGCGGTGACGTGGATAATGGCGGTTACAATGGCGGTGACGTGGATAATGGCGGTGACGTGGATAATGGCGTTACAATGGCGGTGACGTGGATAATGGCGGTGACGTGGATAATGGCGGTTACAATGGCGGTGACGTGGATAATGGCGGTGACGTGGATAATGGCGGTTACAATGGTGGTGACGTGGATAATGGCGGTTACAATGGTGGTGACGTGGATAATGGCGGTTACAATGGTGGTGACGTGGATAATGGCGTTACAATGGCGGTGACGTGGATAATGGCGGTTACAATGGTGGTGACGTGGATAATGGCGGTTACAATGGCGGTGACGTGGATAATGGCGGTTACAATGGCGGTGACGTGGATAATGGCGGTTACAATGGCGGTGACGTGGATAATGGCGGTTACGTGGATAATGGCGTTACAATGGCGGTGACGTGGATAATGGTGGTTACAATGGCGGTGACGTGGATAATGGCGGTGACGTGGATAATGGCGTTACAATGGCGGTGACGTGGATAATGGCGGTTACAATGGCGGTGACGTGGATAATGGCGGTTCCAATGGTGGTGATGTGGATAATGGCGGTTACAATGGTGGTGACGTGGATAATGGCGTTACAATGGTGGTGATGTGGATAATGGCAGTTACAATGGCGGTGACGTGGATAATGGTAGTGACGTGGATAATGGCGGTTACAATGGCGGTGACGTGGATAATGGTGGTGATGTGGATAATGGCGGTTACAATGGTGGTGACGTGGATAATGGCGGTTACAATGGCGGTGACGTGGATAATGGTGGTGACGTGGATAATGGCGGTTATAATGGTAGTGACGTGGATAATGGCGGTTACAATGGCGGTGACGTGGATAATGGCGGTTACAATGGTGGTGACGTGGATAATGGCGGTTACAATGGCGGTGAGGTGGATAATGGCGGTTACAATGGCGGTGACGTGGATAATGGCGGTGACGTGGATAATGGCGGTGACGTGGATAATGGCGGTGACGTGGATAATGGCGGTTATATTGACCTCTCCCTTGGCGTTGGCCTCGTCCACGATGGCGAGGAAGCGGTCGATCTGCTCGGGCGACGGCGGCGTGAAGTCCACAATCTTCAGGTGGTGCTGCGTGAGCTCGGGGCAGCAGTCGTGGTTCGGGGGCCGCCGCTCCGTCAGGGACACCAGGTGCTGGACGCCGTTCTCCAGCAGGTACCGGTATTCGGCCGGGTACCGGGGCAACGCCAGGCCCGCCACCCGGCCCGGCTCCACCCACGAGAAGTTCTGAGGCGCCGACGCCATGGCAAGAGCTGAGGGGGGGTGACAGACGTGAGAGAAGGAACTATACGACATGGCAAGAGCTGAGGGGGGGCGACAGACGTGAGAGAAGGAACTATACGACATGGCGAGAGCTGAGGGGGGGAGACGTGAGAGAAGGAACTATGCGACATGGCAAGAGCTGAGGGGGGGCAGGAGACGTGAGAGAAGGAACTATACGACATGGCGAGAGCTGAGGGGGGGAGACGAGAGAGAAGGAACTATACGACATGGCAAGAGCTGAGGGGGGGAGACGTGAGAGAAGGAACTATACGACATGGCAAGAGCTGAGGGGGGGCGACAGACGTGAGAGAAGGAACTACACGACATGGCAGGAGCTGAGGGGGGACGACAGACGTGAGAGAAGGAACTACACGACATGGCAAGAGCTGAGGGGGGGAGACGTGAGAGAAGGAACTATACAACATGGCAAGAGCCGAGGGGGGGCGACATACGTGAGAGAAGGAACTACACGACATGGCAGGAGCTGAGGGGGGACGACAGACGTGAGAGAAGGAACTACATGACATGGCAAGAGCTGAGGGCGACAGACGTGAGAGAAGGAACTATGCGACATGGCAAGAGCTGAGGGGGGAGACGTGAGAGAAGGAACTATACGACATGGCAAGAGCTGAGGGGGGGAGACGTGAGAGAAGGAACTATACAACATGGCAAGAGCTGAGGGGGGGAGACGTGAGAGAAGGAACTATACGACATGGCGAGAGCTGAGGGGGGGAGACGTGAGAGAAGGAACTATACGACATGGCAAGAACTGAGGGCGACAGACGTGAGAGAAGGAACTATACGACATGGCAAGAGCTGAGGGGGGGAGACGTGAGAGAAGGAACTATACGACATGGCGAGAGCTGAGGGGGGGAGACGTGAGAGAAGGAACTATACGACATGGTAAGAGCTGAGGGGGGGAGACGTGAGAGAAGGAACTATACGACATGGCAAGAGCTGAGGGGGGGGAGACGTGAGAGAAGGAACTATACGACATGGCAAGAGCTGAGGGGGGGAGACGTGAGAGAAGGAACTATACGACATGGCAAGAGCTGAGGGGGGGGGGAGACGTGAGAGAAGGAACTATACAACTTGGCAAGAGCTGAGGGGGGGGAGACGTGAGAGAAGGAACTATACGACATGGCAAGAGCTGAGGGGGGGAGACGTGAGAGAAGGAACTATACGACATGGCAAGAGCTGAGGGGGGGAGACGTGAGAGAAGGAACTATACGACATGGCGAGAGCTGCAGGGGGGTGACAGATGTGAGAGAAGGAACTATACGACATGGCAAGAGCTGAGGGGGGGAGACGTGAGAGAAGGAACTATACGACATGGCAAGAGCTGAGGGGGGGAGACGTGAGAGAAGGAACTATACGACATGGCAAGAGCTGAGGGGGGGCGGGAGAGAATTATCCATCCATCCATCCATCTTCTGCCGCTTTATCCGGGGCCGGGTCGCGGGGGCAGGAGTCTGAGCAGGGACTCCCAGACCTCCTTCTCCCCAGACACTTCCTCTAACTCCTCCGGGGGGATCCCGAGGCGTTCCCAGGCCAGCCGAGAGACATAGTCTCTCCAGCGTGTCCTGGGTCTTCCCCGGGGCCTCTTCCCGGTGGGACATGCCTGAAACACCTCGCCGCGCCCAGGAGGCATCCAGAACCGATGCCCGAGCCACCTGAGCTGGCTCCTCTCGACGTGGAGGAGCAGCGGCTCTACTCCGAGCTCCCCCCGTGTGGCCGAGCTCCTCACCTTATCTCTAAGGGAGCGCCCAGCCACACGGCGGAGGAAACTCATTTCAACCGCTTGTATCCGCGATCTTGTTCTTTCGGTCATTACCCAAAGCTCATGACCATAGGTGGGAGAGAATTATTTTCAAAGCAAAATAATTGTATTGAATTTGTTCTGGTTAAAATTATAAATGTATATTTTATTTTTTAAATTTATCTCCTAAATTATTATAAATCGTCCATACCGCCTTTAAATAAATTAATAAATTAAAATAAATATATATATATATATATATATATATATATATATATATATATATATATATAATATAAATATATATATTTGTTTAAAATAATTTGTTTTGTCTGTTTTTGTGTTTGTTGGTTTTTACTTTATTTTGAAAAATGAAAGAAAAAATAATAATTACAATCAGAACTAGACACTGGACTTTGACACATGAGATGGTGCAACTATAACTCTTTGTTCATAGTTGGAAAATGTCACTAAATGTGTGATAATCTGAGTAAGATTCATGGACATTGACACAACCTGATATTATTATTATTATGATTATTATGTTTAATGACTCAAAATTCTACTCTTAAACTGAATGAATGAAACTAATACAACATAACAACAACATTGTAGTTCAAGGCATCAATTCAATGAAAACTCGGGCTACGTTAAGACACAAAACGCTGATAATCTGTAAATAACTGACTGTAAATAACTGACTGTAAATAAGTGTAAACGTGCTATAACTTGACGTTACTTACGTGTTCCTGGTTCAGTCTCGTTAGCTTCACTTTGAGCAGTTTTTCCGCTTGACGTCAGTGTTTTACAGTTGAGTTTTGTGTCAAAAGCTCCGCGTCTTACGTTTCTTTATGTCATAAACTCTGCGGCGGTAAAAGGCGGAGTTTAACCATCAGCTGCTGTTTTCTGTTACTGTTAGCATGTTAGCATTAGCATCAGCGCCGCCGCTCTGGCTCCATCTGGCGGCGGTGAGTGACACTGCAGGAGCGAGACGCGTCTACAAGTCACTAAGAATTGTTTGTGTTTATTTTCTCTTTATGTCGTCATGGTTACCGTGCACTATAATGTTCAGTGTCATGTTAGTTTTGCTCTTTATAATCTGATATTCTCTCACAAACGTATCTGCCGCTAAGTCATATTATCACCATGACGATAAGTTTACTTCATTAGGTCAGTTTTAAAAGTGTATCAATAGTTCATAGACAGAGCGGCCGCCCTCTGACCCCAGAGTTGGTGGTTTGAGTCCCGGTGGAGCCTCATGAGATCACCACTGTCATGACCTGGTGTGTAAATGTGTCATTAGAACCATGATTATACGTAAGAGAATACTCTAATAAAATAATAAGTAAAGTGTCAGTTTTCCAGGACAGTTCCAAACACTTAAACATAAATGTGAAATAAGTCTTTTGTCTTTGTGGAGCTCCGAACGACACGAGTTTTAGATGTTTTTGTGCCTTTTCAGTTCTTAATCCTGGAACAACAAATGAAGAACAAAGTGTTTTCTCATCGTTTATTAAACCAACACTGCAAAACACACATGTGGTAGTTGTAATACTATAAGTGGTGAACCCGTCAGTTGTAAAAAAAACACACAAATAAAATAAAAAGTATAAATGTATTTGCTCTACATTTGACTGAAGGCTTCAGCTCCCCTGAGAAACACGACTCCAAAACAAGAAGTGGTTCTAATGCTGTTCTAGACCTGGCCAGCAGGGGTCACTCCCACAGGAAGGGGCGGAGTCAGAAATACATTCAAAACGTGACTAGATATTTAAAGGACGCGCGGGGTGCACTTTGAAGGACGCGAGTCGCGCACTTTGAAGGATGCGAGTTGTGCATTTAGAAGGACGCGCGTATTGCACTTTGAAGGATGCGAGTCGTGCACTTTGAAGGACGCGCACTCTGAAGGTCGCGGGTAGTGCACTTTGAAGGATGCGAGTCGTGCACTTAGGACGCGCGTATTGCACTTTGAAGGATGCGAGTCGTGCACTTTGAAGGACTCACACTCTGAAGGACGCAAGTCGTGCACTTTGAAGGATGTGAGTCGTGCACTTTGAAGGATGAAGGACGCGTGTTGTGCACTTTGAAGGACACGCATTATGCATTATTTGTATTGTTGTTGACCTTTAAACATTTGCTTTGGCATCTCATGTTTTAGAACTCAAACACACACATTACTTTCAGTCAGGCCTTTCCTCATCATGATTTGTGTTATCGCTCCATCTACTGGCAGCAGAGGGAACGACCACAGGACAAGAAACAAGAATACAAGGATGCATTTGTAAAGAACATGACCTCCAGAGCCTTGAAAGTTCCTATGTCAATCTTAATGATTCAAACTTAGTGAATATATGTCCACGTTTTCCCATTGAAACATGTAAAAGAATTCAACACAGATTACAGTCGTCAGAAAATGGCTCAAATGGGTCCGACGCCCTCTGCTGGCAACGATGAGAAGTGTATAACAGTTTAGATGTGGCTAATATCGGTAGCTGGTGGTGTTGGAGAGATTTGATAAATGACCCAGAAGGTGAGAGCTGCTTCTGAGGAAACCAAACCGGAGAACACGTCGTCACATGGTTTAAAACTCAAAAAGTACAACAAAATATAAGATAATTCAAGGAGAAAGTTCCCTCCAAACTCTACCGGGAGTGAGAGCGGGTCAAAGGTCAACCACAAACCAGGGCCTTTGTCCTGTTTTTAATTAAACCCTTTTATAATGCACAGATCAAGCAAAACATTATGACCACACCAAACATGCACCGTATTCTGACCAATAAACCAGGTCTAAACCAGGTCTAAACCAGGTCTAAACCAGGTCTAAACCAGGTCTAAACCGGGACTAAAACGGGTCTAAAACGGGTCTAAAACAGGACTAAACCAGGTCTAAGCCAGGTCTAAGCCAGGACTAAGCCAGGACTAAATCAGGACTAAATCAGGACTAAACCAGGACTAAACCAGGACTAAACCAGGACTAAACCAGGACTAAACCAGCCTTTACAAACTTTCTCAAATCCTTTCTCATATTTTCCTTCCTCTGACACAAACACAATAATCAACTCGCTCGTGATTTCTTCCATTTGGAAAAAGAACCTGTTTTTTTTTCATTTCACTCGACGGGAATCGTAATGTTTGACTCGATCTGTGCATTTAACGTATGTGACAAATCAAACAAACCACAGTCGAGCCAGTCAAAGCTACAGATTTGGTCTTGGCTTGAAATTTAAAGCAAATGTGGTCAAACTTTTTTTTAAAAAACGTAAAAAATAAAATTCATGCAGAATTAGCAATTTTAGCTACAAACAATCGACGACCTTGAGATGCTGAAGGACGAGCGCACTAAAACAACACAACTCAAGTGATGAAAGTTAAGGCTCCACTCTTCCATCTTCCACAGTATTTTTGGTATAAAAATAATTTAAAAAATCAACATTTTTACAGTTTGTATTATTAAAAGAAGGACAACACTGCAAAAAAAAAAAGACTACACAAAGCAAAATTATTTCAATAAAAAATATTCAATCCGATTTAAATAGCTTTACTTTATGCAAACTTGTTTTAACTCGTCATAAATTAAAACTGTAATAATTAATCTCATTTCAAGTTAAAATATCCGTTAGTGGGATTAAAAACAACAAAATCATAGGCTAAAATCCCTTGGAGAATTTAGCGCGAAATAAATAACTAAAAGGCATTAAATCGAGATCAACATTGGAAACTGAAGTAATTTTGCCTCCTGTTTATGCTTTAGCAGTGCAGCGTCTGAGCGTACGACAAAAGGGAGTTGTTTTTGAGGTTAAATCCGTGAGCGTCTGTAAACACTGGAGCAAAAACACCCGGACGACTAAAACGCCAGTTAAAACCGCTTGAATTCTTAATAACGTCGAGGAGTTTCGGCCATTTTAGATCGAATCGCTCGTCGACGCTCGGAAAAGTCGCCAGTATCGCTCGTCCCGTCGCGATCATTACTACACATCGACTGATCGTTCAGTAAAAGACAGTTTATTTGCGATAGAAAGGTATTTTTCCTGTAGTACAATAAAGTTTGAGCTGTAAAGAGTCAATATAAACATTTACTGCTCATGATGGAGTCAAATTACTGTATTTTTCGGAGTATAAGTCGCACCAGCAAAATGTGTAAAAGAAAAGAAGATAAAGTATAAGTCGCAACCCGGCCAAAATTATAAAAAAAAGGTGCGACTTATAATCCCGAAAATACGGTATTTATATTTATACTTATATACTTATATTCAGGAGCGACTTATATGTGATATTATTTGTTATTTCACACTTGCAACTGCATTTCATACTCCAGTGCGACTTATACATGTTTGTTTCTTCTTTATTATGCATTTTTTGGCTGGTGCGACTTATACTCCAGTGCGACTTATAGTCCAGAAAATACGGTAAGAGAACGTTGAACCCATTCCAGGCAAGCGTTAAAAAACAAACCATATAAAACGCGCAAAACCCTCTGAATTCAAGTGATTTAACGCGCTCGGACAGTGTTCGTGCGGCGCGACGAGTCCCGGCGGCGGGCGCGTTGGGTCCCGGCGGCGGGCGGAGTCCTACGCCACCGGCTTGAGCACCGAGCGCAGGCAGCGGCCCTCCTTGGTCAGTTCCCGCGTGAAGCACATGCACGGCAGCGGGATGGCCTCCTCGCGCCGCGCCACCTTGTTGAAGGCGCACTTCTTCAGATGGTCGGCCATGCTGGCGATGTTGGCGAACTTCCACTCGCTCACCGTGCCGAAGGCGGTGCTGAATCGCCACACCTGAAGAGAGAGGGAGGGCAGAGAGTGAGGCTGGGTATCAGGCATTCACGACAGACATTATCCCAGTTTTAAATGATGAGGATAACTTTGTGTATATGAATTATTATTAAATTTAAATGTGTAGTTATAGTTCAACGGCTTCATTGAAAGATATTTAGAGACATTTAATTGGACGTTGAATTTTAATATAAAGTTTAAAGGAGACGTATGTATTTTTTCCACAGGTACTTAGGGATCATCCCAAAATGGGTTGAAGCTGAAAAGACGTAATATTTTTCATCTTGGGGGGTTGAACCTACATTTCATATTTTTGTTGCTTTGAAGCTTCAATACATCGTTGTGGCAGTCATTGTTTTGAAATGCTAAAAAACTGCAACGAGCATTAGGCCAACATTAGGCGGCGGGTGCGGCGCGGAGCACGGGGAGTGCGTACGGGGGAGCACAACGCCCGTGCACGTTGTGATCACGGCGCGCAGTGGCCAGCGCGAGGGAGCACCCGCCCCGCGCCGTGGCCAGCGCGAGGGAGCACCCGCCCCGCGCCGTGGCCAGCGCGAGGGAGCACCCGCCCCGCTCCCCGCGCTGGTGGACCATGTGGATTGAGTAAACAAACATGCGCGACAGGTGACATTATTTGGAGAGTTCATAACTTCTAAATATAAACTTACCAAAGGGATGTTCACTAGAGGTGAGCAGGGTCTATCAAGCTACTATCGTTTTATCAACGAGTAACATTTTATGTGAAGCCAGACTTAAGTCTTTTGAGGGGGGGAGGGGGTCTAGAGAGAGACGAAAAAAATTACGTCTTTTCAGCTTCAACCCATTTTGAGATGATCCCTTAGAGCTGAACCATAACGTGCGTGGATCATAATTTGACATTTTGTTCATCGTAAACTGCAATATTGATCCAAAACTGCTTAGCAACAGAAACGGGCCCATTGACTTCCTGTTCGAAACGGCAGAGCTGACAAGCCCCGCCCCTTCACAGGGCCCCGCCCCTTCACAGCGATAGTTCTCTGTAATACGCAGGGGAAATTGATTCATTAACATATTTTTATTTTTTGGGATATGTGGCATTTTAGAACGCTTCATGTTTCACTCCGAGTCTTGATTTTTCACCGCAAGTACAGGATGTGGGCGGGGATAAGGGGTAGGTGAAAACAGACTTTTCTGAGCCTCGGTAGGAAAACAATACAGATCCAACTCAAACATGCAGGACGTCAACTTTGCGTAAACCAATAAGGAAACCGCGTTATAAAATGGTTAAAATCTCATTAAAGTCTATTTTTGGCGTGCGCCCCTTTAAGAGCGCCGGCACACTCACTTTATCGGTGATCTGCCACGAGGGCGACCCGTCCGCCCGCCGCCTCTTCTCCCACAGCAGCACCACCATGCCCCGCATCTGCAGCAGGCTGGCGCACACCTCCCTCATGGTCCGGGACACTCTTGAGAGCTGGCACAGGCTGAAACTGTCCAGGAAGCTGGCCACGTGCTGCAGGACCTCGAAGGGGAGGCCGCTGAGCTGGTCCCCGCTGAACCGCCGCCGCCCACTCTCCGCGCCCCGCCACGGGACGCCCGGCTGCACGCCGAACGAGCCCAGGTGCCTGTCGTGGATGATCCGGAAGCCTTGCACCTGCGGGCAGAAGCGCCTCTGCGAGTACGTGCAGCCGTAGTACGCCAGGGGGCAGCGCTGCTCCATCCAGCCGTTCAGCCCGGCGTGGATGTCGCCGTGCACGTTCTTGAAGTGCGAGGAGAACTCGTCGCGCCGGAAGAGCTGCCCGCACACGAACGTGAACATGGAGCGCTGCTTGGTCTGGTACCGGGCCACGCACTCCAGCACCAGGTCCAGCCGCAGCGTGTGGAACGGGCTCGGGTTGCAGAGCTGCGGGCTGGCGTGGTCGCAGGCCGAGGCCGACGCGATGTCGCCCACCATCGTGTTGGTGGCGAGGATGGCGGAGGGGAAGGAAAACGTCTGCGTACCGAAGTCGATGTGGTAGCCGTCGACGAAGCGGCTGTCGGAAATGCCCCTGCCGCCCGGGGAGTCGCCCAGGCAGAAGAGCAACGCGGCCGTGATCAGGTCGATGCCGTGCAGTCCCATCGGGTCGTCCGCCACTTCTAAATCGGACGTATCGACCGCCTTGTCCTCCATTTTGGCTCTGAAAAGATACGGGTCCGACAGCAGCGCTCTCCTCCCGTTAAATGTAAACATACTTATGCCTCGGAGCACTTCCACGCTCTGCAGTTTCCGCTCTAAACATCGAAACCTGAGTTCTGAGGGCAAATGCTGCAAAAAGTGGTTTCGATCCAGGTGATCCGAAATGAGAAACGGCACCGGGACGGGCAGGGGCCCGAGGCGCGGGACGACGGGCGGCACTAAAGGCAAGATTGGCAAGTAAACGTCTTCCAGAACGTCGCCGTTGCCCTGCGGCTCCTCGTTCACGACGTTCTCGTCGAATAGAATGTCCACGAATTCGCTTTCGTCCGCCCAATCGATCCGGTTTTCCTCCGTTCCCACCGCGCAGTCGACTCCCCCGACCGCCCCGAGCTCGCAATCCGAATCCACGGAATCCGAGTCTTGCATGTCCACGTTTCTCTCGCCTTCCGCCCCGTAAACATCGCAGTCGTCGCCATTTTTACCATCCTTTTCCTCGCTGATGTCGTCGACGATCACCTCGATGTCCTTTGCGCCGCCCAAAATGTCCAACGCCGCGGCGAGGCTCCTGCTCGGCGTTTGGCACAGCGCACTGTACGGCTCGTCCTGCTCCATCTCCACCGCCGCCGCCTCGCCCAAAGACATCACCATCTTGTCGCTCTCCTCCTCGGCCCCGCCCTTCTTCTCCCCGTTATTGGACAGCGTGGACGTCACCTTCAGCGTCTCCAGCAGCATCCTCTGGTCCTGCAGCGCCAGCGCCATGTCCAGCTGCTCCACCTCGTCGAAGTCCTTGCTCAGGTTCTCGTACGACTTGCGGTCGGCGTAGCTCACGGGCCACCGGTTCCACTCCATGGTGCAGCAGACGATGCTGGCGGGGCAGATCTCCAGGTGGCGCGCCATCTTGATGCGCCGCACGGCGAAGGGGCAGCCGAAGCCGCGGTTCAGGCACGGCAGCCGCTCGTACGGGCAGAGCAGGCGGTGCTCGTCCGACTTGCAGGAGTGGAAGACGGCGCCGCAGACCAGCGGGCAGCCCATGAGGTCGCAGGAGACCCCGTGCTCCGGCCGCACCATGCACCGCCGGTTGATGCACTTCAGGCAATGCGGGTGGAGCTGCTGGTCCTCCATTTTAGGTACGTCTCTGTAGGTGAAGGGGTCCTTTTGTGGTGTTTTGGAGCCGGCGGTGTGTGGGGTGTGGCCCGGCAGGAAGAGCAAGCCTTGTGTTTAAACCCTGAAAGAGAAGAAGAGAAGAGGAGGAGAGAGAGAGACTTGTTAGGCAAATGAGGCTCGGGACGAACACAGGAAACGAGCACAAAGAAACACTGCATTTGAATAGAGCGGCAGGACACTTCTTAAGGAGGACTTCTTAAGGAGGACTTCTTAAGGAGGACTTCTTAAGGAGGACTTCTTAAGGAGGACTTCTTAAGGAGGACTTCTTAAGGAGGACTTCTGATTTAGTAACACCGTGCTGCAGTTCTAGTGCTAAAAAGGAGCTTGAATTGTAAACACGCCAGGTCAAATCTGTGTAAATAATCATGGTTTGGAAGGACAGTGCTGATAAAAAAACGTGATTTATTTTGAATGCACTAAACAGACAATCTTCTAATCAATATTAAGAGAATTCATCAGGAATGTGCCAGACAGAATGTGCCTGTTCATGTTTTTGTTGCGGTTTAAAAAAAAAAGTGAGCAGACGGTACAAATTCAACCCTAAATGGCAGAAATATCAAATAATAAAGCATATGTACATTACTAATATCCTCTTTTGACATATTAAATTGCTAAAGTTAAAGTTTAGTTCTTTATATTTTCATTTTTATTATGATGTGTTTTAAGTAATATATTTGATATTCCAATTTTGCACCTCTTTGAAAAAAAATGTCTATTTTTGAAGAGCCTAAAGGGGTTAATAAGGCTTCATTCAAAAACGAATTACAAAACAATCGTGATTTTAATCAGCGTAAGTGTTTTATGGATTATGTAGCCTTTTATAACAAGGACATTGGCATTATTAAATCTAACTGTCGTCAATAATGCACTTTAATTGTGAATAATCTCTCTCTTGAAGCCTTCAGTCGCCATATTTCAACCTTTATTTGTTCAATAACGTACTCAAAAAGATTCAGGATCTCGGTTCAGGACCCCAAAGCTTAGCCCGGTTCAGGACCCCAAAGCCTAGCCCGGTTCAGGACCCCAAAGCCTAGCCCGGTTCAGGACCCCAAAGCTTAGCCCAGTTCAGGACCCCAAAGCCTAGCCCAGTTCAGGACCCCAAAGCCTAGCCCAGTTCAGGACCCCAAAGCCTAGCCCAGTTCAGGACCCCAAAGCTTAGCCCGGTTCAGGACCCCAAAGCTTAGCCCGCTTCAGGACCCCAAAGCTTAGCCCAGTTCAGGACCCCAAAGCCTAGCCCAGTTCAGGACCCCAAAGCCTAGCCCAGTTCAGGACCCCAAAGCTTAGCCCGGTTCAGGACCCCAAAGCTTAGCCCGCTTCAGGACCCCAAAGCTTAACCCGGTTCAGGACCCCAAAGCTTAGCCCAGTTCAGGACCCCAAAGCTTAGCCCAGTTCAGGACCCCAAAGCTTAGCCCGGTTCAGGACCCCAAAGCTTAGCCCGCTTCAGGACCCCAAAGCTTAGCCCAGTTCAGGACCCCAAAGCCTAGCCCAGTTCAGGACCCCAAAGCCTAGCCCAGTTCAGGACCCCAAAGCTTAGCCCGGTTCAGGACCCCAAAGCTTAGCCCGCTTCAGGACCCCAAAGCTTAACCCGGTTCAGGACCCCAAAGCTTCACCTGGTTCAGGACCCCAAAGCTTAGCCCAGTTCAGGACCCCAAAGCTTAGCCCGGTTCAGGACCCCAAAGCTTAGCCCGCTTCAGGACCCCAAAGCTTAACCCAGTTCAGGACCCCAAAGCTTCACCTGGTTCAGGACCCCAAAGCTTAGCCCGGTTCAGGACCCCAAAGCTTAACCCGGTTCAGGACCCCAAAGCTTAGCCCGGTTCAGGACCCCAAAGCCTAGCCCGCTTCAGGACCCCAAAGCTTAACCCAGTTCAGGACCCCAAAGCTTCACCTGGTTCAGGACCCCAAAGCTTCACCTGGTTCAGGACCCCAAAGCTTAGCCCGGTTCAGGACCCCAAAGCTTAACCCGGTTCAGGACCCCAAAGCTTAGCCCGGTTCAGGACCCCAAAGCCTAGCCCGCTTCAGGACCCCAAAGCTTAACCCAGTTCAGGACCCCAAAGCTTCACCTGGTTCAGGACCCCAAAGCTTCACCTGGTTCAGGACCCCAAAGCTTCACCTGGTTCAGGACCACGAAGCTTAGCCCGGTTCAGGACCACATGCTCGGGCACAGACAGACCCCGCCCGACACCCTTTGGCCGGCGGTGACTTTGCAGTTGTTGTTCTCGCCGCGCCGACAGAACAGAGCGTGGCGTTCAGAGGCTCGTGTTTGTGTCTGCGCGTCGTAACTCTACACGAGCGGTTGTGAAACACTGCCGGCGTTTTGGGTCGAGAGAGGGGGGAGGGAGGGGACGGGGGAGAGGAGGGGGCGGCATTAACCGGGAAGAGCGTGTGCCGCGTCGGACGTAAACACGCCGCATCGTTTCACGCCGAGAGAAAGCGAGACGTTTAGCCGGCGCAAAGGGACGTCGTTTCTTCGCAAAGTAACTGATGTGACCAGGATGGGCAAAGTACAAATACACAGATAAAAAATGGACGCTAATGATAACTAAACTTATCAAGCGCATAAATGTTGGAGTGTGGAGACGCCAGGCGTGTCACTGAAGCATATGTGCAGTAAAGTGTCTTATTGACAGTGTTCGGGTACTTTTACTTGAGTAACTTTTTCAAGAATGTGTACGTCTTTCTGACACTACTTTTACTCCTATTTGAGTAAAAGTTTTGGTTCCGCTTTCTGTTATGAGTGAACATAAAAGTGACAAATACTTTATGTTGATTTGTAGTTTTTGCTTCACTACTTCAGAGACAATTTAGTTTTTGTGTCGAGAATTTCAGATTGTGCGCTTTATTTCATGTTTTTTCCTTCAAATGATGAATCAAATGCTCTTAAAAACAGTACTTTTACTTGAGTAATGTTATTCTGAAGTAACTTTTATGATAGTCTGATTATTGATAATGCCACTGCTTTGTCATAAAAGGCATTGTGTGTTTTAGAGTGTGTAAAGTTCAGATACAAATCATCTTAATAATCAAAACACAATTAGTCTAGTCACGATAAGTCAATTAATTGCCGTGGCCAAAATAAATACTGACAAAAACACATTATTGCGTATTTATATAAGTCGCACCAGCCAAAAAATTCATAATAGAGAAGAAAAAAACATATATAAGTCGCACTGGAGGATGAAATGCGGTTGCAAATGTGAAAATAACAAATATTATCACATAAGTCGCTCAGGAGTATAAGTGTATAAGTATAAATATAAGTATAAGGTCGCACCCCAGCCAAAACTATGAAAAAATGTGCGACTTATAGTCCAGAAAATACTGTAAACAGGACAACGTTGGATCTTTCCTTTAAAGTTTTTGAAATGTCATGAACTATAATATCAGAAAGAGTAAAATAAGAAACTATTATAATGCAGAGTTTGTGTTAAAATGCAGTATTTATAATGTTATTAAAGTGTTTCTTTCGGTTGTGACATTGACTCTTTTCCTTGGATCAAAAACAACATTTGAAATCAACACATTTACCTCATTGTGACATCGAAATACGAGAACAACACGTGAATCATTTGCTTCGGACATATTTCGTGGCACCGACGTGTTTTTGAGCCATAACCGAAGTCGACGCTATATTTAAGAAAAACCTCAGCGACGCAGCCGCGCGGTCGTTCGGGATTAAGCTTTTCAAAATTCTGAGGCTCATTTCGAAACGCTTCTTAAGCCCGAAAACCGCGTTAATTCAAAATAATAGCGCGTCACAATTATATTTAAGTCAAAGCCACGAAGAAAAATGACATGTTGTTTCTGGTCATTAAATGTAGTTTTGGTCGTGTAGAAATCACATTAAGCTTTCGTAATGTGTGATTTTGTTACAATTTTAAACGTAGTAATTGTATATAGTCCTAAAATACGTGCGCGATTCATAAAACTGTGTCATAAAAAAGATGAACAACGACATCATCTTTAATTGTGAAGCGAAAGAATAAAAATACGACGCGGTTTATTTGAAATTAAGTTAAAAAACACTTAATTAATCAAACGTTTAATCAATTAGCGAGAACTTAAACAACGTGTTATTTCCTGTATATGTTTATGTAACTTATAGTAACAAATACAAAAATTACTTAGGGAATAAAGTAATCAGAGTAAAATAATTAGATTAGTTTTGACAGTAATCTGACAACTGTTTAACTGGGATAAAGTTTGATTTGAATCTGAAAATTGTACTTGTGGAAATGAGTTTTGACACGTGTTTATAATAATTAATTGCACAATTGTTCTCTTCAGACAAAAACAATAAACTATTCCCGACATTTGTCTTGCATAATGTACATTTCACGTGCGATTTTCACAGATTTACTTTAAAATATTCAAATTTCAATTAAAAAAAAAGGGAAATCTAACGGAAGCAGAAACAAACAAACAAACTCGGGGTTATAACGTGCAAATAATTAAAACAATGGCTAATGTTGCACACATGTAATCCGAGTGCAAACACAGAACAAAGAAAGCTTTTTGTTCAAGACTTTTTTACAGATTTAGCGTGGCCAGAATCACAAAGATCGTGGAAAAACCGCTGCGGGAGAAAAAGTTAGCAAAAAGCGCTAAAAGGCTAAAAACACAAACAAAGCCGCTACGACGCGTTTATTTAAAGCTATTTTACACGTTTTACCTCGTTAACATTCACAAACAAGACACTTTATGCAATTAAAAACGTTCATGAAAGCGAATTGAGATGATTATGGTTGAAATGGCCGATTAAAAATAACTTTTAAAGAGCGAACAAAAGGAAAATAACAACAACATGGCATAGCGGAGTTAGCATTAGCATTAGCATCGAGAGGGGGGGGACAGAGAGGGAAGCGCTTACCCGTAGAAGGGGGCACACTTCCAGGGCGCGGGACTCCGGTTTCCCCGGTCGAAGCAGCTCCCGCGGGGCCCGGTTACAGAGTTTAAAACAGCCGTACACGGTGGTCGCGCCCGGGGGGGTAAACGTGTCTGAACGCGGAGGGAAAAGCGCGTCTGTTGCTGCCGCCGCTGCCGTGAGACCGAGCGGTGTCCGGCGTCTGTGTTGTTGAGCCGCGGGTTGCCAGGTCTGTGCGGGGAAATGCAGCCGGAAGTCGTGAGAGTGCTGCCTCTAGCGGTTTGAATGTGGCGGTGCAGGAAGAAGGAGATGTGTAATGTAAGTTTATCCAACAATTAGTTAAGAATGTTTAATATTAAAACAAGATTTGGGTCATTCAAACAAACTGGTGTCTTTTAAATCCTCGAAATTTTGGAAGTAGAACTAATAATATTTCTTTGTGATGTTCTAATAATATTCAGATGATATATTATGAAGGTTATTTTGTGTTTTTATCACGATTATTTTTTTTTTACATCGAATCTAGTAAAAATATTCATTGTATATTGATACAATTACATTTTTTAATTCGAAAAAAAAATGTATGTCATTTTTAAAAAATATTAGATATGTATGAAGGTTATTTTGTGTTTTTATCACGATTTTTTTTTTACATTACATTTTTTAAAAATCTATTTTTTTTTAAACATCGAATCTAGTACACATATTAATTGTATATAAATACGATTATTATTATTTTAATTCGATACAATTAAAAATGTTAATGTCCAGAATTAAATGTTGTCAATTTAGATTTTATATTTCAACTATTAACTGTACTGTTTTTAAATCAATGTCATAATCTCATCATTTTGACTTACCACGCCGTCATGCTAACGTCAGATGGTTATGAAACTAATTACCTGTTACTTAAAAAAATACACCATCATTTCTAGTGTCCATCCATTTTCTACCGCTTGTTCCCTTTCGGGGTCGCGGGTGACTGGAGCCTATCCCAGTGACTTCGGGCCTTAGGCGGGGTACATCCTGGACAGGGGCCAACTTGTCGCAGGGCCACTGTTCTAGTGTGTAAATATGTAAATATTTGTGGAGTTAAAGTTATGGTTAGATTTAGTTCTTGTTTTATTCTAGCGTAACATTACCACCCTTCACCAACCACTATTTTACCTTGTTTGATTCCACTTTAAATGCACAGAAAATAGTTAATACATAAAATAAAAATGAATTTACTTGGACAGATACTACAGTAAATTGTGGTCATTTTAGGCAAAAATAATAAAATAAACGATATAGTCTCAAAAGGCTTCTCAGGTCCAATATAAAAAAAAATATAATAAATGTGAGGATGTGTTCAAATTTAAAAACATTACATTTTTTCCTAATTTTTGATTGAACAC
Source organism: Eucyclogobius newberryi (assembly GCF_026437365.1). Lineage (NCBI taxonomy): Eukaryota > Metazoa > Chordata > Actinopteri > Gobiiformes > Gobiidae > Eucyclogobius > Eucyclogobius newberryi. The sequence continues at coordinate 2,029,156 of NW_027315846.1, forward strand.
AAAAGGCGTATACTTTATTTTTCCTCTGGTAAATAACGCGCCAAAAGAGTCTTGATCTCGGCCTCACAAACAAGTGTTACTTCATTTGTGGCCCAAGTGGATAACATGACCTTTAAATCATTCATCAGCGCGGTCGTGTCCCAAATGTGATACAAACATTCGGACCTGGCAACCTGTGCGTCGCAGTGCTACGTCATCACGCACGGAGAGACGCGCAGACCCGAAATAAACCACGGGGAAAACCCCCCAAGACGCGTTTCATCTGGTTTAAAATGCTCAGGGGCCAAAGTGAGACGCGGAGGGGCCCGGAACATGACACAAAAACACACATCTAACCATAACTAAACATAAATGTAAATGTAACAACAGGAAATGTATTTAAATTTAAGCTTTTATTACGAGGCTTAATCTGTCACGGGTCATGGGAGTTAAAACAAGAGAAATAAGCACAAAAATACTCAGACAATGTGTAAATAAATAAGTGCTTGAATTAAGTTGAGTTGAGTGTAGTTTTACCGTCTTATTCAAGTCGTTTTTTTTTCTTATTTTTTAGTTATTTTCTTTTTCTTTTGTCTCATTTCAAGTAAGAAAATGCCCGTCTTAATCTGAAGTATAAACAGCTATTTTAAGCTCATTACATTGGTAATCTTACAGTTAAAATACTACAAGTGGCGACAATTTGCAGTTTGTGCGGCGACAAAACTTGAATAAGTAATGACAGACACATGTAATTTCTTAACCAATATATAATAACGATCTAAAACAAGAATGTACGAGGGCAAAATGAGTTTAACAGCTGAACACATTGGTCTATAACATCTTTATTTACCATAAAACACTTTAAAGACAGTAGCTTCTCAGACAGGAGAATGTTTCCATGGGAAAATGGAAAAACTGTGAGAAAAACATTGTATTTATTCCATTTTTACAACTGAAAACTTGGGTCCAAACATCTAAATAAACAATGCGTCTTTTAATAATGGACGAGGCTGTAATTAAAGTTTGATGGTGACGATGAATATTAAACCATATTCGACACATTCAGCCTCTTGAAATTATTCTTGTTATTATGATTATTCGTTAATTTTGGGCGTCATAGACTGGAAAAAGTGAAACAGTCAAAGTGAAAAGAAATGGACATAAAACACATTTTAATAGATTTAGCTCTAACTCAAAAAAACAATCTATCAAAAAATGACCAATCACGGCACTTACGACGTTTTTATCGTGAATGATAAAACATCTGTGATTTGTGGATATTTCTAATACAAAACACAAGTATTTGACACAGAACACAGGCTCTCGCTCCGGCACGTTCAGCCGTCTGAAAACTCACGCGAAAATATCACGGGTTTTGCGATACACGCGATAATCGATATATCGCTCATGATATTCTACGATAAAAAGAACCAAAAACCTTTTTACAACGTTTTTCTTTGCTAAACCTCGACTTGCGCAAACTCAAAATGAAACACGTCCATTTTAATCATCAAAACGGTCGAAATGTCACTTGGTTTTTGCTTAAACAAGTTTCCTTTATATTTATGTTTAGTTGTTCTCTACTGTATTTTTACGCTCTGGTCATTTGCGTTCTGTTCTATTAGTTTATAAAAGAAAACCCCCCAAAAACGTTCTTTTATTTAAACAAGCGACAAAACGTTCTTTTATTTAAACAAGCGACAAAACGTTCTTTTATTTAAACAAGCGACAAAACGTTCTTTTATTTAAACAAGCGACAAAACGTTCCTTTATTTAAACAAGCAACAAAACAAAATTGCAGCGCGGTCACAAAACAATTTGGGAAATCATACCAAAAATAACTCGACAAATCGATACGGCCCTGATACTGTATCATAAAACTTAGCATCACGATGTATCGATATTTCGACACTATTGAAAACCACAGACAGTTTTGTCCCGGTTTTCGTCCTGACGTAGACTCGGTTTGGTCCTGGTTTTGAGTTGTCGTTACCATGGCGACACGTTGCGGCCGTCGACAGGGTAAACACAACTCGAAACCCGTCGTCTTCGGTTCATTGGTCCTGGTCCTGGATCGGTCGCGGTCGAACGTCAGATGCGGTGTGAGCGTCAGAATAAACGCAGCCTAAATCTCGTCCCGATAACGCTAGTTTCTTGCCAGTTTTTGCCGTTTTTTGCGCCCTCCCCCGCCGCCCTCGCTGTCCTCGCCGCCCTCGCCCGGGTTCACGAGGCCACTTCTTCCGAGAGGCGGTGGATGTTGGAGAGCGTGAGCTGAGCGTCGTACGTGGGGTAAAAGCGCCGGGAGCGGAGCCACAGGCGCCCGAAGACGGCAGTGATCAACAGCAGCAGGACGAGCAGCGCCGCCAGGACCAGCGTCTCCACCGGGGGCAGTGCGCTCGAGTCTGGACACGGGACACAGGAAGAGTAAGAAACAAACGTGTATAGAAACAATATCTGCTCCATTTCTCACAGTTTCCAGGACATTTGTCTATCATGAAATGTATTGTATGAATAAAATGTCAAAAATGTTGTTATTTGCTGTTTTTTTGTGCCTTTTTTGCTCACATTCCACAGGTATCCATCAATCATTTCCGTCATTGGAGTTTTACGTCCGAGTTTTTAAGTTGCTGTCAACTCGGTCCAGTATTTGTGAATTATATTTCGAAAAGACCATGAATAAATAAAATAAATAAAATAAATAAAATAAATAAAATAAATAAAATAAATAAAATAAATAAAATAAATAAAATAAATAAAATAAAAATAAATAAAATAAAAATAAATAAAATAAAAATAAATAAAATAAAAATAAATAAAATAAATAAAATAAATAAAATAAATAAAATAAATAAAATAAATAAAATAAAAATAAATAAAATAAATAAAATAAATAAAATAAATAAAATAAATAAAATAAATAAAATAAATAATGAATAAATATATGAAAAATACAAGAAAATTATATAAATAAATAGGCCTTAGCCCTACCTTACGTTTAGTCTTGTTTTTTTTTTTTTTTTTTTGGAGATTTAGATTTCTTTATTTTTATTTTAATTTTAACTTAAAAACAAAAAAACCCATCAGGTGTAATTGAAAATAAGAATTTAGGAGGGTGTGGCACACTCCAGAGTAAAAGTTACATTACAGAATGATGGGAATTTAATAAAGAATTGTGCAGATTTTTTTCAAGCAATTTAAAAAACGACTTAAGTAAATAAAATGTACAGGCATTTTACCGTTGGACTTTGTTACATTTTCATCCTGTATCACAAATATTAAATATTCCAAACATGACGCAGTTATGAGCGAATCATAAAGTGATTACTATGAAGAAAGAAAGAATGAAAGAAAAGCACAGACTTGGATTGGACTTCCCCCTTTGGTCCAGGACTCGTCTGATTGGTCCGTAGGAGACGGTGTGAGACAGGGGGACGTCTCTCCTCAGTCTCATCAAACCGTCGTCGCTGGAGCAGTTCTGTGGAGAGGAGAGCGGCAGCAAGTCAGTCTGGATCAGCCTTAAAACCAGAGGAACCAGGACCGTCCCACAAACTCGCCACATTTAAACGACCTACGCAGCGAAGTTTGTCGTGTTTAACATGTAACGGACACGTATTATATTAGGAACAGCTTCACTTCAGCGTCATCACATCTGGTACTGGGCCACAGGGGAAAATATATATGTTTTTAAATGTATTTTTTATAGTCAACTGCGATTTCACTCCTAAAATACAGTGGAAATCTACAGGGCTTTGATAGGTGTACGCATGCTAACGCTAACACCTTCAGCTATATGACGTATGCTAACGCTAACACCTTCAGCTACATGACGTATGCTAACGCTAACACCTTCGGCTACATGACGTATGCTAACGCTAACACCTTCAGCTACATGACATATGCTAACGCTAACACCTTCAGCTACATGACATATGCTAACGCTAACACCTTCAGCTACATGACGTATGCTAACGCTAACACCTTCAGCTACATGACGTATGCTAACGCTAACACCTTCAGCTACATGACGTATGCTAACGCTAACACCTTCAGCTACATGACGTATGCTAACGCTAACACCTTCAGCTACATGACGTATGCTAACGCTAACACCTTCAGCTACATGACATATGCTAACGCTAACACCTTCGGCTACATGACGTATGCTAACGCTAACACCTTCAGCTACATGACATATGCTAACGCTAACACCTTCAGCTACATGACATATGCTAACGCTAACACCTTCAGCTACACGACGTATGCTAACGCTAACACCTTCAGCTACATGACGTATGCTAACGCTAACACCTTCAGCTACATGACGTATGCTAACGCTAACACCTTCAGCTACATGACGTATGCTAACGCTAACACCTTCAGCTACATGACGTATGCTAACGCTAACACCTTCAGCTACATGACATATGCTAACGCTAACACCTTCGGCTACATGACGTATGCTAACGCTAACACCTTCAGCTACATGACATATGCTAACGCTAACACCTTCAGCTACATGACATATGCTAACGCTAACACCTTCAGCTACACGACGTATGCTAACGCTAACACCTTCAGCTACATGACGTATGCTAACGCTAACACCTTCAGCTACATGACGTATGCTAACGCTAACACCTTCAGCTACATGACGTATGCTAACGCTAACACCTTCAGCTACATGACGTATGCTAACGCTAACACCTTCAGCTACATGACGTATGCTAACGCTAACACCTTCAGCTACATGACGTATGCTAACGCTAACACCTTCAGCTACATGACGTATGCTAACGCTAACACCTTCAGCTACATGACGTATGCTAACGCTAACACCTTCAGCTACATGACGTATGCTAACGCTAACACCTTCAGCTACATGACGTATGCTAACGCTAACACCTTCAGCTACATGACGTATGCTAACGCTAACACCTTCAGCTACATGACGTATGCTAACGCTAACACCTTCAGCTACATGACGTATGCTAACGCTAACACCTTCAGCTACATGACGTATGCTAACGCTAACACCTTCAGCTACATGACGTATGCTAACGCTAACACCTTCAGCTACATGACGTATGCTAACGCTAACACCTTCAGCTACATGACGTATGCTAACGCTAACACCTTCAGCTACATGACGTATGCTAACGCTAACACCTTCAGCTACATGAGGCACAGACAGAACTGTGGTAAGTGTCTGGTATGTTAACGTAACATATGAACAGTTATTCAGATAACTATAGCATAAAGAACATGCTAACAAGTTTAGCAAAGCATCAGTTTTACCCCAAATCACTAAATCCATTGAATTCTTCTTCCTCTGTGTCACTTCTAAACAACTCCACAAATTCCAGAGGAAGAGGAAGTGCAGATTCTTCTTCTGCGTCGCTTAGAGCCTAGAGCGCCCTCTTGTGGTCGTCAGTGTGAAAATAACGGATAATATCACATATAAGTCGTTCTGGAGTATAAGTCGCACCCCGGCCACAACTATGAAAAACTATGACTTATAGTTATAGTAAAATACGGTAAAACAGAAACTAAAAGACCTTTTTACGACAAAGATTGAATCAGAATGTCCAAAAAAGACTAAACGGTTTCAGATTTTCATAAATAATACACTTTTTTAGGAAATATTCTCTAGACAAGGTGAGAGTGAAGTATAAAGGTGAGAGTGAAGTATAAAGGTGAGAGTGAAGTATAAAGGTGAGAGTGAAGTATAAAGGTGAGAGTGAAGTATAAAGGTGAGAGTGAAGTATAAAGGTGAGAGTGAAGTATAAAGGTGAGAGTGAAGTATAAAGGTGAGAGTAAAGTATAAAGGTGAGAGTAAAGTATAAAGGTGAGAGTGAAGTGCAAAGGTGAGAGTGAAGTATAAAGGTGAGAGTGAAGTATAAAGGTGAGAGTGAAGTATAAAGGTGAGAGTGTAGTATAAAGGTGAGAGTGAAGTATAAAGGTGAGAGTGAAGTATAAAGGTGAGAGTGAAGTATAAAGGTGAGAGTGAAGTATAAAGGTGAGAGTGAAGTGCAAAGGTGAGAGTGGGCGTGTCCTCGCCGGCCGGCCCTGGACTCACGGGCTGGCAGAGGGCGTGGTCGCTGTGGCAGATCTGGACGTTGCAGTGGAGGAAGACGTTGGTGTACGAGCCGCCCACGAACTTGAACATCTGGAGCCGGAACAAGGCCTCGGGACCCTGGCCATTCTTCAGCACGCTCAGAGTGCGGTCGCCGGAGAGCCCGGGGCAGCTGCAGGAGGGAACGGGCCGGGAGGACAGTTAGAGTGCCCCCTACAGGTCGTGAGGACAGTTAGAGTGCCCCCTACAGGTCGTGAGGACAGTTAAAGCGCCCCCTACAGGTCGTGAGGACAGTTAAAGCGCCCCCTACAGGTCGTGAGGACAGTTAAAGCGCCCCCTACAGGTCGTGAGGACAGTTAAAGTGCCCCCTACAGGCCGTGAGGACAGTTAAAGTGCCCCCTACAGGTCGGATGAGTCATTGAACTAAAACTGCGTTAAGGTATTTTGAATTTAGCAGAAAATTATAAAAATGTTATCACAGAATAGCACAATTTTCTTGTTTTGTATTTTCACAGCGACTTTATTTTGTTGAATTAATGTTTAGAGAGTTAAAAAAAAAAGTTGTTTCTTTGTGTAAATTCTGCATAAACCTTGACTGGAATGAGTGTCCCTGGTGTGATGTTACTTCCTGTCCTTGGTGTGATGTCATTTCCTGTCATTTTCTACCGATTTTTCAAAGTTTTCTCCACAAATACCTGCTCGATTGCTGTAAAACTATCATTAATATGTACGACAGGTATAAATCCACCAAATAAAGTCACAATTAGACAGTCTTAAACACATGTCATGGGAACTTGGGCCATATTGTGGTTGTAGCAAACACCATGTGCAGTTAATCACTCTTATTTATCCTTAAAAGTAACTAAGAATGTAATTATTATGAGGCGCCAGTAAGTTACTATCGCGCCACTTGATAGGCCCAACCAGAACCAATACCTTTGACTGGACACAGAGTTTGATTTGGTGTGAAATGTGATTGTCTGATCATAAGCTCCGCCTCCTGACACACACCTGTCCCTGATGAAGCTGTACTGGACGTTGCTGTAGGGGTCACTGGTGGGTGTGGCCCAACACCTGTCCATCCTCAGCATCAGGTGAGCGGGAATCTGCAGGAAACACGACCGATTGAGGGAAAGCAATACCACTGACACGCTAATACTGCGTCGTAATAATGATTAAAGCTACATCAGACCGACATCGGCATATTAAGAACAAGGTGTCGTCACAGCGCCCCCTGGTGACACCGGCGGCCTCGGTAAATACTAACAAACCGGGGAACGTTTGATTTACATTTAGCGCTCAGTCTTTAAGGTTGCATGGTCCTGGTCAAGTACTAGCTATGGTTTAGTCCTGGTTTAGTCTAAAAAATAAAATAAATAAAATAAATTAAAAATGACTAAAATGACTAAAATGACTAAAATGACTAAAATGACTAAAATGAATAAAATGAATAAAAAGGAATAAAATATTTAAGGTGTAGAGGATTTGTAGAGTGACAAAAAATAAATAAACTGGAAGAGTTTTTATGTTGTACAAACTCGGAATTACCAAACGTCTTTTTGTGAATCGCTGAGATCAGGTACAATTTAGAGTTTGTCATAGTTAGTAGTTAAAGGTGGTATGGACGATATTTTTCAGCAATTTTTTTTATCATATTTCCTCGTGGCGTGGATAAATCATTTGTCCTGCCACGTATCAATCATAAAACGCACCTATCGCTCACCTGCAGCCGCGTCAGGCTCGTCCCCACGTTTCCGCGTGCCTAAGCGCATGGATCTATCATAATATAGTTCCCTCAGTGTACGGGGCAAAAAGACGGAGAAAGACAGTTCGAGCTGACGCAGAAGTGGACAGAAATCTACGGGAGACGAGAGATGCGATGCGATCCGTTGCGCTAATAAACAAACGCACGTGTGTGTTGTATCAGTCCACACGGGGGAGTGGCATGTGCACTTCCACCTGCGTTCTCAAATCGCCGAAAAATCGCCCATACCGCCTTTAAGTACCACACGTTTGTTCAGCGGTGAAAACGCACAAAGCAGGAAACGTCGCGATAAACAAATTGGCGAGTAAATAATCCGGACGGTCGTGACGAGGCGAAAGAGCTTTTGAAACGGCTCTAATTTTACTCCAGGGTCACGAGGGGCGCAGCATGACTAAGAACATTCCCGAATCCACGATTGCACCGGGTTGTGTAACGCGCACTTGGCTTTAGCGCCGCCCGAAATAGATTAAGTATTTGTACTTTGTTTGTGCGACGGCGTCCAAATGGGTTAAAGTATCGCGCGCGTGACCCACTTCTGTCGCCTCTCTGGTCTAAATTTACGCCGCCGCAAATGATCGTAACATAAAAGGGCACGCACTACTACTACTACTCCTCCTACTACCGCCGCTACGCCAAATGTTTCATGTAAGAAGTATTCAACAACTACAACAACAACTACTACTACAGCTACTACAGTACTTCTAGTCCTACTGTTTTGGGTGAACGTTCTGATGTTCTCCTGCAGGTGGAGAACTATTATACCAGTAATTTACAACAAAAACATTCACAAATGCGCAACAAAGCTTTTACTGCGAAGTTACTCGTAAATCGTAAGAACCAAATAATAATAATAATAATAATTGTGATTGAAGTCTTTTTAGTTTGATCTATTGTTTTTTTTTAAAAATCTGGCTGTTTTTGACAAATTTAACTTTACTTTGTCTTTATTTGTATCTACTTATTTTATATATATTTTACACATTTTTTTTAAACTTTAATTTTTATTTATTTTTGTCTGATTTTGTCAAATTTAACTTTATTTTGTCTATATTTTTATTTTACGTATTTTATATTTTTATTTATATTTTACTTAATTTATTTTTGTCCAATTTAACTTTATTTAGTCTTTAATTTTAATTAATTAATTTGATATATATATTTTACAATTTTTTTAAAACTTTATTTCGTCTTCATTTTTTGTCTGTTTTTGACAAATTTAACCTTCACGATCTGAATCATCGTTAAATCTTCATATTTTCTCTCACAATAATCGCGACGCCAACGTCTGACATCGAGACATCGAGACACGCCCCGATCTGACATCGAGACACGCCCCGATCTGACATCGAGACACGCCCCGATCTGACATCGAGGCACGCCCCGATCTGACATCGAGACACGCCCCGATCTGACATCGAGACACGCCCCGATCTGACATCGAGGCACGCCCCGATCTGACATCGAGGCACGCCCCGATCTGACATCGAGACACGCCCCGATCTGACATCGAGACACGCCCCGATCTGACATCGAGGCACGCCCCGATCTGACATCGAGACACGCCCCGATCTGACATCGAGACACGCCCCGATCTGACATCGAGGCACGCCCCGATCTGACATCGAGGCACGCCCCGATCTGACATCGAGACACGCCCCGATCTGACATCGAGACACGCCCCGATCTGACATCGAGACACGCCCCGATCTGACATCGAGACACGCCCCGATCTGACATCGAGACACGCCCCGATCTGACATCGAGGCACGCCCCGATCTGACATCGAGACACGCCCCGATTACGCCGGTGACATCACAACGACCCCGTGACATCACAACAACCTCGACTATGTGATGTCACGGTCGCCGACGGCAACGGCTCAAATGGTCTCACCATGTGGACTTTGACGTAGATGTCGTCGTCCAGCGTGAGCGAGGGAACCGTGGTCCACTGGTCCCTGAACGCCTCGTCCTTGAACAGCACCATCGACACAGAGAAGTTCCCGTCCTCCGTGTTCAGCATGATGGTTCTGGGTGTAAAAGAGTACAACGTTCAGGGGGTTTGATGGTTCTGGGTGTAAAAGAGTACAACGTTCAGGGGGTTTGATGGTTCTGGGTGTAAAAGAGTACAACGTTCAGGGGGTTTGATGGTTCTGGGTGTAAAAGAGTACAACGTTCAGGGGGTTTGATGGTTCTGGGTGTAAAAGAGTACAACGTTCAGGGGGTTTGATGGTTCTGGGTGTAAAAGAGTATAACGTTCAGGGGGTTTGATGGTTCTGGGTGTAAAAGAGTACAACGTTCAGGGGGTTTGATGGTTCTGGGTGTAAAAGAGTACAACGTTCAGGGGGTTTGATGGTTCTGGGTGTAAAAGAGTACAACGTTCAGGGGGTTTGATGGTTCTGGGTGTAAAAGAGTACAACGTTCAGGGGGTTTGATGGTTCTGTGTGTGAAAGAGTACAACGTTCAGGGGGTTTGATGGTTCTGGGTGTAAAAAAGTACAACGTTCAGGGGGTTTGATGGTTCTGAGTATAAAAGAGTACAAAGTTCAGGGGGTTTGATGGTTCTGGGTGTAAAAGAGTACAACGTTCAGGGGGTTTGATGGTTCTGCGTGTGAAAGAGTACAACGTTCAGGGGGTTTGATGGTTCTGCGTGTGAAAGAGTACAACGTTCAGGGGGTTTGATGGTTCTGGGTGTAAAAGAGTACAACGTTCAGGGGGTTTGATGGTTCTGAGTATAAAAGAGTACAAAGTTCAGGGGGTTTGATGGTTCTGGGTGTAAAAGAGTACAACGTTCAGGGGGTTTGATGGTTCTGCGTGTGAAAGAGTACAACGTTCAGGGGGTTTGATGGTTCTGCGTGTGAAAGAGTACAACGTTCAGGGGGTTTGATGGTTCTGGGTGTAAAAGAGTACAACGTTCAGGGGGTTTGATGGTTCTGGGTGTAAAAGAGTACAACGTTCAGGGGGTTTGATGGTTCTGGGTAAGTGCTCCAGACGCTCACCTGACGTCCACGCGGATCATGTTCTCCCCGTTGGGCTGCTGGACCATGTAGTTGGCCGGGTAACGACACACAAAGGTGATGTTGATGTAGTTCCGGGTGATGACGTCGGAGCGGTTGTTGTGGATGGTGTTGACGAACATGATGTGGCTCCGGTCGGAGGTCTGAGGAGGAAGAGGGGGAGAGGGTCGGTGCTCAGGAGGTCGCCGGGAGGTTTAGGACGGTTCTAACCACTCAGACACAGGCGAGTTTATAGAGCTCAGTTTAAAGACAATTTACCATATTTTCCGGAGTATATGTGGCACCAGCAAAAAAATGCAAAATAGAGAAGAAAAAAAACATATTAAAGTCGCACTGGGGTATAAGTCGCATTTTTGGGGGGAAATTGAAATTTGGTTGCCAGTGTGAAAATATCAAATAATATCACATATAAGTTGCATCCCGGCAAAAACTGTGAAAAAGAATAAGGTACTATTGGATTATACATGATTAGTTTATTTAATAAGAGTTTAAGCAACATTTGACAGATTTGACTAGAAACTGCATTTTTTGTGAAGCGCAAACACAATTCTAAAGCTAGAAAACCCTGGAAATTCCCACATTTTAGATTGTATTTTGTGATAAAGACATAAAACTGTTAGCATTTAGGATTTAGCATTGATCATGAACATTCTGATGACAAACAATGTTCTAGTGACGTTTGGTCTAATCACATTCAAAAACCCAAAAAACCCCAATATTAAACCTAATTCAAAAGGTTTTTCAAGCTGAATTACGGTACAAAAGGGGCAAAAACTAAGAAAAAAGGTGCAACTTATTGTCCGGAAAATACGGTATTTTGGCCGTGCCGGTCTCAAAAACCCTTTAAATCAAACGTTATCAGAGTGTTTGAGCCCCGGAGATGGACACAGACGAAACACACTCAAACTCTGCGTATGTTTTCGACGAGGAAACGACATTGGAAGAATTCATACGTTTTGTGTCGGGGACGTGAACTTTGCGCTCTTCTGTCTTTAAGTTTAACGGCCTTTTTACTGCCGCTTACGGTAAACGATGTGCCGTCCCGTAGGCAAGCGGGCCTCTGACGTAGATTAAAAACCATAAAGCACGTTCCCGGTTGACGAGAGGGGCCCTAGCGGAGGGCTCGGGGGGGCAGAAAAGGGCCGTCGCTCTGGGGCAGAGTTATGTCTCAAACAGGAGGTCCTTTAGCAAACACACGACGTTACTACGAGAGCGGCGAAAACGTGAAAACACGTTACGCCCGTCCAGAAGCGTTCGTGTTTGAAAGAAAACCGGAAAATGAACCGCTTGTACAGGACGCATTCCAGAACACGTTTGTAGAAGTCGGAACAGGTTTTTAAATAGCCGAACCAGCCAAAAAAATGCTTAATAGAGAAGAAAAAAAGATATATAAGTCGCACTGGAGTATAAGTCGCATTTTTGAGGGAAATGTATTTGATAAAATCCAAGACCAAGAACAGACATTTCATCTTGAAATGCAGTTTAAAATAATATCAGATGAGAGAACATGGTGAATAGGTGTACGTATGCTAACGCTAACACCTTCAGCTACATGACGTATGCTAACGCTAACACCTTCAGCTACATGACGTATGCTAACGCTAACACCTTCAGCTACATGAGGCACAGACAGAACTGTGGTAAGTGTCTGGTATGTTAACGTAACATATGAACAGTTATTCAGATAACTATAGCATAAAGAACATGCTAACAAGTTTAGCAAAGCATCAGTTTTACCCCAAATCACTAAATCCATTGAATTCTTCTTCCTCTGTGTCACTTCTAAACAACTCCACAAACTCCAGAGGAAGAGGAAGTGCAGATTCTTCTTCTGCGTCGCTCAGAGCCTAGAGCGCCCTCTTGTGGTCGTCAGTGTGAAAATAATGAATAATATCACATATAAGTTTCTCTGGAGTATAAGTCGCACCCAGGACAAAACTATGAAAAAAGGTGCGACTTATAGTCCGGAAAATACGGTACATTATAAATCAAATAAAGGTTGGAATATGGCGACTGAAGGCAGAAAATGTTTATCGCGTTTGACGTTTTGATGTACTAATAGCGCTGTAATTGTTATACAAAGTTCTGTTGGCGTGTGTTTTAGAGTGTACGGTCCAGATAATCAGAATGATCAAGAAATATGATCATTTCTTTAGCCGACTAGTCATCATTGGTTAATTACGGGAAATAGAATCATCACATCATTTTAATTTGATTCATTCCACTACTTTCTGACAGTCCTTCACGACATCCGTGCTCCTCGGGTCTTGCGCCCTCTGCTGGTGTCTCAAAATAGTGCAGTTGTTTCATTACAGACTCGTGTTCATCTTTGAATTATAACATGAAACGCCAACATTAAAGCGCCCCCTACAGGTCGGACGTCTCACTTCACAAAAACGCAGTTAAGATAAATATATTTAAAATTTTGCTAAAATTTATAAAAATGTTATCACAGAATAAACATTTTTTTTTGGTTTATAATTTCACTTCCTGTTTGTAATTGATGACATCACAGTAGGATTACCCTGAAAACACTGGGCCAAAACTCATCTAATGTCAAAAGAAAAATGTATTTGACGAATAAAAATATATGAGAGCGACTTTGTTTTGTTGAATTCATGTTTAAAGAGTCAAAAAAGTTGTTTCTTGGTGTAAATTCTGCATAAACTTTGACTGGAATGAGTGTCCCTGCTGTGATGTCACTTCCTGTCATTTCCCGCAGATTTTTCAAAGTATTCTCCACAAATACCTGCTCGATTGGTGTAAAACATCATTTATATGTACAACAGGTATAAATACACCAAATAAAGTCAAAATTATAAACCTTGTCATGGGCCCTTTAAGGTGTTGGTTTGTAAAAAATGCATTGATAACCAGATAGACATTTTCTTCAATAGTTTAAGAATAATCTACAACACTTATAATGTTGAAAATTCCATTCCATCGCTGCCAATTTTTTTTTTTTTTTTTTTATTGTTGTTGAAGTTAAATCATGGTTGAGATATTTTCTGTTCCTCGGCGCCGACACAAACTAATGAAAAGCTCCAGATTAAGTTCAGGACGATCTAGTTGGTGTAGTTAGTGGGTGAAAGCATCGATCACAGGAGGACGGGTCCTTGGCTCGGTCCAGTTCAAGTTTCTCAAAGTCGTCACGCTCCCGTTGATTTGGGCGCGAATGAAACGCGAATGAAATGCGCGAAAACGGCCGGCGACTGAACGTTTAACTCTGCAGAATCACCGAGAAGTCTGACTGTACCAGGCTCGACTTCCACCACTGAAGAATGTGCAGTAAATCACAGTTTAATCCTCATCCAAATGACTGTTAATAAAGAAAAAAACGTGTTATAAAAAAGGATGAAAAAAGAAAAAGGAAAAAAATTATAAGAAAAAGGAAGAAAAAATAAGAAGCAAATAAGAAAAAATTGTGTTATAAAAAAATAAGAAAAAAGAAAAAGAAGGGAAAAAATAAGAAGCAAATAAGAAAAAAATGGTGTCATAAAAAGGAAGAAAAAAAAGAAGAAAAAAAGCGTCATAAAAAAGGTAGAAAAAAAGGGGAAAAAGAAGAAAAAAGAGTGTTGTAAAAAAGAAAGAAAAAGAAGAAAAAAGAAAAATGGTGTCATAAAAGGAAGAAAATAGTGTTATAAAAGGAAGAAAAAAAAAGAAGAAAAAAGAAGAAGAAAAAAAGAAGGAAAAAGAGGAAGAAAAAATGAAAAAAATAGTTTTATAAAAAGGAAGAAAAAAAGAAGGAAATCAGAAGATAAAATAAAAAAGGAAATGTATTAAATCTTTTATTGATTCTGATCATTGCTAGATTTCTGGTCCCGTAGACTTTATTCTAAATTATATTACATACTGAATAAGGACCATCGAGTACCTCAAGTACTCACATACAAGTCCTCATAAACACGTATTCTCCCACTGATACTCTGTTAATCCCGTGTACGGTCGAGGTGACACGCTCTCGACACAAAGGACATTCCAGCCATTGAGCGTCGCAGATCGGAGCCGGAATCAAACCTCGTAACACCGCGTAACACACAGAGGCCTATTGTCCCAAAATGTGTCAAAACCTTTTAGTCACTTTACGAGGAAACCCTGCATTCCTTTAAGGTCGCCCGAGGGCAGTCGCGGAAGCCCAAACACCTTTAATACAAGAACAAGTGTTTTTGTGTCGATTTGACTAGTTTTGGTTCATTTAACTGTTGATCGAACATTCATTTATCGCTTTAGAAATACTGTATAATACTGTATTTTGTATTTATGTGAAAAGAGATCTTAATTACGCTGCAACTAACGGCAAGTCAAATAAACATTATTATTATTACATTATTAAAATCAATTTTTAACCAAATAAATGTTGAAATATGGAAACTGAAGGCTTCTAGGTGGAGAATATTTAGTTACAAAAAGGTCGTTTAGTATGAGATTTGGAGTACGACTACGATTATGTTTTATAATCAACCAGAACTAGAACTAAATTACATTATGTGTGATGTGTTATATATTTGAATGTATTGGTGTATACTGTAACTATCAGCAAACTACAGTTTTCAACAAGAGCAGCAAGACAAATATCTGACATTGGTATTGGCTAAAAAGATTAATAAATATGCCAAACTATGCCAAAGAGTGAGCTGACAGTTGTCCTGGTTTAGACCTGGTTTAGTCCTGGTTTAGTCCTGGTTTAGTCCTGGTTTAGTCCTGGTTTAGTCCTGGTTTAGTCCTGGTTTGGTCCTGGTTTAGTTCTGGTTTAGTTCTGGTTTGGTCCTGGTTTAGTTCTGGTTTTGTCCAGGTTTGGTCCTGGTTTGGCCCTGGTTTGGCCCTGGTTTAGTTCTGGTTTGATTATGGTTTGGTCCTGGTTTAGTCCTGGTTTAGTCCTGGTTTAGTCCTGGTTTGGTCCTAGTTTAGTTCTGGTTTGGTCCTGGTTTAGTTCTGGTTTGGTCCTGGTTCTGGTGTGGTACTGGTTTGGTCCTGGTTTAGTCCTGGTTTAGATAAAGTAACTCAATGTAATTAAACAACTTACAACAAGATTAAAACTCCAACATTTTAGTCTTTTTTTTATAAAAAATGTTTGCAGTGCAGGAAGTAGCCCAGCCTCGTTGACCAATGATCTATCGCTTTCCTTTTCAGTGCATTTAAACAAACAATTCTTCCCACATAAATTGCGCCGTGAATAAAGTCCACGGCGGCGACAGAACAAGGCCGCTCTTCTTCGCCGGCACGCAGGCCCCGCCCCCGGCCCATTCAAAATGCCCGCCGCGTCTTTATGCGGCGCCGCGACCCGGAGGCGGCACCAAAACGCCGCGCTCGAGTCGAGGCCTGCGTCACACACTGAGCTCAGACTCGTGAATTATTCAGACGAGCTTCAGTGTCATGCAAAGTGCGACGTCGCAAAAAAAGAATGGACGCTTTAAGGCGATTTGTTCGACGACCTCGACTGAACAAAAGTAAGTGCGTTTTGACGAGACTTTAGGGTCGGTCGGGTGACATCACAACGTTCGGTAAAGCAGCGAGTGTCAACAACGGGTTCGTCCTGTGAGAGCGCAAAACTAAAATGTTAAAGAGCTGCTACGGACTATAACACGTGTCTATAGCTGAAAATCAAGCTAAACGCAGAAAAACAACGTTGCGCTAAAGCTAGGCTAACATCCATCGCCGACGCTGACTTTGGGGTCGCACACAGCTGAACTCAGAACCTTTTTCTCCTTAGATAAGGTTTTTCAATCAAGCTAAATGCAGAAAAACAATGTTGCGCTAAAGCTAGGCTAACAGTCATCGCCGACGCAGACTTTGGGATCGCACGTGGCTGAACTCAGGACCTTTCTCTCCTTAAATAAAGTGTTTTAATCATGCTATATGCAGAAAAACAATGTTGCGCTAAAGCTAGGCTAACATCCATCCCCGAAGCTGACTTTGGGGTCGCACGCAGCTGAACTCAGGACCTTTCGCTGCTAAAATAACATGTTTTAATCAAGCTAAACGCAGTAAAACAACGTTGCGCTAAAGCTAGGCTAACAGTCATCGCCGACGCAGACTTTGGGATCGCACGCAGCTGAACTCAGGACCTTTCTCTCCTTAAATAAAGTGTTTTAATCAAGCTAAACGCGGAAAAACATCGTTGCGCTAAAGCTATGCTAACAGTCATCGCCAACGCAGACTCTGGGATCGCACGCAGCTGAACTCAGGACATTTCTCTCCTTAAATATCATGTTTCAATCAAGCTAAACGCAGAAAAACAACGTTGCGCTAAAGCTACGCTAACAGTCAACATAATTCCCCCCCATGTTGTTAGCAAAACAAGCTAGCGTACAATGGAGAAACGACTTCCGCTTTACATTTTGCCGCGTGTCAGTCATGCGGCTCAAACTGTGAATGCTATAATAATAATAATAATAATAAATATAGCCGCAAGCGGCAATGATCGGCCCTCGCCACGCCGCCGCCACACCGCCGCCACGCCGCAAGAGGAGGGGGCGCTGACGCGCCCCAATTGTCCTTTTATTACGCCTATTGCTGAATCTGTGACGCTGTCACATCTTCTCCCCTTTGTTTTACCATCAAAAAGCTATTTTATTTTGAATTCTTGGCAAAATGTGCGGCTTTGCCGCACAGACACCGTGACTCTTTGAATGAAAATGTGGATAACTTTTGATGGTCCTGAAGATGAGTCTCACCAAATTTCAGGTTAATAGGGCTAACGCCCTGGGAGGAGTTTGTGAAAGTCTAAAGTGTAAACATGTTCTGGCGATTTCCCCATTGGAATAACATGAAAGGTTTCGGTCATCGTTACGGCAACGCCATAACAATTATGACATGGGTCTCATTGACTTTTTTGATGGGGCCAAAATTGAGTTGTGTGTCAAATTTCATATAATTTCGCAAAACTAAACATTTAACCTCCATATAAAATCTGTAGGGGGCGCTGTGGCGCCAAATGAATTTATTTCACTTCAAGTAGGTTTAGGGCAAAGAGTTTAACAACTGATTCTAATTTGACGCAATTCGGACTTTATCTGCGCAAACGGCAGAAATTTTAAATATGGGAGATTTCTGAAATTCTAGCTACAGTTTGCGGCTTCGCCGCACAGAGACCGTGACAGGTATCAATGTAATTTGGATAACTTTTGATGTCCCACTCCTCAGTAGCATTTTCACCAAATTTCAGCTTTTTAGGGCCAACGCCCTGGGAGGAGTTCGTAAAAGTACGACGTTTGGAAAAACTCCGAAGTCATGTTTAGCCATTTTTGAAGCAATATGGCCGACATTTGGTTGGGCGGACGGCGTTGCCGTAATAATATTTTTTACTTCTCTTGTCACCATCTACCTCGGCGCCAAATTTCATGATTCTACGATCAGATTTTTTTTGGGTCATTTCCCATCTCTCAATGCATTTTTGGTACATTTGGGGGCGCTGACGCGCCAATTTTTTTTGTTTT
The DNA here is from genome assembly GCF_026437365.1 of Eucyclogobius newberryi. Taxonomy (NCBI): domain Eukaryota; kingdom Metazoa; phylum Chordata; class Actinopteri; order Gobiiformes; family Gobiidae; genus Eucyclogobius; species Eucyclogobius newberryi. The sequence goes on from NW_027315846.1 coordinate 2,047,424, forward strand.
AGAAAAGGGAAATAGCCAGAATGTAGAGAGGCACGATTTTTAGAGGTGTGAACATTTTTGTGACTTTTCGTCAATGTTCACTGGGTGAAAAATAGGGGGGTTGGTCCCGAGAAGAAGAAAGAAGAAGAAAGAATAATATTCCGATGCGAAAACAATGTTTCCCATTTTTCAAATATCATAAACTATACATTTTCGGAAAGCGCTCGCGCTTTCCTACCTCATGGTGTGGGTCCCTGGTCACTGACGGGTACCTTCGTTAATTTTGAGTGGGCTCCGCCCACTTTGTGTTTTTGGCCCTCTATACAGTAATAATGTTAAATTTTTGCATTACATGCTTATATGCACGGAACATGCAAGAGATGGGGAACGTATTCGTGAGCTACTTAGCGCAAATGAGTGCTTTATATGGGGATGATCTCAATGTAAAGTGCTCGTTTAGTGCGCACTTTTGCACGGGCTTCGCCCGTTTACAACGGTAATGTTCCATTTTCCTACTACTAATTAGTATACACGGGGCGTGCGTGAGTGAAGGAGTGCGTTAGTGAGTGTTTGGAAGTGGGCGAGTGCTTCGCGCTCGATTTCGTGCGCACTGCGTGCGCACTTTCGCAGCCGTGCTTTGCACGGCCTTACGAGATTAATAGGCCTCTCGCCAGCTTGTGGCGCTCGGGCCTAATAATAATAATGACACAAGCGCAGAAGTTGCTAGTTGTGATGGAGCTAATTCTTTAGATTAGATTATTCTGGGTTCAAATTGAAATATTGTAATAAACATTTAATTATTTTCTTATTTCTTAAAACAAAACAAAAATCCTGTTATTTTGGCCGACACATTAGAATTTAAATGGGGAAAATATACAAATAATAAAGGTATTAACAAGTCTAAACCAGGATTCATTTTTGAATAAATGTCTAACTTTAGAATGAACCAGGACTAAAGCAGGACTAAAGCAGGACTAAACCAGGGCTAAACCAGGGCTAAACCAGGTCTAAACCAGGACTAAACCGGGGCTAAACCAGGACTAAAGCAGGACTAAACCAGGTCTAAACCAGGACTAAACCAGGTCTAAACCAGTACTAAAGCAGGACTAAACCAGGGCTAAACCAAGACTAAAGCAGGACTAAACCAGGGCTAAACCAAGACTAAAGCAGGACTAAACCAGGTCTAAACCAGGTCTAAACCAGGACTAAACCAGGGCTAAACCAGGACTAAAGCAGGACTAAAGCAGGTCTAAACCAGGACTAAAGCAGGACTAAACCAGGGCTAAACCAGGACTAAAGCAGGACTAAACCAGGTCTAAACCAGGACTAAAGCAGGACTAAACCAGGTCTAAACCAGGACTAAAGCAGGACTAAACCAGGTCTAAACCAGGTCTGGTGAACACTGGTGAACTGAAGTGGCCTCTCGTCTTTTGGCAAAGGGAACCGCAGCGGGCACTCGGTTTCCGCGACGACCGCAAACATCGTAAAATGGATGATTTGTGAAGATGGGTCGTTTATGTCGCAGTTACAAGACGCACCGGGCGGCCATCTTTGTGTGGGCTCCTTCTAAACGTCCAAGTTCACGTGCGACGTTTGATTTAGCGAGTCATAAACAAGGAAGGAACCAGGTCTAAAACAGGGCTAAACCAGGACTAAACTATGTCTAAACTAGGTCTAAACCAGGTCTAAACTAGCACTAAACCAGCTGTAAACCAGGACTAAACTAGGTCTAAACTAGGTCTAAACCAGCACTAAACCAGGACTAAACTAGGTCTAAACCAGGTCTAAACTAGTCTAAACCAGCAAAGGATCATGGTCCATGTAGTTATATACAATATTATCAAGACTTTTGACTTTTATAACAAAACAACGGGAAATGAGTTGCAGCTTCCTGTTCATCATGAGGACTTTTCATCGCTCAGCTTTAAAATTTGAGTAACTATGGCAACAGTCTGCGTTACAGGCTTATACCATAACAGTCCCACAGTCCGACAGGTTGGTCCTGATGCTGAAGACGTAGTTGTCTCCGACCTCGACGCCGCGGCAGTCCGGGTCGTTCAGATGCAAATCCCAAACCTCCAAAAAGAAACCAAAACAGTTATAAGTGAGATTAAACCAACCGTCGGGGAATAAACAGAATAAACGGTCGTTGCAGAATAAGCGGTCGTTGTAGAATAAGCTGTCGTTGCAGAATAAACGGTCGTTGCAGAATAAGCGGTCGTTGCAGAATAAGCGGATAAGCGGTCGTTGCAGAATAAGCGGTCGTTGCAGAATAAACGGTCGTTGCAGAATAAGCCGTCGTTGCAGAATAAGCCGTCGTTGCAGAATAAGCGGTCGTTGCAGAACAAATAGTCGTTGCAGAATAAGCGGTCGTCACAAAATAAGCGGTCGTCGCAGAATAAACGGCCGTTGCAGACGGCCGTTGCAGAATAAGCGGTCGTTGCAGAATAAGCGGATAAGCGGTCGTTGCAAAATAAGCGGATAAGCGGTCGTTGCAGAATAAGCGGTTGTTGCAGACGGCCGTTGCAGAATAAGCGGTCGTTGCAGAATAAGCGGATAAGCGGTCGTTGCAGAATAAGCGGATAAGCGGTCGTTGCAGAATAAGCGGTCGTTGCAGTATAAGCGGTCGTTGCAGAATAAGCGGTCATTGCAGAACAAATAGTCGTTGCAGAATAAGCGGTCGTCGCAAAATAAGCGGTCGTGGCAGAACAAATGGTCGTCGCAGAATAAGCGGTCGTGGCAGAACAAATGGTCGTTGCAGAATAAGCGGTCGTCGCTCACGTAAACCGGAGGGACTTTGTTGAGGAAGTAGGTGCTGGGGATGAAGACCTCCATGTGGTCGTTTGTGCAGATCACAGTCTCGTTCAGATCTGAAGGAAACAAAGTCAAATCACTGCAGTTTCAAATGAGCCAATTGTTTTTCTCAAACTCAACTCAATATTAATATTTATTGTTGTTTTATCATCAAAGTTAAACAAGTCATTGTAAATTGTTCAGTTTGGAGGAAACAGAAGTAGAATCTTAGCGATCACATAATGATAAAAATATAACATCATTATCTTGGAATTAAAAAAAAGATGGTAAAAATCAACAGTACAAATAAACGTTTCACAACACTAAGTATATTAAGTACATTAAGTATATTAAGTACATTAAGTACATTAAGCACATTAAGTATATTAAGTACATTAAGTACATTAAGCACATTAAGTATATTAAGTACATTAAGTACATTAAGCACATTAAGTACATTAAGTATATTAAGTACATTAAGTACATTAAGCACATTAAGTATATTAAGTACATTAAGTACATTAAGCACATTAAGCACATTAAGTATATTAAGTACATTAAGCACATTAAGTATATTAAGTACATTGGCCATTTAAAAATATTTGAAGAACAAAGTCAATATTTGATCAATGATCATATTTAAATGATCAAGTCCGACCATATCTTACATAAATTAATTATAAACTTATTCTAAACAAGTGAATTTTGTTTTCAAGTTCATACAAAAAAAGATCTTAAGTAGTTTTTACAAAATTAGATTACATTTTGAAAATGTATTTACTTTCATGGCATCTTTGAAACTAAAGAATTGTGGTAAAACAACAGTAAATAGAACTATTATATTCTATTTATCAAAATTTTAGTTGTTTTGTCAAAATTGCATCTACAACCTAGATATATTTAGTTTCATGCCATTTTTTTTCATAATAATTTAGTAAGATAATTTTATTAAGCCGTTTTTGTTGTTCTAGAAAACTTAAAATCTGTAATAATCACATTGTGTCTCACCTTCTTGTTCTAAATCCAAATACACAGCAGCCGCCGCTGTCCTCAGACCCAGAAGGACCCAGGCTCCCATCAGCAGCGCGCCCATCTTCACCAGGTCCAGCCTCGATCCAGTGTCGATCGTATGTTGATCCGTATGTCGATCGTATGTTGATCCGTATGTTGATCGTATGTTGATCGTATGTTGATCGTATGTTGATCCGTATGTCGATCGTATGTTGATCCGTATGTTGATCGTATGTTGATCGTATGTTGATCGTATGTTGATCCGTATGTTGATCCGTATGTTGATCCGTATGTTGATTCGTGCGCTCCTCCGTATGCTCCGCCCTTCCCCCGGCTCGTTCCCTGCTCCGTCCACTGCCCCGAGCGCTGTGAGACAACCCGGGACCTCCTTCTGGTCTTAAACAGGCGCTTGAGTGATGCCCGGCCCCACAATGAGATTCCACACATGAGTGGAGAAGAGCGAGCGAGACCCGGGAAACACGTCCGTCACCGCCCAACGTGACGGTGAGGGCAGTGACGGCGAGCGCAGTGACGGCGAGGGCAGTGACGGCGAGCGCAGTGACGGCGAGCGCAGTGACCATCAGGAGCAAAGTGTGAGGCTCAAAACTACAAGCGCTCTGAGTTTGTCCGTTTTAATGGAGTTCTGAACAACTTAAATAGGTTTTCTTTACTTTGGCAACATTTTATGAAAACTACACCTGTAACAGCCTTTCTAAAGCATGAACAAAGTCTTACTTCATGATAACAGATAGTTAATTAAGCATGATTAAGGCTTACTTGAATAATAAACATCTTTGTTCATGCTTTATTAAGGTTAAGGTGTGGTTAAGGAAGAAACCAGGTCCAAACCAGGACTAAACCAGGACTAAACCAGGACTAAACCAGGTCTAAACCAGGACTAAACCAGGGCTAAACCAGGTCCAAACCAGAGACTGGGGATATAAAATCCGTCATCATAATGTGCTAAAGTCCTGAGTCTCTTGGATTCTTCTTGGTCAAAGAGTCTTTTCTTGTTCTAAACCTGAATCCTGTTTCATAAACTGAAGAGGTTTTCTTCCTTCTTAAAGATGTTCTGGCCCTTAGGCTTTATTAGACAGGCGAGGACAGGGTGAAATGGGGGGTGAGAGAGGGGAGGACATGCAGTAAATCGTCAAGATTCAAACCCACGACACTGGAGCCTGGCATATGTGCTGTGCCTTAACCACTCCACCACCGGGTCTAAGTTCAGTTACTATGGCAACTGAGACTGGTCTGGAGCAGGTTTGAAGTCTGAACTCTGTAAACACCAAGTTCACTTCCTTTAAAACATATTTAATAAACATGTTTCATTATTAGATGAATGTTATTTAACTTATGAAAACTTAATATTTACAAAATGTGACGTTAAAACTATGATTTACAGCCTTCGTGTTCCTCGTAGTAGAATATCTCGTCCCATTAACCATGAGCACGTCTTTAGCATCTTTCTTTATTGTGTCTAGACGTTTTTACAAGCACTTTTCTCCAGGATCGGACCAGAAACCACCTCAAAACGTGGCGAACAAAGATGCTGAAGGTGGCGTTTGCGATCCATCTGTGAGTTGTAAACGGGGCGGGGAAAAGGGCTTTTATTTTGACGTTTTTATGAGTTTTAAAGTGGCGCTCTATGTCGTCGACGGGACAACGATTGGCTTTGTCTTGAACTTGTTGTAAATGTCACTAAAACTCAAGCAAAGTGACACTATAAAGCGCAAATAAACACACAACAAGTACCTTTTTACACAATATAAATGTACTCGATACGAATCTAGACAAATGAAACCCGTTGGAGCGGTTTAAAAAGTTGAAAAATGAAGAACAATGTTTCATTTATTCACAGACACTTTTCAACACTTTCAACTGATCGTCACATTTTACAGTGAACGCACGATTCAAAATGTAACTTTAAAACGGTTTGGAGCGACGTTTTATCTTTTTAGATCCGTTTTTTTATAAGTGACAAAGAACCAGACACGTTATAAACTGCACCAAAAAAATAAAGATAAAAACAGATTTTCAATGAAAATGTGCAACGATCGATAAAAGTGTCTCTATAGTTAACGCAGCCATTTTGTCCATAATAATTCATATTCAAAACAGTGGAATGTTTGCACCGGTTAAAATGACAACAATTTAGACATTTAATCTGGATTTTGAGCCGTTTTTTGAGACGAGTTTTTTTGATTACCTTATTTTCCGGACTATAAGTAGCACACTTTTTCATGGTTTTGGCCGGGGTGCGAATTATACTTACTATTCTGATTCTGATTTATACTTATATATATACTTATACTCCGGAGCGACTTATATGTGATATTATTTGTTATTTTCACACTTGCAACCGCATTTCATACTCCAGTGCGACTTATATATGTTTTTTTCTTCTCTATGATACATACGCTCAGCACAGACGTGTGCAGTTTGCAGATAGCGCGCTGATATGGGAAAGAATCAATCTAAAAGTAATGTGTCCATCCCGGAGACACATGTCACCATGGCAACGTCAACTAAATATGGGAACGAGTGTCTGGAATGCTATGTGTGTGGTCTGTAATTTCTTTGTGATTTTAATGCATTTTTCCTGTTGTGAAGCACTTTGAATTGCCTTGTGTATGAAATGTGCTCTACAAATAAACTTGCCTTGCCTATTATGCATTTTTTGGCTGGTGCGATGTATAATCCAGTGCGACTTATAGTCCGGAAAATACGGTAGTCTTAAAAAAGAAATCATCAAACTCCACTGACGCAAATACTAACAAAAACAGACTGTAAACACTGAGACGCGCGCTTCAAATTCATCTCCGTTTGTTGCATCGAAGCAACAATAAATAAAATAATCGTAAAAAAAAGATTAGAACTCACAGAAAATGGACTCTCGACGTACAAAAAGGGTCTAAAACGTCTCAAAACACGTGTGAATTTGAGCCGTTTTAACTGCTGATGTTTGCGATGGCGCCGGTTGCCGCGGGCGCCCCGTGTTTCCCGCGTCACATGACCTGTTTCACTCCAGACGCCCGCCGCCCTCGGTGAACAGGTCCGCCAGGTCCGCCACCGTCAGGACCGCCGCCTCCGAGTGCTTCATGGACGCGCCGCTGTGGCTGAAGACGAACGGGAAACCGACGTCAAGGCGGCGTTTACACAGTGCGGTAACCGTGACGACAAATTGTTTTTTTTTTTTATACCTTTTCTCCGCCGTTTTCATCATGGTCTGCATCCGCTCCTCGATGGTGGATTTGATCAGGAATCTGTGGACGAACGTGGCTCTGTGGAGGAGAACGCGGCCGGTTTTAATCGTTAATCGTGAAGAATATTATAGATGGATAACTTTGTTTTGCCGATCTCACTCTGGCGTTCGTGACGCTGCCCCCTCTTTATCAACTAGCTGCATTTGAACAGCCGTAATAAAGCGTGAACAAATACAAATACTGTATTTCCCGGATTATAAGTTGCAGCTTTCGTAGTTTTGTCCGGGGTGCGACTTATATGTGAAATTATTTGTTATTTTCACAGTGAGAACCACAAGAGGGCGCTCTCGGCTCTAAGCAACGCAGAATAAGAATCAGCACTTCCTCTTCCTCTGGAGTTTGTGGAGTTGTTTAGAAGTGACACAGAGGAAGAAGAATTCAATGGATTTAGTGATTTGGGGTAAAACTGATGCTTTGCTAAACTTGTTAGCATGTTCTTTATGCTATAGTTATCTGAATAACTGTTCATATGTTACGTTAACATACCAGACACTTACCACAGTTCTGTCTGTGCCTCATGTAGCTGAAGGTGTTAGCGTTAGCATACGTCATGTAGCTGAAGGTGTTAGCGTTAGCATACGTCATGTAGCTGAAGGTGTTAGCGTTAGCATACGTACACCTATTCACCATGTTCTCTAATCTGTTATTATTTTAAATTGGATTTCAAGATTACCGTATTTTCTGGACTATAAGTCGCACCTTTTTCATAGTTTTGGCCGGGGTACAACTTATATTTATACTTATACTCTGGAGCGACTTATATGTGATATTATTTGTTACTTTCACACTTGCAACTGCATTTCATTCTCCAGTGCAACTTATATAGGTTTTTTTCTTCTCTATTATACATTTTTTGGCTGGTGCGACTTATACTTCGGTGCGACTTATAGTCCAGAAAATATGGTAAATGTCTGTTCTTAGTCTTAGATTTGATCAAATACATTTCCCTCCAAAACGTATATACTTATACTCCAATGCGACTTATATATGTTTTTTTTTGTATTATGCATTTTTTTGGCTGGTGCGACTTATAGTCCGGAGCGACTTATACTTCGGAACATACGGTGACTAATTTTAACAGCCGTATTGAAGCATGAACAAATACTTAACTAGTAATGAACATTTTGATTACTCATCTACTTTTCCACATGAACAAAACAAACAGAAACAAACAGGGCCGTGGCACGACGTTAACAACTCGTTTAGGTCACACGGTAACCAGCCCTGCGTTCTGCGCCCTCACTTGGTCTGCCCGATGCGGTGCACGCGCCCGATGGCCTGCAGCTCGATGGCCGGGTTGAGGATGGGCTCCACCAGGAGGACGTGCGTGGCCTCGATGATGTTGAGCCCGTTTGAGCCGGTGTGAAGCGGCAGGAGCAGGATGTTGATCTGAGCGTCGTGTTTGAACGCGCTCAGATTCTCCTGCGGAAAACACGCTCATTTACTAAACACCAGAGATCAGAACGTTTCAACAGTCCGAATATTGGCAGATTAGTGTCAATATCGCCCACTCGTACTCATGAGGAGATATACCGTATTTTCCGGACTAAAAGACGCACCCTTTTTCATAGTTTTGGCTGGGGTGCGAATTATACTTATATTTATACTATATATTTATACTCCGGAGCGACTCATACGCGATACTATTTGTTATTTTCACACTTGCAACCTTATTTCATACTCCAGTGCAACTTACCGTATCTTCCGGAGTATAAGTCGCAACCGCCAGAAAATGCATAATAGAGAAGAAAAAAACATATATAGTCGCACTGGAGTATGAAATGTGGTTGCAAGTGTGAAAATAACAAATAATATCACATATAAGTCGCTCCAGATTATAAGTATGAGTATATAAGTATAAATACAAGTATAAATTGCACCCCAGCCAAACTTATGAAAAAAGGTGCAACTTATAGTCTAGAAAATACGGTATATATGTTTTTTTCTTCTCTATTATGCATTTTTTTGGCTGGTGCTACTTATACTCCAGTGAGACTTATACTCCGAAAAATACGGTACTTATGTTAGAGATGTGAACTGTTTAACCCCCGTGTCCCACGTGATGCTACATCTTTTAACCATTTAAACGCATTAAAAGTGAATGTACCGACCTGAAACTTGTGATTTCCGTTGATCTGTGTGAACTCCATGTTGTTGTCGAGCAGGGCCTTGGCGATGATGTCCAGGACGCTCTGCCACTGGGGAACACGGCCACGACGGTGCGTTATGTGGTGTTCAGTGATTATTTGTAACTGACAGTTCATCTTTATTCTACACAACGTTCATTTATAAATCACAATATTTCACCGAAAAGGCTTAATATTGGAAACATCTGGGGAAAAACTGCAGAACTTGTGACAGTTCAACGAAGCAAGAAACGTTTTTTCATAGTTTTGGCCGGGGTGCCTTATACTCCAAAGCGACTTAAATGTGATATTATTTGTTATTTTCACACTTGACAACCACAAGAGGGCGCTCTAGGCTCTAAGCAACGCAGAAGAAGAATCTGCACTTCCTCTTCCTCTGGAGTTTGTGGAGTTGTTTAGATGTGACACAGAGGAAGAAGAATTCAATGGATTTAGTACATTTCCCCCAAAAATGCGATTTATACTCCAGTGTGACTTATTTACCGTATTTTCCGGACTATAAGTCGCACCAGCCAAAAAATGCATAATGGAGAAGAAAAAAACATATATAAGTCGCACTGGAGTATAAGTATTTAAGTATAAATATAAGTATAAGTCGAACCCCAGCCAAAAACTATGAAAAAAGGTGCGAATTGTAGTCCGTGTTTTTTTTTGTCTTTTTTTCTGTCTATTATGCATTTTTTTGGCTGGTGCAACTTATACTCCAGTGCGACTTATAGTACGGAAAATACAGTATTTTTCTGTGTGGAAAAATGTGGACTCCATGGACTCCAAAAGCCTGCGTGTGATTTCTGGAGTCAGATTATAGAAATGTCGTGTAAACCGTTACGTCCGATGTGAGTGATCTGATTTCTCTTGATTGGTCAAGCTTTGACACGGTAAACTGATAAAGATTGAAAGGTTTTCTATTTTAAAGAGGTGTATTTACTGTGGAGAAGACGAGGCATTTGGCGCCCGCGTCGCTGATCTGAATCTTCTTGAGCGATCGGACCACGGCCTCCACTTTGGTGGAGTGACTCCCCTGGACACAGACACAGGAGGAAATGAGGTCGTGAGGAAAAGAAAGAAAAGTCACTGCTTCTGTCGTTCAAACTGAAGATAAAACTGAGGACAAACTGTCGTAACGCAACACAAAACGTCAAAAAGAAAATAGGCTTTAGAATGATCAATGAGACGTGATGAAGAACACATCCATTTCATGATTTTATAACAGTTTATTTTGATTTTTCATAATTTATTTGATCAGAAACTTTTTTTCCTGGTTAAGCTCTTGTTTTATATCATTTTATCTCATAGTGAATATTTAAGTGTGTTTTTCTGCATGTATTAATTGTATTTCTTGTTTTATTGAAGGTTTTATTTGCATTTTATTTAGATTTGTTATCTATTTTTTTATTATTTGGATATCCATGTGTTTTTTTTTGTTTTGTTTTATCTATATTTTGTTTTTAACAGGGTACCAATGGAAAAGAGTGTAAATTAAGAGAATAAATTAAATTAATGAATGAATAAATAAAAAATAAATAAATAAATAAATACAAATTAAATTAAATTAAAAAAATAAACATAATAAACATATATATTTCAAATAATAATAAAATGATAATAATAAAAAATAAATTAAATAAATATAAAATTAAATATCAATAATAATAACAGTAGTAGTAGTAGTAGTAGTAGTAGTAGTAGTAGTAGTAGTAGTAGTAGTAGTAGTAGTAGTAGTAGTAATTATATTTGTCCTTTGAAGAAACCAGCTCACAAAGCTTCAGATCGAAAAGAGTTCCAAGATACTACTACTACTACTACTACCACTACTACTACTACTACTACCACCACTACCACTACCACTAATACTACTACCACTACCACTACTGACCTTGACCGGTATTTCCTGGTCGTGGCAGCTGGCCTGGGCGGTGAACACGTAGGAGATCTCGGCGTGGCTGGTGGGCTGGCGGCAGATGGCACACTTGATGGCCCTGTTTCTGGCGCCGACGCTGTACTGCTCGACCATGATGGCGATGCACTCGTTGCAGAAGCAGTGTCCGCAGGTGAGGACGGCCCACTGGCGAGAGGGAGGGCGGGGACAGAACAGTCAGTGGTCAGTACGAACGCCGGCGGGTGTCCGAGTGCGGCTCACCTCTTGTCCGAGCGGCCGGGCGCAGATCGGGCATGGCTCCGGGTTGAGGCCCCCCGTCGACTTGTCCTGGGACTGAAGTCGTACAAAAGGAGGTAAAGCAGTTGTGTTTTAGGGCCGCAATGATTAAGTGACTAATTGTGACTAAAAAACAACCTTAGCTGTATTTTTTATCATTAGAATTGTAGTCTGGATTCTAAAACACACACGGAAAGACGTTTTTATAACATTTTTAAATCAAAATATCAAAAAAGAATAAACCATTTCAGAAATTCCATCAATAATACACTTTATCTGTAAATATTCTATAGTTATAAGCCTTGAGTCTACATATTTCAACCTGTATTTGGTTTGGTTTGTCTACTACAAAGAAAAGCAGCTTTATTTAATTTATAGAGCAGATTTAAACACGCTGGGCAATAGGACGAAATAATGAGTCATGATTTTTGATTCACTGTCACTTTAGAAACAAATAATAACATAATTTCCGTATAGATACCGTATTTTCCGGATTATAAGTGGCACCTTTTTTCAAAGTTCGGCCGGTGCGACTTATACTCCAGAGCGACTTATATGCGATATTATTAACAATCGTTATATTCACGCCGGCAACCGCATTTCACATGTTGATTAATTCCACCCTGACAACCACAAGAGGGCGCTCTAGGCTCTCAGCGACGCAGAAGAAGAATCAGCACTTCCTCTTCCTCTGGAGTTTGTGGAGTTGTTTAGAAGTGACACAGAGGAAGAAGAATTCAATGGATTTAGTGATTTGGGGTAAAACTGATGCTTTGCTAAACTTGTTAGCATGTTCTTTATGCTATAGTTATCTGAATAACTGTTCATATGTTACGTTAACATACCAGACACTTACCACAGTTCTGTCTGTGCCTCATGTAGCTGAAGGTGTTAGCGTTAGCATACGTCATGTAGCTGAAGGTGTTAGCGTTAGCATACGTCATGTAGCTGAAGGTGTTAGCGTTAGCATACGTACACCTATTCACCATGTTCTACAATCTGTTTCAAGGGTTTTTTCTTTTCAAATGTAAGTTAAGAGATGTTTTACAGCGGATTTGTGAGTTACCTTCTCCAGGTTGTTGAGGTAAAGCTGCTGCCCCAGTTTCTTCTGCAGCTGCGACTTGGCCACGGCCTGATCGTTCAGCAGCTTCACGCGGTTCTGCTCCACCTGAACGCGGGACGGAAAATGTTAAGCGGTTTTATCGGTGTTAGCGGCTCGGCATTAGCGGCCCGGCTGACCTCGTGCGGCTCGATGATGTGCAGGAGCTTGGGCTTGGGCTCGTCGGGCAGCCGCACCCTCAGTCGCTCCGTGGCCATGCCCAGCTCGTCGATCGCCGACACGTGGTTCCTCAGCACGCCCCAGTACTCGTGAAGCACCTGCGGGAGAACGGTGAGAAGAGAAGGAACGTAAAACACACGGAACGATGGAACAACACGACCAGAGAGAGGAATCAAAATGAGAACACAAGATGACATGAAATGAACGACAAAATAAACTACATTAAATAGTCCAGTTTCTCCAGATTAATTCCACAAATTAAAGCTTTAAAAAACTGATCTGTATTTTGTTTTTAACAGGGTACCCACGAAAAAGATTTTTTCTCATTGGGGTTTCCCTGTATAAAATAAAATAAAATAAATAGATATAAAATAAATGAATAAATAAATAATAATAATACAATTTAAATAATAAATAATAAAAAATAATAAAAGATAAAATACATTTAATTTTTTTGTTTAATAAAATGTAAATTAAAATTTAAATCCAAATTAAAATAAGTAAAAATTAAAATAAAGAAATGAAATTAAAATAAATACAATTCTTTTTTTTTTCTTTTTTTTTTTAGAAGATAAAATGACAAAAACAAACACAAAAACAGAGAGAACGTAAGAAAACAACAATTAGAAAATAAGGGAATGGCATCCAAAGAAAATTATATTAAATACAAATAAGTCACATTTTGTCCATTGTTTTTGTCAAATTTGTCTGTTGCTACTATGAGTATTTAGTTCAGATACTAGTTTCAACATCGATCTGAACTTGATTTTTGGATATTTTAATACACACTGTGACACCTGCGTCAGATTACCACATGTTAATCTATCTTGTATCTGTCTTAATCAAATAAACAATAAATAAGAGCTTGATTTCCTCTTTCTTCTGACCAACCAGTCATAGCAGTTTGACTTGAAAGGTAGACAAGTGCCAGAGTTTGCTCTCTTTGCAATACTATATACTGTCTATAATCTAAATAACCAGTAATAGGATGAGATCGGCGTGTTGGATCATAAACCGTGCACCTTATACTCCTTCTTCCAGTTCTCAAAGAGCTCCATGAAGGTGCTGCCCTCCTCCGCCAGCTCAGGGTCGAGGCGTCTGGACTTGGCGAAGGCGAGTATGGCTTTGAGGGAGCGCTCGGTCTCGCTCGCGGCCCACAGGCCTCGGCTCGTGGTGGGCAGCCGCTCGTCCACCAGCCCCTCCTCCTCCTCGATCATCTCCTCGAAAATGGCCGTCTGACCTTTGACCCTGCGGCATGCGAGTACGAGGGATGTTAGCCAGGAATAAAGTCTCATGTTTGTGCTGGGTTAAACACAGGATGCTCTAAAATCACATATTATTATTATTCATCATTAATTTATTTATAATTATTTATTTATGATTGGGTTTTTTTGTAAAAAAAAATCAAAATTTAAAGCATGGAACAAAAATAAAACAGATCAAAACCAGAAAGAACTAAATAAATAAAAACAATTATAAATAGAGAAGACATCCAAAGAAATTAAGGCACATAAAGTCCAAAATAAACACCCCATTTAGTCCATTATTATTATAATTATTCATTTATTTATTATTACATCATCATATTACATACATTATTACTTACGTGTGGGAAAACAGCTTGGACTCATAATCGTTGAAAAGTTCATCAGCTTTGCAAAAAACACAACTAGAGACAAAAAAAGAAAGGAATGTTGACATTTAAACTTTATGTCAACATAAAATACTTGATAAGAATACTTGATGATACTTGAAAGTGAAGCAAAATATATAAAAATGCACTTAATAAAAACAAAAACTGAATTAAAAATCTTAAATCTTATGATGTCAGTCCAGCAGAAATGTGTTAAAATGTGTTTTGAAACGTTTTAAAAGGTTTAATCATCAGAAAAATGTGAAATGTCTGTCAAATGAGTCACACAAGTGTAGAAATATCACCATATGCCCTTTATTTAAAAGTTTAAAACATCACTTTTTTCATTTACATTTTTAAATCGGCTCTTTTTGTGTCATTTCTTTTTACTATAAACGTTATACTCAAACTCCGTTTTCGATGATCAGATTTCTCTTGAGTGCTCCAGTGATATGACTTTTCTGGCCGTTTACATCTAAATAAACACCGGTCAACGCATTTCAACGACACAACCGAGCACAGATGTCCTTACGAACACACAAACGACACATTTCCCTCCACACTCCACACTGCTCACAAACAACACACAACATTTCCCTCCACACTGCTCACCGACGTCCCCACAAACACACAAACAACACACAACATTTCCCTCCACACTGCTCACCGACGTCCCCACAAACACACAAACAACACACAACATTTCTCTCCACACTGCTCACCAACCTCCCCACAAACACACAAACAACACACAACATTTCCCTCCACACTGCTCACCGACGTCCCCACAAACACACAAACAACACACAACATTTCCCTCCACACTGCTCACCGACGTCCCCACAAACACACAAACAACACACAACATTTCCCTCCACACTGCTCACCGACGTCCCCACAAACACACAAACAACACACAACATTTCTCTCCACACTGCTCACCAACCTCCCCACAAACACACAAACAACACACAACATTTCCCTCCACACTGCTCACCGACGTCCCCACAAACACACAAACAACACACAACATTTCCCTCCACACTGCTCACCGACGTCCCCACAAACACACAAACAACACACAACATTTCCCTCCACACTGCTCACCGACGTCCCCACAAACACACAAACAACACACAACATTTCCCTCCACACTGCTCACCGACCTCCCCACAAACACACAAACAACACACAACATTTCCCTCCACACTGCTCACCGACGTCCCCACAAACACACAAACAACACACAACATTTCCCTCCACACTGCTCACCGACGTCCCCACAAACACACAAACAACACACAACATTTCCCTCCACACTGCTCACCGACGTCCCCACAAACACACAAACAACACACAACATTTCCCTCCACACTGCTCACCGACGTCCCCACAAACACACAAACAACACACAACATTTCCCTCCACACTGCTCACCGACGTCCCCACAAACACACAAACAACACACAACATTTCCCTTCACACTGCTCACCGACGTCCCCACAAACACACAAACAACACACAACATTTCCCTCCACACTGCTCACCGACGTCCCCACAAACACACAAACGACACACAACATTTCCCTTCACACTGCTCACCGACGTCCCCACAAACACACAAACGACACACAACATTTCCCTCCACACTGCTCACCGACGTCCCCACAAACACACAAACGACACACAACATTTCCCTCCACACTGCTCACCGACGTCCCCACAAACACACAAACAACACACAACATTTCCCTCCACACTGCTCACCGACGTCCCCACAAACACACAAACGACACACAACATTTCCCTCCACACTGCTCACCGACGTCCCCACAAACACACAAACGACACACAACATTTCCCTCCACACTGCTCACCGACGTCCCCACAAACACACAAACGACACACAACATTTCCCTCCACACTGCTCACCAACCTCCCCACAAACACACAAACGACACACAACAGTTTCCTCCACACTGCTCACCAACGTCCCCACAAACACACAAACGACACACAACATTTCCCTCCACACTACTCACCAACGTCCCCACAAACACACAAACGACACACAACATTTCCCTCCAAACACACAAACGACACACAACATTTCCCTCCACACTACTCACCAACGTCCCCACAAACACACAAACGACACACAACATTTCCCTCCACACTGCTCACCGACGTCCCCACAAACACACAAACGACACACAACATTTCCCTCCACACTGCTCACCGACGTCCCCACAAACACACAAACAACACACAACATTTCCCTCCACACTACTCACCAACGTCCCCACAAACACACAAACGACACACAACATTTCCCTCCACACTGCTCACCAGCGTCCCCACAAACACACAAACGACACACAACATTTCCCTCCGCCCTCGGCTGCTTGAACGCGTGTCGAGTGTCGTACTTGTTGAGCGGCAGCCTGTTGGGCCGGAGGTGGCAGAGCGTGGCTTCGTCGATGACCTCCCGCGAGGCCGGCCCCTCCAGCCGCTTCACCGCGTCCTGCACCGTCTTCTGGGATTTCAGCAACTCCTGGAGCTTCGTGGTGAGGATGAACTGCAGTCCGCTGGCGTCTCGGAACCTGCGCGACCACATCCAAACTTAAAAGCGCCCCCTACAGGCCGGACGGCTCGTTGAACCAAAACACAGTTAAGACAGATGTGGCGGGACATTTCCCCGCGGACGCGCTCTTACTTGTCGGCCATGGAGAGCTTGTTGACCGGCTGTTTGTAGTTGGTGGTCAGCTCGTTCTTGACCCGCGTCACCAGCTCCTCTTCACAGCTGCTGCGGACGGCTTTCTGCACCACCTCCAACCACCAGGGGGAGTTGAGCTTCACCTGAGAGCAATACGACGAAAGATTGCGCCATCGTGGACGATCAAAATGACACACGTTCACAAAGTGTCGAAGTGCATTCTGGGAACGCGGAGATCAAACTGCAGAAACAACGATCCGGTTATGGCTGCAACGTGCTTATCGATTAATCTAATTAATTTTTGAGGTAATTGTCAACTAATTTAGCCATTGCATAATCATTATCTGGACTATAAAAAGACTGACCTGCTATTTACAGGCATTTCGCGTTCTAAACAACTTATTGGTTAATCGAAAGAATAATTGCTAGTCTAATCGATTAGCAAAATGATTGTTGGTTCCAGCCCTAGTTTCAGCTTTGTCATGACTACCATAAAAGACAAATATTATACATTATTTGTATTTTATTTTCCTTTAAACTTTAGACGTCTCATGTTTTAGAGCGTAAAATAAAGTATATACTCGAAACCACAGACAACTTTATAATAGTCAGGCGTTCCCTCATCAGGATTTGGTGTTAGCGCTCCATCTACTGGCAGCAGAGGGGAAATAAACAAAAGCTAGCTTGCCAATGAAAGGACGCAGTTCTAACAAAGGTGATTTGAGTCAGAAATGCTCAGAATTGAAAAAAATTGGGGGGGGGAATTGAAATTAATTATTTTTTTTTAAATTAAAAAAAAAATGAAAAAAAAAATTATACAAAAGAAAGAAAAGAAGATCCCTGGGTTTCTTACTTTGCGTTTGAGTTCCTTGATGTTTTGCAGGACGGGCCGCAGAGCGCTGAGGGCGTCGTTCACCTCCGAGTCGTACTTGGTCATGTAGTGCTGCCGGAGCTGCTCGCCCTGACGCATCAACGACAAACACGTGTTTATTCTTCCTGTTATTGTCGTCATGGTTGTGTTTATTCTTCCCGTCATTGTTGTTATTGTCGTGTTTATTCCTCCCGTTATTGTCGTCATGGTCGTGTTTTTCGCTCACCTCTTCGCTGAGTTTGTCGTCCCTCAGAGTGGGCGGGATCCCAGGGTGTTTGGCGCTCAGCAGCTCCATCAGATTGTGCGTGGCATGAAGTCTCTGGTTCCAAACAAAAATGTTTATGTTATGGGGACGTCTTTCTTTTTTTTCTCTCTCTTCTCCATCTTTCTCTCCATCTTTCTCTCCATCTTTCTCTCCATCTTGTGATGTGACGTAATGTGACGTGACGTGGTGTGTTTTTTATTTTTATTTTATTTGACGTGTGGGGCGTGGAGCATGTGCTTTGAAGACGTACAACTAAAGAAGACGTACAACTACAGTATGTGGCGGTAACGAAACATTTGGATACCATCCATCCATCCATTTTCTACCGCTTGTTCCCTTTCGGGGTCGCGGGTGACTGGAGCCTATCCCAGTGACTTCGGGCCTTAGGCGGGGTACACCCTGGACAGTGGCCAACTTGTCGCAGGGCCAACACAGAGACATAGACATTACAGACAGTTTGACAGACATCTGGATACCAACCGCCATAAAGCACCAAAGAAGAAGAAGAAGAATCTAGAACAATAAGCTCTATAGCTTTTGCTGTATTATTCTTAAATGGATTATATTTGCCTGATGGATCTGATCTCAACCTCTTTCCTTTCTTTTATTCCTCTCAAAATCTATTCATTCACAACACGCCAATTTTATCCGTCAATAACAATTAGAAGCGACGTCATTCATGCCAAAGTGATGACTATCAATGTCAAAAGGTGTTAGTGTTGCCTTTTATGTTTGAAGTGCTGTTTTATCATTTTTGTGTCATTTTTGTCAATTATAATTTAAAAAATGTATATTTCCACAAAAACGTTCCTTTAAACACTTTATATATGGAACATTCTCATCTTGTGTCGAGTTATCTATTAAACTTTACACGTTTGTATTTACTTTAAAATAGTTAGCTGAATACTGGGCTTTTGTAATGTATTTTAAAAATGTTTTTAGAGTCGTTTCCCGGCCGTAAAGAAGACAAACAGGTGAGTATAATAGACGGGTTTACGGACGCTTTTGAACAAGTCTTTTCATGTGTTAATCCTATACAAATGCAAACGCGTGCATAATAACGGCTCGTTTACCTGCAGAGAATCGGTTTTCAGTTTCCCTTTGTGCTCCTCGGACGAGCGCAGCACTTCTCGGTACATCTCCGCGCCATCCGCAAACTCGCCTGATAAAACACACGCAAACGAAAACACATCGCCGTTTGAACATTGCTTTTAAAGACATTTTACGCAGGATGAGCGTTTGTGAGATTTTAACCGTATTATAATGGTTTCCCCAAATGGTTAAGAGATTTTTTCATCTTCACAATAAATGCGGCGTTTAAAACAGTCTGATGTGAAGATTTACGAATAAATTAATAAATATAGTCCACTTTGATGAGGCCAGAGCCATGAGGGTTCAGAAGATTTAGCCTGTGGTAAGATGGTACTGCTGAAAGGGGGGTCTGGGGGTCCTCTCCCCAAGTTTCCTGTATTTTGGTGTATCTTTATCAGTTATAGAGGGGACTTGGGGTAGAAAAAAATCTAAATATTACTGCACAGTTAAGTAAATATGATCCAAGGAGACATCATTATACCACAGAAGTATAGAAGAACATTACGGAACATTACGTTTTTAAGGAAATAGGCCTGATCTAAATGACACTAACAAATACAGTCCACCTTGATGAGGCCAGAGCCACGAGGGTTCAGAAGATTTAGCCTGTGGTAAGATGATACTGCTGAAAGGGGGGTCCTCTCCCCAAGTTTCCTGTATTTTGGTGTATTTTCATCAGTTATAAAAGGAGACTTTGGAAAACATCTAAATATTACTGCACAGTTAGGTAAATATGATCCAAGGAGACATCATTATACCACAGAAGTATAGAAGAACATTACGGAACATTACGTTTTTAAGGAAATAGGCCTGATCTAAATTACACATACAGACTGCAGCTTATAATGAGAGCCATGGAGACTTGTGAAAGGCCGCTCTGGAGGTCCGCCTCTAATGTCGTACTGAGGAACATTCCAGACAGGGCAGAACTGTTAGTTTGCTTCTCTGTTCCTATGTTCCTATGTTTTTGAATTTTGTTCGTTGGCAATGGCAATAAACCTATTCTGATTCTGACGCTTACGAGTCATTTTCTAGCCTCAAAATCCTTATTGAGCATCATAAAAAGTATAATTTACGTTGAAATGTGATATATAACATGTCTGTAGATAAGCAATTGTCCAGTAAAACCCTAATAATATGGATTTTGACGTAAACCAAAAGCGTTGTGCATCATAATCTCATACTTAATACACAAAAAATGGCAAATAAAATATAAGTAAATGTGATTAAACCAAGCGCGGACATCATTTCATTAAAAAACGCTGCGATGTTTCATATTTAGTGACACATTACGTGTTTAATCCTGCTTTCTCCAGCGAATTCGGATTATTTCCTGCTTCACTTCGGCCTCTAAATCCCTGAATTTTTGTTTTGTTTTTGTTTTACGGACTTGGTAAAGGGTCTATACAGGCTCCACCGCTGTGTGCTTGTGTCGCTCAAAAGTACAACAGAAAGTGACTCGGAAGAGCGCGCGTCGTCGCCATGGGAAAGCTACCTAATCGTATAGGAAGTAACCATGTAAAGTAACCAAAGGGCCGTGAGGCGCGGCGTCACCTCTGATGATGTGGATCCCTGCCAGGCCGTTGAGGGCGCACACCAATTGTCTGTGGGCCTCCTCGCATTCGGAGCGGCATTTCTTCTGCAGGGACTTGAGCAGCTCCTCCATCGTCATCGTGCTGAAAGAAAGAAAGAAAGACGGCGCACACAGCTCATTAACGGCGTCGGGGAGCAGCGCTTTAAATAAATAAACCGGCGAAGGCGACAAAGGCGAGAGCGAGTCTATTAAGGCAATAAATATACATGTGTTTTCCAATGAACGGGAGCGGCAGCTGTGGGAGAAAAGGCGAAAGGACACTTGAAAAAATGAGACGCAGAGGGTCTTTGAGGTGTGTTTGTGTGTGTGTGAATCTATAGATCTAAAAAACATTCTAAATTCAGGGATAAAGTGGAGAAACTGGGATTAAGAGCAGAATAAATCACAAAAAAATGGAAAAATCAAGATGGTTTTGACAATCAAAACAACTCAGATACAAGTGATTTCAGAGTCTGGTTTAAACACCTTATGTACCGTATTTTCGGGACAATAAATTGCACCTTTTTTCATCGTTTTGGCCGGGGTGCGACTTATACTTATATTTATACTTATATACTTATACTCCAGAGCGACTTATGTGATGTTATTTTCACACTTGCGACTGCATTTCATACTCCAGTGCGACTTATATGTTTTTTTCTTCTCTATTATGCATTTTTTGGCTGATGTGACTTATACTCCGGAAAATACGGTACGGTAATAGTTAAGGCTCTGAAATCACTTGTATTTGAGTGGTTTTAATTTGTCAAAACCACCTTGATTTTTCAATTTTTTGGTGATTTATTTTTCGTTTGATCCCAGTTTCTCCACTTCATTTATTCATTTTTATTTTACATTATTTTCTTATGATATAGGAGATTATAATAATAGCTATTTAAAATTTCTGATGATTTCTGAGGGTTTTACTGGACAAATACACAGAATCGCACTCTACTGTACTTTTTCATTTCATGTACAGATATGTTACACACTTTACCACAAATCATACTTTTTATGAAGTGCAAGCACAATTTCATTCCTACTGTCAAGGAGGTGTTCTGTTCAATCCCCACTAGAAGGCGCTCAAAAACAGTTAGCGAATGAACCAAAACGGAACGGAGAAAGATCGGACAACAAGATGAAAATGTTGTTTTTGATTTTCAGTTTGTTCACTTTTTAGAACACAAACGATAATTACTATAATGGACTATCATGATAGGACAGTCACATAATTTTGTGGGCTTTTTTGCTGTACAGGTTTGAATAAATAACTTATCTGACTCATTTCAGTTTAGATTATTTATGTCATCTTTGTTGTTGTTGGCTCTACGGCGACGCCAACACTCGCTCTGGGCTCGGGCGGTTGTGAAACGTGCTTACAATTAATTAAGACGCTCGAAAGGCATGAGGTAAACTAGTGTTTCCTCATATTTATTTATCTATGTCTCAGAATAGTTTCAATATTATCATTTGTTGTGACATTTTTTAGGCCGTGGCTGGAGAGCCGCAGCGCGGTCAAATGGCCGCGCAGTTTCAGGGACCGCGTCATTTCCCTTATAGCCTCATGGCTAACCCTAACCTTAACCTTAACCCTAACCCTAACCCTAACCCTAACCCTAACCCTAACCCTAACCTTAACCCTAACCCTAACCCTAACCCTAACCCTAACCCTAACCCTAACCCTAACCCTAACCTTAACCTTAACCTTAACCTTAACCTTAACCCTAACCCTAAGCAGACACTCCCTATTTTGTATTTATTTATATTCTCACCTCTTCTGCAGGAGCAGGAACACCCCCCTCACGGCTCCTCCCCCCTCACGGCTCCTCCCCCCCGGTGCCTTCACCTCTTCTGCAGGGGCAGGAACTCCCCCCTCATGGCTCCTCCCCCCTCATGGCTCCTCCCCCTCGCACCCTCACCTCTTCTGCAGGAGCAGGAACTCCCCCCTCATGGCTCCTCCCCCCTCACGGCTCCTCCCCCTCGCACCCTCACCTCTTCTGCAGGGGCAGGAACTCCCCCCTCACGGCTCCTCCCCCCTCACGGCTCCTCCCCCCGGCACCCTCACCTCTTCTGCAGGGGCAGGAACTCCCCCCTCACGGCCTGCGGGTGGCAGCAGGCCTGTCGGAGCCGCAGCAGGGGCCCCAGGATGGTGTGAACCGTGCGTCGGTCCAGCGCGCCCAGCTTCAGGCTCCAGTCCGAGATCTTCCGGAGGCGCAGCAGTGCATCCTGGGAGCAGACCTCGTGCTGCCGATGGTAGAAGTGGCCCTCGACCGGAGAGAAGCGCAGCCAGTGCACCTCCTCCTTCTGCGCGGGGATCTGGATCTGGACAAGGACGGGAAACTGGTCAGTGAAGCTCAGCAGCACTTTCATCTGCAATTATGTTTATGGTTTCAGCAGCAAATTCACTAATGAGACGGCACATTAATATTACGTGTTTTAAAGAACTTAAATAACTTTTGACAGAATGATTCCAAAAATACCTTATGCAAGCACAATAGATAGAAAAAGTATTACTGTTGTTTTGGTACAGTTCCATCCATGACTATTAAATGTAGATGGTCATAACAGGAAGTAAAGTAAAGTACAATGAAATACGATACAATAAAAACATAAAATAAAATAAATAAAATAAATAAAATAAATAAAATAAATAAAATAAATAAAATAAATAAAATAAATAAAATAAATAAAATAAAACTAGATCTATTGTACAACTCATACTCTAAAATGTATTAAAAACTGAACATAGCAGCGTGGCATCTTGAAAATACCTTTTTTTTTTATCTAAATGCGAAATATACAACTGGCGCTAGGATTCAATAGGAGATTTTTTTTTTTAGCATTTTTCTTTGTCTAGATTTGGTTTAGGCGGAAATACGGGAAAAATGTATAATAACGCCACCTTCTTTTAGCCTTAATGAAGCTTGAAGAAAGACTTAATTAATTATACACAAAAAGTTTGTAAAGAAGATGATTCAGGCTTTGTGACTACTTGTTACTTTACTACTGCTACTACTCAAATACCCTAATCCCTTAATTAAGTAGTCACTAAACCTGTCATCATAAAAAACCCAATTTGTTCATTATTAATTAAGTCTTAATGCTTTAATACGGTGATTTAAGATGAGCCCTGGTACCTGGTCTATGACGTCCTTCTTGGCTGACCTCCACAGGACCTGGCTGATCACGCGGTACAGAGGGGCGGTGTCACCACGGCGATAGGGGCGGTACAGCAGCTGCTCCCACCAGCGCTTCACCCAGAACGGGTCGAGTCTGAGGAACAGCACCAGCCCGTACAGATCTGTGCGACGACAGAATCGCCGGGGTTAACGTGGGTCGTCATTTCACCGTTTGTGAAGAAGATCTGTCCTCGTTTTGGCATTTATTTCAATAAACTAAAGTCTAATCGTTTGAAACCGATAAACAAAAAGCCCTATACCTTATCTTATAATGTTATATTGCTGTTTTACTCATTGTGTCAGTGTTCTTTGTTCTGAATGTCATCACTGTAGGACACTGTACGCGACTAAAAGTACTCAAATACTGTCAGAGGCTTGGTACAAATAAGGTTTAAACTTACTAATAACATAATGGTATGAAAAAGGTAGTAAAATAGTTGCATAGGACGGGGACTTAAAAAATAAATGATGACACAGACAACTGCATGTATGGGGCTCAAATAATTATGTTTATGCCTTAAGAAGAGTAAGTGTATAAAATGTGGTTAGTTAATCAAATTACTTTATATCACTTTATTCAAAATGAACTCATGGTCTTCCCGTTTCACCACTGTTCTGATAAACATTTGGAGTGTTTAATGGTTATCCACGATTAATATAAATTCTGAAAACAGGAGAAGACCTTTTTTTCTCACCTTCTAAGCCTCTCTGGACTGGAGTGCCACTGACGCACCATCGGTTCACAGAAGCCAAGCGCAGAGCCATTTCGGCGGCCTGACATGGAATAAAACAGAAATAAACAGCTTGAATTGGTGTTGTGCAGCGACCGATTGTTACTTTAAGTCAGACATTAATGCAGATTACACAGATACAGGCAGAGAATCTGTTTGTTCTCCAGAAAACGATCATTCACAAATACTTCTGTGTGTTTTTACTTTGGCCGTGACGCACTCCACCATCTGCGCCTCGTCCAGGCAGATGCGCCACCACTCGACAGCCACCAGGGGGCTGGGCACGGCCATGTAGCGCTTCTGGCTCCTGAAGCGGCGTCCGTCCTCGCTGTTACTGTGGGGCAGGTCCACGTAGTTCAGCTCGGAGCGCAGCACGTCGTACGTGGTCATGACGACGTCCTGCTCCGCCAACATCTGAGGCTGCAGGAAGCCGTGGCGCTTCACGCCCTGGTACACCTGAGAAGGAGAGATTTAGAGAGATAAACACCTGAGAAGGAGAGATTTAGAGAGATAAACACCTGAGAATGAGAGATTTAGAGAGATAAACACCTGAGAAGGAGAGATTTAACTGAGAAGGAGAGATTTAGAGAGATAAACACCTGAGAAGGAGAAGTTTAGAGATAAACACCTGAGAAGGAGAGGTTTAGAGAGATAAACACCTGAGAAGGAGAGATTTAGAGAGATAAACACCTGAGAATGAGAGATTTAGAGAGATAAACACCTGAGAAGGAGAGATTTAACTGAGAAGGAGAGATTTAGAGAGATAAACACCTGAGAAGGAGAAGTTTAGAGATAAACACCTGAGAAGGAGAGGTTTAGAGAGATAAACTCCTGAGAAGGAGAAGTTTAGAGATAAACACCTGAGAAGGAGAGATTTAGAGAGATAAATACCTGAGAAGGAGAAGTTTAGAGAGATAAACACCTGAGAAGGAGAGGTTTAGAGAGATAAACTCCTGAGAAGGAGAGGTTTAGAGAGATAAACACCTGAGAAGGAGAGACTTAGAGAGATAAACTCCTGAGAAGGAGAGATTTAGAGAGATAAACACCTGAGAAGGAGAGATTTAGAGAGATAAACACCTGAGAAGGAGAGACTTAGAGAGATAAACTCCTGAGAAAGAGAGATTTAGAGAGATAAACACATGAGAAAGAGAGACTTAGAGAGATAAACACCTGAGAAGGAGAGGTTTAGAGAGATAAACACCTGAGAAGGAGAGGTTTAGAGAGATAAACACCTGAGAAGGAGAGATTTAGAGAGATAAACACCTGAGAAGGAGAGATTTAGAGAGATAAACACCAGAGAAAGATATTTACAGAGAGAAACGCATGAAAAAGAGAGACATGGAGAGATAAACACCAGAGAAAGAGAGATTTAGAGAGATTCTGAAACATTCTGAATTGAAAACACAAACTGGACCGCTGGAGACGCACTGACCAGGACCCGGAGCGAGGACGAGCGGATGTGCTTGCTGATCTCCTCCACCCACTGGTGGCAGATGGAGCTGGGCGAGATGATGAGCGTGGCGCCGGTGGGCACGGGCGTCATGGCGACCAGGCAGTGCGGGCAGAAGAACGGCGTGGTCCCCAGACTCTCCTCCTTGTAGTTGACGCAGGCGGCGTGCTGCCAGAGGTCACAGTTCATGCACTGCACCCGCGGCTTGTAGTCGACCACGCCCAGCTCGCCGCAGATGCACTCGAAGCGGTAATTGGACGCGTTGAACGGGAAGAGCGACTCGCGCTTGGGCATCTCCGTCTCCTCTTCTTGAACGTTTTGAGCGATTGCCACCGTCTCTTTTTGTTCGCGATCGGGTTCGTCTTTCGGTTCGGACTCGCTTCGGTCGGGCGTCGCTCGGGAGCACGATGTCGAGACATTGGGCGCGTCGTTTGAGTCGTCCAAAGTCTCGGCGAAGCGCTCCTCGTACGCTTCGGTCGGGGCGGCGGACGGCGACGCCTCCGGATCGTCGTCGTCCTCCGTCAGGGCGCTTTGCAGAGCCACCTCGGCTTTGTCCTTCGCCCGTCTCTGGAAGGACTTCCGCGGCGAGCTCTCGGGGGTTTTCGGAAGCTGCGGGAGAGGAAAGCGAGTTGGACGTGACGCATCGCGGTTGAATCGTTCTGTTATTTTAGCGTTCGACCGGTCAGTTCTATCGTACGTCGCGACTTTTCAATCAAATAAAAGTTGAACTCTGATGACGGAAGACTTATAGATACAGAATATTCACTAATTCAGAATATTATTGATGAAAATCAGAAATTGTGGGGTTATCTTAAGAGTGGGAAAGTGTGTGTATATCCCAGTGGAGAACCTCAAAATCACATGTCTGGAGGGAAACTTGTTGGAAAAATGTCCCACGTTTTTTCATAACTCCAAAGTGCTCATTATTCACAAGGAAAAACTGACACTAGGAGGCAAACCACTTTCACGTGTTCTGGGACCGTCCTGTCGCTCAGAAATATTGGACTTAAATTAATAATACACTGCAGACTGTTTTTGACATTTTCAATTGTACTATTCTAATTTTTTTTTTTATTATTACTGTTATTTTTTTTTTAAATTGCTGTATCCTACTTTCTGGTTTTATTTGTATGTATTTAAAGCATGGGGGGGGCAAATTTAAATAAAATCTGATTAAAACAATATAATAATGAATTTGTCCAGGTAACAAAAAATACAACTACAATCATTATTTTTACAGTCGAGCTGTCACAATAAGTCAATAAATCTGGTCTTAAAGCTCCAGTACGGAACTTTTAGCCAAAAAAATAAACAAATTAATTAAAACACATGTTTTATTATTTATTTATTTTTTGCACGTAAAATGTACAAAAACCTGTGTCCTTGCTGTGAGCGGCTTACGTCTCCACAAACCTGACTCGTACTTGGCCTGGAGAAGCCTCCTTCAGCTTGTTTCCATGGAAATGTTATACCTTTTTCCCCCTTCATTATCATTATTATTAATTACAATAATTATTATATATATTTTTCTTAACATAGTTCAGTTTGTTTTATGTACGTTTTTATCACTGTATGTTTAAATTATAAATAGTAAACAAAAAAGGAAATGTAGCTTTTTTTCCCCATTATTATCATTATTCTTAATTACTATTACTATTTACTACTATTTACTACTATTACTATTACTGTTACTTTACATAGGTCAGTTTGTTTTATGTATGTTTTTGTTGCTGTATGTTTAAATAATAAATAGTTTAAAAAAAGCGATAATCTTCCACAGTATGACATAAAACATGTCTATATCTATTAAAAATGTTCTGAAATATGATTTTAACTCTCTTTTTGCTGGTGATTCAGACAGTTACAAGTCGCGTGCTCGTTCAAACTTAATCAATGACTCGTTTTAAGTTTAATCCTCTCTTTCGCACAAAGAGAAGAGCAAAACGCACCTTTGGTGGCGACAGCAGCAGCTTCTCTTGCGTTCCGGAGAAGTTGCCCGCGAGCTTGAAGGAGCCCATCATGCCGCGACCTTTGACCTGCTTGACCTTCTTCTCGCCCAGCAGCTTCTTCATGGTCCTCTTGATGTGGTTGCGGTTCTTGGCCGGGTCGTAACCGTAGGAGACGCGCATGTACGACACGATGGAGGGAAGAGACACGCCCTTGCCTTTGTCCGCCTCCGCCATCGCCGTGAGCAGCATCGAGCGCACCGCTGAGGGCAGAGAGGGCAGAGAGGGGGCACAGAGGGCAGAGAGAGGGCACAGAGAGGGCAGAGAGGGGGCACAGAGAGGGCAGAGAGGGCAGAGAGAGGGCACAGAGGGCAGAGAGAGGGCAGAGAGGGGGCACAGAGAGGGCAGAGAGAGGGCACAGAGGGCAGAGAGAGGGCACAGAGGGCAGAGAGAGGGCAGAGAGGGGGCACAGAGGGCAGAGAGAGGGCACAGAGAGGGCAGAGAGGGGGCACAGAGAGGGCAGAGAGGGCAGAGAGAGGGCACAGAGGGCAGAGAGAGGGCAGAGAGGGGGCACAGAGGGCAGAGAGAGGGCACAGAGAGGGCAGAGAGGGGGCACAGAGAGGGCAGAGAGGGCAGAGAGAGGGCACAGAGGGCAGAGAGAGGGCAGAGAGGGGGCACAGAGAGGGCAGAGAGGGCAGAGAGAGGGCACAGAGGGCAGAGAGAGGGCAGAGAGGGGGCACAGAGGGCAGAGAGAGGGCACAGAGAGGGCAGAGAGGGGGCACAGAGAGGGCAGAGAGGGCAGAGAGAGGGCACAGAGGGCAGAGAGAGGGCAGAGAGGGGGCACAGAGAGGGCAGAGAGGGCAGAGAGAGGGCACAGAGGGCAGAGAGAGGGCACACAGGGCAGAGAGAGGGCAGAGAGGGGGCAGAGAGGGGGCAGAGAGAGGGCAGAGAGGGGGCAGAGAGAGGGCAGAGAGAGGGCAGAGAGAGGGCAGAGAGGGGGCAGAGAGAGGGCAGAGAGGGGGCACAGAGGGCAGAGAGATGGCACAGAGGGGGCACAGAGGGGGCACAGAGAGGGCAGAGAGAGGGCAGAGAGGGGGCACAGAGGGCAGAGAGGTGGCAGAGAGAGGGCAGAGAGGGGGCACAGAGGGCAGAGAGAGGGGCAGAGAGAGGGCAGAGAGGGGGCAGAGAGGGGGCAGAGAGAGGGCAGAGAGAGGGCAGAGAGAGGGCAGAGAGGGCAGAGAGAGGGCAGAGAGAGGGCACAGAGGGCCCAGAGAGGGCAGAGAGGGCAGAGAGGGCAGAGAGAGGGCAGAGAGAGGGCACAGAGGGCAGAGAGAGGGCAGAGAGAGGGCAGAGAGAGGGCACAGAGGGCAGAGAGAGGGCAGAGAGAGGGCAGAGGGGAGAGAGGGTAAAGAGCAATATGTGTAAAACTATCATTTATATTTACAACAGATATAATCCCACCAATTATATGTTTCATAAAAAGTGCAGACAATATTTAGACTTTAGACTTAAGTAAATGTGAGTTTGTGAAATATACTTTAAATGTTTTTTAAAAAGTTATCTTGTTTATCACATTATCAATTATCCCATTATTGCCATTTAAAATTAGGGGATTCTTTATGCATCTTCCTCTGCATCAGAGGTTTTATATAGTGTAAGCTGTATTTCATGTACTGCTCTGTGTACTCTGCGTACTGCTCTGTGTACTCTGTGTACTGTAAACCTTACGTGGGAAGTTCACTCTTGCTTTTGGCGGCACGACCTCTGACTTTGGCGCTTTCTTCTTCTTCTGTTCCGGTGGAGGAGGAACAAAGTAGTTCACCGACTGCCCCTGAATCAAGACGATAACGTGAAGCACTCCAACTGCTGTGGGCGGGTCTCACTCACCTCGGGCAGGGTCTACCTCACCTCGGGCAGGGTCTACCTCACCTCGGGCAGGGTCTACCTCACCTCGGGCAGGGTCTACCTCACCTCGAGCAGGTCTCACTCACCTCGGGCAGGGTGTAGGCCTCCTGCTGTAGGTTCTGTCGGGGGTTGCACAGGATGAGTGCTAAGACCTCCACAGTTTTGCCGAGCCCCATCTCGTCGGCCAGAATCCCCCCGGGCCAGTCCACGCCGGCCAGAGGGAACTCGCGGATCAGACTGGGAAAGAACAGCCTTTTACACACGTGAACGTCATGCGCCCCCTACAGGACGACTCACTGAACTAAAACGCAGTAACTATAATTTATATGTACAATAGGTAGAAATATACCAAATAAAGTCAAAATTAGAAAATCGTTAAAAACACTGTCATGGGCCCTTTAATGAGGTATAAACCAGGTCTAGTTGGGTTTATTTTTATTTTTTATTAATACAATTATTTTCTTAAGAATGGAAACTAAAGCTTGGTTTGTGGAGTTTGAGGAAAAGCCCCAAAGTAGGACCTAAATCAAGAGGCAAACCAGGAAGAACTGATAAAAAGGATATCAACACGATAATGAACTCTAAGAAGTACTTCCAAATGTACTGCAGATACACATATATAAAAGAAAGATATATAAAAGCCTTACCAGCCGGTGTACGGGTTGTAAAACAGCTTCTTTCCACACAAAGTCGCCACCTCGTGCCAAAGGTGATGCAAACCTTGCTCTGCACAAAGAAACGGTCAGAGAAAAAGATCACAATCCTGTAATATTTAATGACCGTCTTCGCTCTCGTTACCTTTTGGGGGCGACGCGTTCCTGGCCGTCTCCCTCGTTAGCATCCAGTTAACGGCCTGACGCTGGTACGGCCGGAGCACGGGGACCAGGGCCTTGTGCTGGACCTCGAAGCTCAGCCCGCCCTCTCCTTCTCCTGTTGCTCCTCCCCCTCCTGTTGCTCCTCCTCCTCCTGTTGCTCCGCCTCCTCCTGTTGCTCCGCCTCCTCGCTGGTGGACGCGCCGGACGTAGTCGTACAGCTCCTCGATGTTCTGCCGCTCCAGCTCCGTGTCGCACGCCTCGTCGTCGTTATCCACCACTTCTGCAGAAAGCGCGGCGCGTTATTCTCCACAGATCTGACCGCTGACCGTCTCCGTGGCGATAGGTCCGATGTCATATACAGCGGGACATTCCAGACAGAGCAACAACTAAATCCAAACTACATCTGGACGAAGACGAAAGCAGGAGCTCCTCGAGGAGAGTTACCGTCCAGAACTCACCGGGACTAAATAGTTCAACGTTATACTTATACCTCGAACGAAGGTACTAGGACTAAACCTGGAACTGAACCAGGTCTTGAACAGGATCAAACCGGGTCTAGAACAGGATCAAACCAGGTCTAGAACAGGATCAAACCAGGTCTAGAACAGGATCAAACCAGGTCTAGAACAGGATCAAACCCCAGGTCTAGAACAGGATCAAACCCCAGGTCTAGAACAGGATCAAACCTGGTCTTGAACGGGATCAAACCAGGTCTTGAACGGGATCAAACCAGGTCTTGAACGGGATCAAACCAGGTCTAGAACAGGATCAAACCAGGTCTAGAACAGGATCAAACCCCAGGTCTAGAACAGGATCAAACCAGGTCTTGAACGGGATCAAACCAGGTCTAAAACAGGATCAAACCAGGTCTAGAACAGGATCAAACCCCAGGTCTAGAACAGGATCAAACCAGGTCTAGAACAGGATCAAACCCCAGGATCAAACCCCAGGTCTAGAACAGGATCAAACCAGGTCTAGAACAGGATCAAACCAGGTCTTAAACAGGATCAAACCAGGTCTAGAACAGGATCAAACCCCAGGTCTAGAACAGGATCAAACCTGGTCTTGAACGGGATCAAACCAGGTCTTGAACAGGATCAAACCAGGTCTAGAACAGGATCAAACCCCAGGTCTAGAACAGGATCAAACCAGGTCTTGAACGGGATCAAACCAGGTCTAAAACAGGATCAAACCAGGTCTAGAACAGGATCAAACCCCAGGTCTAGAACAGGATCAAACCAGGTCTAGAACAGGATCAAACCCCAGGATCAAACCCCAGGTCTAGAACAGGATCAAACCAGGTCTAGAACAGGATCAAACCAGGTCTAGAACAGGATCAAACCCCAGGTCTAGAACAGGATCAAACCCCAGGTCTAGAACAGGATCAAACCAGGTCTTGAACAGGATCAAACCAGGTCTAGAACAGGATCAAACCAGGTCTAGAACAGGATCAAACCCCAGGTCTAGAACAGAATCAAACCCCAGGTCTTGAACGGGATCAAACCAGGTCTAAAACAGGATCAAACCAGGTCTAGAACAGGATCAAACCCCAGGTCTAGAACAGGATAAACCCGGTCTAGAACAGGATCAAACCCCAGGATCAAACCCCAGGTCTAGAACAGGATCAAACCAGGTCTAGAACAGGATCAAACCAGGTCTAGAACAGGATCAAACCCCAGGTCTAGAACAGGATCAAACCAGGTCTTGAACGGGATCAAACCAGGTCTAAAACAGGATCAAACCAGGTCTAGAACAGGATCAAACCCCAGGTCTAGAACAGGATCAAACCAGGTCTAGAACAGGATCAAACCCCAGGATCAAACCCCAGGTCTAGAACAGGATCAAACCAGGTCTAGAACAGGATCAAACCAGGTCTAGAACAGGATCAAACCCCAGGTCTAGAACAGGATCAAACCCCAGGTCTAGAACAGGATCAAACCAGGTCTTGAACAGGATCAAACCAGGTCTAGAACAGGATCAAACCAGGTCTATAACAGGATCAAACCCCAGGTCTAGAACAGAATCAAACCCCAGGTCTTGAACGGGATCAAACCAGGTCTAAAACAGGATCAAACCAGGTCTAGAACAGGATCAAACCCCAGGTCTAGAACAGGATCAAACCAGGTCTAGAACAGGATCAAACCCCAGGATCAAACCCCAGGTCTAGAACAGGATCAAACCAGGTCTTGAACAGGATCAAACCCTAGGTCTAGAACAGGATCAAACCAGGTCTTGAACAGGATCAAACCCCAGGTCTAGAACAGGATCAAACCCCAGGTCTAGAACAGGATCAAACCAGGTCTTGAACAGGATCAAACCCCAGGTCTAGAACAGGATCAAACCCCAGGTCTAGAACAGGATCAAACCCCAGGTCTAGAACAGGATCAAACCCCAGGATCAAACCCCAGGTCTAGAACAGGATCAAACCCCAGGATCAAACCCCAGGTCTAGAACAGGATCAAACCCCAGGATCAAACCCCAGGTCTAGAACAGGATCAAACCAGGTCTAGAACAGGATCAAACCCCAGGTCTAGAACAGGATCAAACCCCAGGTCTAGAACAGGATCAAACCAGGTCTTGAACAGGATCAAACCAGGTCTAGAACAGGATCAAACCAGGTCTAGAACAGGATCAAACCCCAGGTCTAGAACAGAATCAAACCCCAGGTCTTGAACGGGATCAAACCAGGTCTAAAACAGGATCAAACCAGGTCTAGAACAGGATCAAACCCCAGGTCTAGAACAGGATCAAACCAGGTCTAGAACAGGATCAAACCCCAGGATCAAACCCCAGGTCTAGAACAGGATCAAACCAGGTCTTGAACAGGATCAAACCCTAGGTCTAGAACAGGATCAAACCAGGTCTTGAACAGGATCAAACCCCAGGTCTAGAACAGGATCAAACCCCAGGTCTAGAACAGGATCAAACCAGGTCTTGAACAGGATCAAACCCCAGGTCTAGAACAGGATCAAACCCCAGGTCTAGAACAGGATCAAACCCCAGGTCTAGAACAGGATCAAACCCCAGGATCAAACCCCAGGTCTAGAACAGGATCAAACCCCAGGATCAAACCCCAGGTCTAGAACAGGATCAAACCCCAGGATCAAACCCCAGGTCTAGAACAGGATCAAACCAGGTCTTGAACAGGATCAAACCCCAGGTCTAGAACAGGATCAAACCCCAGGTCTAGAACAAGATCAAACCCCAGGATCAAACCCCAGGTCTAGAACAGGATCAAACCCCAGGTCTAGAACATGATCAAACCAGGTCTTGAACAGGATCAAACCCCAGGTCTAGAACAGGATCAAACCCCAGGTCTAGAACAGGATCAAACCCCAGGATCAAACCTCAGGTCTAGAACAGGATCAAACCCCAGGTCTTGAACGGGATCAAACCAGGTCTTGAACAGGATCAAACCCCAGGTCTAGAACAGGATCAAACCCCAGGTCTAGAACAGGATCAATCCCCAGGTCTAGAACAGGATCAAACCCCAGGATCAAACCCCAGGTCTTGAACAGGATCAAACCCCAGGTCTAGAACAGGATCAAACCCCAGGTCTAGAACAGGATCAAACCCCAGGATCAAACCTCAGGTCTAGAACAGGATCAAACCCCAGGATCAAACCCCAGGTCTAGAACAGGATCAAACCCCAGGTCTAGAACAGGATCAAACCCCAGGATCAAACCCCAGGTCTAGAACAGGATCAAACCCCAGGTCTAGAACAGGATCAAACCAGAACGTACACGAAAAAGAAAAAACTTCAAAACCAGAATTTACCCAGGACTAAACCAGGTCTGATCATCCTAAATCTTCTTCCAAGTACATTTTATATTGATTATTTATGCTTGTATTTGTTTCTATTGTTATTTGAATACATCTTTTCTAGCTGCGTAAAGCACTTTGAACGACGTCGTGTACAAACTCTCACCGGGTACAATGAAATCGTAGAAGTGTTCCATGATCTTCTGCAGGATCTGGTTGGCCTTCTTCAGACGGGTCGTGCCTTCGCTCAGAAACTCAGGCTTCCCGAGCCCGGCCTCCAGCAGGTAGATGCCCACCTGAGAAGCACAAAGAGGGACGGGACTTTAATCTCAACGTCTTACTCCAGCCAGAGAGTCAAATTGAGCTTCAGTGTCAGGGAAACAAAATAGGGCTCAGATTAAGGATTTTCACTTGTTCAGCAGCAGCTGCTAAACAATCCGTTAATTTTTCGAAACTTGTATAGCAATTTCATAATTGCATAGCAAAACACGAAAGTGACTAACAATCAATATTTTCCATTGATATAACACGATCATTTATTTAAATGTATTTGTAAACATTCTATTAAAGAAAACTCTTAACAAATTCACTTTTTTAAATTCTTCAAATAAAACTTGCAAATAAAATGAATTGTTGAACAAATTAATCAACACAAAGTCATATGGCCTTATTTACAACTTTCTTCCACATCATCATCAATCAGATGACTATTTGCAGGAGTCTCATTTACATATTAATTGTCATTACACTCACAAAAAATATGTATTAAGGTTGCTGTGGCGTCGATCATGGTGTATTTTATGTGTTATTCAAATTGTACCGCTCTATTTGACGTTCCATTCCATTTTTCGTTTTTCTACTTGATGACGGTCCCTAAGTACTCTTGTCACCGCTCCGGCTGCACATTTAATGACGGTCCCTAAGCACTCGTCTCGGCTCCGTCTGCACATTCGGATCAGTGTGATTCGCTGCGTCCAAAATACGCATCTGATTGTTAAAAACGAGGTTGTGTCACTGCAGTGTAAATATGAATATTTTGGCAGTGAATGATCTGCAAAGACTTTTGTGTTTAGGAGTTATTGACCTCGGAAGTCTGAATCTGACGTAAACTTTACCGCACGTGGCTCCTCCCACTTTCAGACTCGCTCTGAGGCCGCAGCGGGACTCGTCATGACAACACAGCGTCCACATGTGTCAGGCCGTTAATGACGATCGATTGACGAGTGATCAGTACTTTTAGGCGCTTTGGTTACACAATTGAACACACATTTTTGTATCGCAAAAGCTGCGATACATAAACACTTTTTTCTGACGAACACATCGCTTTTGAGAGAAATTGCGTCGCATTTTGCGATACCGCGTATTCTGAACCCTGCATCCTGATGCTTAATGCACAAATTACTAAATCTAAACATTCTTGTCCCCATCATTCTTTTTGATTCAGAATCTTTTTACAGGAAAAACGTGGCACAAAACGTGGAAAAACACACATTTCACAGGCTTCTAGGAACGGTCTTGAACGCAACGCATTCTAAATTAATTTAAGAAATGTTTTTTTGGATCATTCAAAGATCATTTGTTGATTTGTTTTAAATTTTTGTCGCTGGATGATTTTGGAGCCTTCATTTTGAATCAGTTTGTGTTTAAAATGAAAACAAACTAAACTTAAAACTCTAAATCATATTTTTTAAAGAGAAAAAAAGAAAAAAATGGAAAAAAAAGAAGAAAAACATTTTAAAAAGATTTTTTTAAATAGAAAATAGGATAAAAGAAGAAAAAATACTTCTCTTTCATAATAAAACACCTAAGTCATCGAGCACCCAAACCGATTTCTGACAATATGGTTCTAAAAAAGACGAAAAACATTTATTTACCATTGCATACAGATAGCGTCTCACCTTGTAGCCGTCTTCTGTCGTTTGGTGGCAGAGCTGGACCACTCTCCTCTGCAGAAGCCAGTCCAGATCTCCCAGAGAAACCCTGCTCAGACCGCACTCGGCTCCGTGCGACGTGTCCTCCTCGTCCTCCCCGTCCACTCCGCTCTGACCGCCCGAGTCCTCCTCAGGGTCGGCACGTCTCCTGTACCTCAAACTGAACCCACGCTCTTTCCTCCAGAGCGAGAACGTCCTCCGCTCAAAGTCTGTCGGGAGCCACTTGGGCTGAACGGCGAACTCCCCGATCAGAGCTTTCCACGCCGGGCCGAGCGCAGCCAGTGGTCTCACCGTGACCGAGGGAGCGGCGAGAGCGGCGGGAGTGTCCGCGGACGCGCTCGCCGACTCCGTGGCGCTTTCACGAGCGGCGGCTTCGTCTTCGCGGGCTGGAGTCGGCTGGACGAAGCCGGAGCAGGTCGGCATCTGGTCCAGCTCGTCGCCCAAAATGACCTCGTTCTTTCGGTCCTCGAGCATGTTCCACTCCAGCCGCTTCTTGGCCTCGTCGTCCACCTTCACCGGCGGCGCGCGCTTCCGTTTGCTGCTCATGGTGCCGTCCTGGAAAAAACAATGACACCATGAACGTGTCGAAGTTCAGTGACGAGGAATGAATACATGATCGAAACTGATTTAGTCCCACCCCTTATTCCTCATTATTCAATAAATCATATTTCTATACCTTTTTATACCCTCCGTGTACTTATAATTTGATCCCCCAAAAAAACCCACAAATGAATATGTGTACAATCAATACACTTCAATACACTTTAAGTAAAATATAATTATGGTTATGGGACATTTACAGAGCAGCGCGGCGGGGCAGTTAAGAGCAGAGATCATGGGTTCGATTCCCGGCCAGACCAACACGAGTCTGCGTGTGTCACCGTGGGTTCTAGTGAATTACTTTCTCTAAATACCACTGGCAAACCGTTCCATAATTTCATTCCACAAATAATAAGTATTTGTGTATTTAGCAAGGTCAACACCTGTTCTTAGTGCAAACTCCACAAACCATCGAGTTAGCCGCAAACAGAGCCAAATTAAAACAATTGTATAAGTCCCAACTTGGGGTACGAAACCTCAATTTAAACATTTATAAGCACAAGGTTAAACACTGTTCTGTTGGATTGACATAATGACTTTTTCACTTCTTGTAATATAATAAAAAGTAAGGAGGACATGTCAAGAATCGATGAATAAAAGGATATAATCAAATGCTTAATCAAATATATCAGCAGAAATCAATGAGATCTCTGAACATAATGACGCTACTTTAGAAATATGAACATCAGCCATTCATAAACGGTGAGTAAGTTGTGTGAGTGTGTTAGTTATAACTTAATTAACGCGCTATAACCTACTTGGACTTTGTTATGAAAAAGGACAAACGGGATCTACGGCTCAATTACACAAGATAAACAACATAAAATGGCGTGTTTTACGCTAAAGGTCAGGCGCAAAAACAGCACATTTACCTTTGTTTGTCACGGGTCGTTTCATGTGGCAGTTTATCGTGTTTTTGTGTCGGAAAACAACCAAAACATTGCACTTGTTTAGCGCTCTGCGCAGTCCGCCATGTTTAAATGACGGAAGTGACGTAGAGCATTTTGGTAGACACTTCCGGAGGCTTGATCAAACACGAAAATACAACTTGTAAACATTAAATTACTTGTGAAAACTTTGAAATTCAAACATAATATATATTAAACTGACAAAATATGATTAAAATATGATAAACTTAAAACGGTGTCAGATTTGGGCAAACTTTCTCAAAGGCGCAGTGCGTCCGTTTAGCCGCAAGGGGGCAGACTTGCCCGCGCCATTCACTCTTCGACGCATCAGGTAAATTACGTCTGTTCTAACTTAATATCACACATTTTCTTCACTCAGAGGTGGGTAAGTACTCAGTTTAATTTACTTTAGTCACTTTTTGAAGACATTGCACTTCTCTCTGTTGTTGTTCAGTGTAACATCATCAGATACAATTTAGTTTTGATTTGTTTTTAATATTATTCTTTATTTAAATTGATTTTTTGGTCCTTTTTATTCCTGTTTGGTCTGTCCGATTACATTAAGTCATAAATACTGTCACTCGAGTTCACGTTTCAGCTACTCCCGCTGCTATTTTTGACGTACAAATGAATAAATGCAATACCTTTTATTATTATTATTATTATTTTTAAATCAGTTTACTCTGGCCCCGCCCTTTAGTTAGTGTGTTTTATTATCTTCTTTTTTTGTCTTGTGTTTTGTGTTATGTGTTTTTTCATCTTCTCTCGTTTCTTACAGTTCGAAAAAATAATCAAAACATAAATAAATAGTCCACATATTTTCTACGCTGTCAAATATTCAGGGCAGCAACCGATTAATCCAAAAATAATCATGACTTCCGACCGTTTCATTTTGATAATCGTCATCTGGACTCCACAGACTCTAAAACACATGCAACAAAAAAGATCTACTTAAGACCAAAACAGCAACAATATTAAACAAAAATGTCATAAAAAGGAATAAAACATGTTGCATCTGTGTCATGAATACACTTTCTTTGTCCATATTCTCCATTTAGAAGCCTTCAGCCTCGCCGTGTGTTTAAAACGTCTCAAAACAAGAGAAATAATCCTTTGACTGTATCATAAACGTCTTCAGTCTTTATAATAGTTGGTGTTCTGACGGTTTATGCCCGGACGTCTTGTTGCTGTTTGGGGCGCCTTGGCAGTGCGGCGGTGCTAGAATCAGGGGCACTGCGGTGAGTGTGACCCGCTTTTGAGACGCAGCGATGGGGAAAAGGAGGAGGAGGAAGAGGAGGAGGAGGAGGAGGAAAAGGGCAGAGACGAGAGGAGACGAGAGGCGAGAGAGCCAGCCAGAGGAGAGGAGAGCTCGCCACCTCGGCTCCGGGAGAAAGGACCCACGGCACGTCGGCACGTTTCCACAGGTACGTGCGGCGCGGTTCTGTCCGTCGCGGGCTCCAGCGTCGCGTTCGTGCTGCAGCTGATCTTCCCGAAGACTAAAAAAGGCGTTTAGTTTTAAATGGTTAATTACCGAGGCAATAACGCAGCTTCGTCGCTCTGAAACCCATGGATAAGATGCGTTTACTATAGGAATTTGATATTTTTTAAAGTTTAAGGCTGCGACGGTTTGTCAGTATAATTGTGACAAATTGGCCGTTAAATAATAATAATAATTGTGTTTTGTTAATCGTTGTCTGGACTGCAGAGACTATAAAACACACACGAAAAGACGTTTTAGAACAAAGATTGTGGCTTTATTGAATCAAAATGTGACAAAATGATAAGCAGTGTCCGGATTGATTTTAGTTGCGATTGTTCTAGAAGCGTTCAGTCTTCATATGTTGAACTTTATTTGATTGAAAAGTGTTTTGAGAATCCAAATGTGCAGTAGAAATAGTATAATAGACTGCTAAAATAATTGTTAGCACATTAATCAACGTCAAACTGTGTCAAATGTGCCCACGTTTGTCGATTTGACCTAATTTGCATCGTTAGTCCCTTGAAGACGTCAAGTTACTTATTCTTACAGTATACGAAAGTCTAATTTGGTTTTATATGAATTTATTTGTCAAATATCGCTTCTTAAAACACCCTTGTGAATTCTTATGTTTTTTTGTGTGTGTTTTAAGCGCTGGTAACTGTCCCTGGTGCTGAAACCTACTTTATTGTTTCATTTTCACCCAGTTTAATTTATTTACTAGTCTTTTGCTATTTTATTCATCAGAACGTTTACAGTTATTTTAAATTTAAAGCTTGGGATGGCTTTGGGGAGTAAACGTGTCACGCTGGTTCATATGTTCTCCTTTTCACGCAACAAATACTCGAGACGCGAAAAGTGATTTTCAAAAAAACGGATAAAAGGAATATTTTGATGAGCACAAACACTGTATAATCTGGGTCTAGTCCAGCGTGTTGTCTCACACTCTGAGTACCATATTATCTGTTTTTTTATCATTATAAATCAGTTTAACTAGTATAATGCCAGTACCATCTTTCATCATGGGCTCTCCGCTCCTCATTTCCTGCATTCTGGTGCATTTTTGATACATGTAGTAGCATTATTAACTCAGCAACCTACAAAATAATCTTTATTCTTACAGTCTTGGGCTTCTAACATGGCAAAACAGACTAACCTTTGAACGACATTAACTGTTGGACACAGGTTTGTTGTTAGGAGCCCCCAGAGATGTTACAAACTCAGTAAAACACACTTAATAAATAACACATACTGTATTTTCTGGTGTTTTGGCTTATACTCCAGAGCGACTTATATGTGATATTATTCATTATTTTCACACAGACAACCACTAGAGGGCGCTCTAGGCTCTAAGCGACGCAGAAGAGTTTGTGGAGTTGTTTAGAAGTGACACAGAGGAAGAAGAATTCAATGGATTTAGTGATTTGGGGTAAAACTGATGCTTTGGTAAACTTGTTAGCATGTTTTTTTTTATCAAATCTCTTCAAATCTGTTATTATTTTAAATTGCATTTCAAGATGAAATGTCTGTTCTTGTTATTGGATTAAATTGAATCAATTCCTCCCAAAAATGTGACTTATACTCCAATGCGACTTATGTGTGTTTTTTCTTCTCTATTAAGCAATTTTTTGGCTGGTGCGACTCCGGAAAATAGGGTATTCAATTTCTAAGAAATTATTTTTTTCTTTGTCTTTTCAGGACCGCTGCAATGTAAAAAAAACACAACTCTCCAGCTTTTAGAGCGTTGATGGACGACCCGAACTCGGACATGTTTCTCTTCTCTTTGTCTGCACTTCTGGCTCGACCTCCAGCATGACCTTCTCGTCCGCCGTGCGCCTCCTGTGCCTCCCCCTGGTTCTCTTCCAGGCGTCCATCCTGTGCAAACCCAACCACGAACGCTCTCTAGTCCCCAGCTCCGCCTCCCGTCTGGTTGCGCGCATGGACGGCGACGTCATCATCGGCGCGCTGTTCTCCGTCCACCACCAGCCGTCGGCGGAGAGGGTCGCGGAGCGTAAATGTGGCGAGGTCCGGGAGCAGTACGGCATTCAGAGGGTGGAGGCCATGTTCCACACGCTAGACCGGATCAACGCCGACCCCGACCTGCTCCCGAACATCACGCTCGGCTGCGAGATCCGGGATTCCTGCTGGCACTCATCCGTGGCGCTGGAGCAGAGCATCGAGTTCATCCGGGACTCGCTCATCTCGATACGGGACGACGAAGACGGCGTCAGGTTGTGCGTCGAAGGGGATCCGGCGAGCCAGCCCCCGCCGACCAAGAAGCCCATCGTCGGCGTGATCGGGCCCGGCTCCAGCTCGGTCGCCATCCAAGTCCAGAACCTTCTACAGCTCTTCAACATCCCGCAGATCGCGTACTCGGCGACGAGCATCGACCTGAGCGACAAGACACTGTTCAAGTACTTCCTGCGCGTGGTGCCGTCGGACACGCTCCAGGCCAGGGCCCTGCTGGACATCGTCAAGAGCCACAACTGGACGTACGTGTCGGCTGTGCACACCGAGGGTAAGAGCCGCTCGCCGAGGGTCAATGTAAACGTTTGAGACCTGCTGTCAAGGCTGAGAGGTCGGGTTTTGTGGCACGTTCACGGTTACAATCTGCTTTGGATTTTTAGTAACACGTCAGGAACACATGAGGAACACATGAGGAACACGTGAGGAACACATGAGGAACACATGAGGAACACGTGAGGAACACATGAGGAACACATGAGGAACACGTCAGGAGCATATCTGGAACACATGAGGAACACATGAGGAACACATGAGGAACACATCAGGAACACATGAGGAAAACGTCAGGAGCATATCAGGAACACATGAGGAACACATGAGGAACAAGTCAGGAACACGTCAAGAACACGTCAGGAGCATATCAGGAACACATGAGGAACACATGAGGAACACATGAGGAACACATCAGGAACACATGAGGAACACATGAGGAACACATCAGGAACACATGAGGAACACATCAGGAACACGTCAGGAACACGTCAGGAACGTCAGGAACATGTCAGGAACACATGAGGAACACATCAGGAACACATCAGGAACACGTCAGGAACACGTCAGGAACATGTCAGGAACACATGAGGAACACATCAGGAACACATCAGGAACACGTCAGGAACATGTCAGGAACATGTCAGGAACACATGAGGAACACATCAGGAACACGTCAGGAACACGTCAGGAACACGTCAGGAACATGTCAGGAACACATGAGGAACACATCAGGAACACGTCAGGAACACGTCAGGAACATGTCAGGAACATGTCAGGAACACATGAGGAACACATCAGGAACACGTCAGGAACACGTCAGGAACACGTCAGGAACATGTCAGGAACACATGAGGAACACATCAGGAACACATGAGGAACACGTCAGGAACACGTCAGGAACATGTCAGGAACATGTCAGGAACACATGAGGAACACATCAGGAACACATGAGGAACACATCAGGAACACATGAGGAACACATGAGGAACACATGAGGAACACGTGAGGAACACATCAGGAACACATGAGGAACACATGAGGAACACATGAGGAACACATCAGGAACATATCAGGAACACATGAGGAACACATCAGGAACACATGAGGAACACGTCAGGAACACATCAGGAACACATGAGGAACACATGAGGAACACGTCAGGAACACATCAGGAACACATGAGGAACACATGAGGAACACATGAGGAACACGTCAGGAACACATCAGGAACACATGAGGAACACATGAGGAAAACGTCAGGAACACGTTAGGAACACGTCAGGAGCACGTCAGGAGCACGTCAGGAGCACGTCAGGAGCACGTCAGGAGCACGTCAGGAGCACGTC
Organism: Eucyclogobius newberryi; assembly: GCF_026437365.1. Classification (NCBI taxonomy): domain Eukaryota; kingdom Metazoa; phylum Chordata; class Actinopteri; order Gobiiformes; family Gobiidae; genus Eucyclogobius; species Eucyclogobius newberryi. Next base: position 2,090,771 of record NW_027315846.1, read on the forward strand.
AGGAGCACGTCAGGAGCAGTTTGCTCCAGAGTCTGGGCCAGAGAAATCTCCGTCACATCTTCAACAAACTCATGATTATGTCAGAGCTAAAGTGGCCTTCACTACAATGCAGCTAACTGTTGATAGTTGTTGCCTCATTTGAAGTGCTTCATTCCACTGTGATCCAGCAAACGTTCAGCCCTTTGACTCTAGATTCTGGCTGCACACAAATTGAGCTTAAATACACAGAACTACTTGTGTTCATGTTTTCTTCATTTTTAAAGCTCCACCATGTAACTTTGTGAGGAGTTCCCCACCTGCTGGTCTTCTCGTAGTTGTGAAAACGATATCTGTAAAACGATTCTATAAACCTCATTATCTCCTCCCGCACGTGGCGCGGTGGTTTGATCCGAGCACTCAGAGCCTCTTTCTGCCTCTTCAATGCAAACCGAGCGTAAATCAATGAGTCTGAGTTTGTCTTTGGTGACGTTCTATTCCCTTCGTCTGGAATCGACTCGTCTCAAATCCGATCTTCACCTTCACCGAGTCCAGAAGAGAATAAAGACACTAGACTCAAAGGAAGAACACGAATCAGTTGGATTTTCATGCTTTTACATAGGATAAAATAAGCAAACGTATAGAATATAATGAGAATATAAGGAGAAAAAAATAATAATTATGACATGACCAAAATCACAAGAGTACCCGTTTAAAAATGTACTTTTAGAGTAGAAAGTAAAAGTATGAATGACAGATTTAAAAGCATTAAAGCATAATAGTGTTCTGGATTTTGTGCTCTTTTTTTTTTTCCGTTTTTTGAATTTTTTTGAATTTTTTCGCTCTTTTTGGTTTTGTGTTTTTGTTTGCTCAAAGTTGGGACGTGAACTCAAAATTAGGGCTGATCGTGTTGCTAAGCGTGCTAAGTCTGTCTTTAGATTATTCTTCCCATTTATCAATGAGTTGTTTGGATGGCAAAACGCACGCAATGAAAGCTCTACTATGTAACCTTTGTGAGGAGTTTCCCACCTGCTGGAACATTTTCATGCAATTGTGCCTCAAACTTCTTTTGGCAGTTTATTTCATGCTTTTGACACCTATAGACCAGTTATTGATTATTTCATTGCTAAATTAGTTTACTAATAATTTCAATAATTGATTAGTTGTGATTAATGGATGAAAAGTAACGACTAAAATGTAGTGGAGTAGAAAGTACAGTACTTTTACTTTTGTACTGTTAGGATGTTTCAGCTTCTGTCAGAATGTCAGTTTCAATCTAAAGGGACAGGCCTGAGACGATGGAAGTACTGCTCTAAGGGACGAGTCACAGCCTGAAACGGCTCTGTCTGTTTTAGATTTATATTATATTCTACAATGAACAAAACGTTAAATTACAATTAAAAAAATGTAAAAAAATAAATAAAAATAGTTTATTACGAAATACTAGAAAATAGCATTTAAAGGTGCACTATATCCACCATGACTGTAACTTGTATTTGCCTGGAAGGTCCCACATTATGGCATTAAACTATCAGTGCAGACGAGCACATTACAGGTCAGATCTGTGCGGAGGCGATCGCGGTCACAGCTACAATACAATGTTTTTCAAGGTATTTTTCAGCGAATAAAAAAAACATCTATATTGAAATAAACATATTGTCCCAGCTCTGAAATGTCACTTTATTTTGATACCACAAATTTCAAAATACAAAACCACTTTTTTCATATGAGAGACACAAAATAATGCTACCGTATTTTCCAGAGTATAAGTCGCACCAGCCAAAAAATGCATATTAGAGAAGGAAAAAACATATATAAGTCGCACTGGAGGATGAAATGCGGTTTCAAGTGTGAAAATAACAAATAATATCACATATAAGTCGCTCCGGAGTATAAGTATAAATATGAGTATAAGTTGCACTCCGGCTAAAACTATGAAAAAGGTGCAACTTATAGTCCGAAAAATACGGTAGTTTATTTATCACTCCATGTAGTTTTTTACTACTTCGTCACCGTTTAGGAAAGGTCAAATGTCCTGTTTATGAGGTTTTTCTTGTATTAATACTTCCGTGGCAAAGCAATTATTAAACACAGTTATTAAAGAAGGTTTGAGGGATAAAATAAAGCCCCTAAGCCGTGTCTCAAACTGTTCCCCTCACCCTTTTTCCTCCGGTCCCAGGTAACTACGGCGAGAGCGGGATGGAGGTTTTCAAGGAGCTGGCGGCGCAGGACGGCCTCTGCATCGCCCACTCCGACAAAATCTACTCCAACGCCGGCGAGAAGCACTACGACCGGCTGCTGAGGAAGCTGCGGGAGCGGCTGCCCAAAGCCCGGGTGGTGGTGTGTTTCTGTGAGGGCATGACGGTGCGCGGGCTCCTCATGGCCATGCGCAGGCTCGGCATCGCGGGGGAGTTCCTGCTCATCGGGAGGTGCGTGCGCCTCACACGCTCGGTCTCTGTTTAGTGACCAAGCGCCTAAACTCTGCCCACGTTTGTAATAGTGCTGATAACATGGGCGGCGCCTGGAGGACTTTTATTTTGTTGCCATAGTATGCTTTAACGCCCTTTCTTTGGATACCATCCTATTACTTTCTAATTGTATTATTTACTTTTATTTGATTTATTTGATTTATTTGATTTATTTGATTTATTTGATTTATTTGATTTATTTTATTTATTTTATTTATTCTGTTTTCTTGTTTTCTTTTTTTTCCTTTTATTTCTTTTCTTTTCTTCATTTATTTTTATTTTTATTTATTTCATTTTCCTCCTCTATCTTTGCCATTTTGTTTTATGTATGTTAGTGTTGTTTAATGTTTTTAAAATAAATTAAAACAAAAAACAAAAAAAAGATTAAAAAAACTAAACTAAAACCTAAACTCCGCCCACGTTTGTAATAGAGCTGATAATGGGCGGGACTAAAGGGGAGGGGGAGGGTTTGCAGGTCAATATTGCAATTCGAAATTTTCAACTGGAGACGTCACGATTATTCGCTTAATCGATCATTCAGGACACAATATAATCGTGAGAACCAAAAAATATGAATCGGGACTTTTTTAGACGCCAAATTAAGTCTTTTTAGTTAAATCTATCGTCCAAAAAATAGACTTTAATGTAAAGAACTTTTTTATATCTGTCTGAAGTCGAAACGCTGGCGGTTGGTCCTGAATCAGAGGAGAAGGAGAAGCCGGTTCAGGCCCGGCTCATGAATAATGCACCTGCCCTTCCGTCAGATCACGACGGGAGCGGCTAATGTGGAACAGCACCTCGAGCGTAAGAGCCGAGGAGCCGAGGACGTGGAACTGCATCCGCCCGTTCGGAGCCCCGTGGTTCTGCGCAGAGACGACAGAACCGGGTTTAAAACGAGACGGAATATCTTTGTTTCTTCTCAACTTCTGAGTGGCAAAATAGGAAATAGAAGAAGTGTCTCTGTAAAAATAGTCTGATGGAGAATATTTCACTGTTCTCCTGCGACTAACGATGTTTGTTTAGTCGATTACGGTTATTTCTATTGTACATTAAGGCTTTTTAAATACATTATCGACAAAGAAAAAAGGTTGAAATAGTGCGACAATATTTACAAATCAGATGTAGTATTGATAAAAGTCAGGAATTGTTAGTTCTTTTTGACATTTTAATACAAAATGTCTGACTAAACCTGGACTAGACCCTTCAATATTAGATTACACATGATATTACACATGAGGAGCTGAGAGGCAGGAGCTGAGAGGCAGGCGCTGAGAGGCAGGCGCTGAGAGGCAGGAGCTAAGAGGCAGGCGCTGAGAGGCAGGAGCTGAGAGGCAGGCGCTGAGAGGCAGGCGCTGAGAGGCAGGAGCTGAGGGGCAGGCGCTGAGAGGCAGGCGCTGAGAGGCAGGCGCTGAGAGGCAGGCGCTGAGAGGCAGGCGCTGAGAGGCAGGCGCTGAGAGGCAGGCGCTGAGAGGCAGGAGCTGAGGGGCAGGCGCTGAGAGGCAGGCGCTGAGAGGCAGGCGCTGAGAGGCAGGCGCTGAGAGGCAGGCGCTGAGAGGCAGGAGCTGAGAGGCAGGAGCTGAGAGGCAGGAGCTGAGAGGCAGGAGCTGAGAGGCAGGCGCTGAGAGGCAGGCGCTGAGAGGCAGGCGCTGAGAGGCAGGAGCTGAGGGGCAGGCGCTGAGAGGCAGGAGCTGAGAGGCAGGAGCTGAGGGGCAGGCGCTGAGAGGCAGGCGCTGAGAGGCAGGAGCTGAGAGGCAGGAGCTGAGGGGCAGGAGCTGAGAGGCAGGAGCTGAGAGGCAGGAGCTGAGGGGCAGGAGCTGAGGGGCAGGAGCTGAGGGGCAGGCACTGAGAGGCAGGCGCTGAGAGGCAGGAGCTGAGAGGCAGGAGCTGAGGGGCAGGCGCTGAGAGGCAGGCGCTGAGAGGCAGGAGCTGAGAGGCAGGAGCTGAGGGGCAGGCGCTGAGAGGCAGGCGCTGAGGGGCAGGAGCTGAGAGGCAGGAGCTGAGAGGCAGGAGCTGAGGGGCAGGAGCTGAGGGGCAGGAGCTGAGGGGCAGGAGCTGAGAGGCAGGAGCTGAGAGGCAGGAGCTGAGGGGCAGGAGCTGAGCGGCAGGTGCTGAGAGGCAGGAGCTGAGAGGCAGGAGCTGAGAGGCAGGAGCTGAGAGGCAGGAGCTGAGAGGCAGGAGCTGAGGGGCAGGAGCTGAGAGGCAGGAGCTGAGAGGCAGGAGCTGAGAGGCAGGAGCTGAGAGGCAGGAGCTGAGGGGCAGGAGCTGAGAGGCAGGAGCTGAGGGGCAGGAGCTGAGAGGCAGGAGCTGAGGGGCAGGAGCTGAGCGGCAGGTGCTGAGAAGCAGGAGCTGAGAGGCAGGAGCTGAGAGGCAGGAGCTGAGAGGCAGGAGCTGAGAGGCAGGAGCTGAGGGGCAGGAGCTGAGAGGCAGGAGCCGAGAGGCAGGAGCCGAGAGGCAGGAGCCGAGGGGCAGGAGCTGAGGGGCAGGAGCTGAGGGGCAGGAGCTGAGAGGCAGGAGCTGAGAGGCAGGAGCTGAGAGGCAGGAGCTGAGCGGCAGGAGCTGAGAGGCAGGAGCTGAGGGGCAGGAGCTGAGGGGCAGGAGCTGAGAGGCAGGAGCTGAGAGGCAGGAGCTGAGAGGCAGGAGCTGAGAGGCAGGCGCTGAGAGGCAGGCGCTGAGAGGCAGGCGCTGAGAGGCAGGCGCTGAGAGGCAGGAGCTGAGGGGCAGGCGCTGAGAGGCAGGCGCTGAGAGGCAGGAGCTGAGAGGCAGGAGCTGAGAGGCAGGAGCTGAGAGGCAGGAGCTGAGAGGCAGGAGCTGAGAGGCAGGCGCTGAGAGGCAGGCGCTGAGAGGCAGGAGCTGAGAGGCAGGAGCTGAGGGGCAGGCGCTGAGAGGCAGGCGCTGAGAGGCAGGAGCTGAGGGGCAGGAGCTGAGGGGCAGGAGCTGAGAGGCAGGAGCTGAGGGGCAGGAGCTGAGGGGCAGGAGCTGAGGGGCAGGAGCTGAGGGGCAGGAGCTGAGGGGCAGGCGCTGAGGGGCAGGAGCTGAGGGGCAGGAGCTGAGGGGCAGGAGCTGAGGGGCAGGAGCTGAGAGGCAGGAGCTGAGAGGCAGGTGCTGAGGGGCAGGAGCTGAGGGGCAGGCGCTGAGAGGCAGGAGCTGAGGGCCAGGAGCTGAGAGGCAGGAGCTGAGAGGCAGGCGCTGAGAGGCAGGAGCTGAGGGGCAGGAGCTGAGAGGCAGGTGCTGAGAGGCAGGAGCTGAGAGGCAGGAGCTGAGAGGCAGGAGCTGAGAGGCAGGAGCTGAGGGGCAGGAGCTGAGGGGCAGGAGCTGAGAGGCAGGAGCTGAGGGGCAGGAGCTGAGGGGCAGGAGCTGAGAGGCAGGAGCTGAGAGGCAGGAGCTGGGAGGCAGGAGCTGAGAGGCAGGAGCTGAGAGGCAGGAGCTGAGGGGCAGGAGCTGAGGGGCAGGAGCTGAGGGGCAGGAGCTGAGAGGCAGGAGCTGAGAGGCAGGAGCTGAGAGGCAGGAGCTGAGAGGCAGGAGCTGAGCGGCAGGAGCTGAGAGGCAGGAGCTGAGGGGCAGGAGCTGAGGGGCAGGAGCTGAGGGGCAGGAGCTGAGAGGCAGGAGCTGAGGGGCAGGAGCTGAGGGGCAGGCGCTGAGGGGCAGGAGCTGAGAGGCAGGAGCTGAGAGGCAGGAGCTGAGGGGCAGGAGCTGAGCGGCAGGAGCTGAGAGGCAGGAGCTGAGGGGCAGGAGCTGAGCGGCAGGTGCTGAGAAGCAGGTGCTGAGAGGCAGGAGCTGAGAGGCAGGAGCTGAGGGGCAGGAGCTGTGAGGCAGGAGCTGAGAGGCAGGAGCTGAGGGGCAGGAGCTGAGGGGCAGGAGCTGAGCGGCAGGTGCTGAGAAGCAGGAGCTGAGAGGCAGGAGCTGAGAGGCAGGAGCTGAGGGGCAGGAGCTGTGAGGCAGGAGCTGAGAGGCAGGAGCTGAGAGGCAGGAGCTGAGCGGCAGGAGCTGAGAGGCAGGAGCTGAGAGGCAGGAGCTGAGAGGCAGGAGCTGAGAGGCAGGAGCTGAGGGGCAGGAGCTGAGAGGCAGGAGCTGAGGGGCAGGAGCTGAGGGGCAGGAGCTGAGGGGCAGGAGCTGAGGGGCAGGAGCTGAGAGGCAGGAGCTGAGGGGCAGGAGCTGAGGGGCAGGAGCTGAGAGGCAGGAGCTGAGGGGCAGGAGCTGAGGGGCAGGAGCTGAGAGGCAGGTGCTGAGAGGCAGGAGCTGAGAGGCAGGAGCTGAGAGGCAGGAGCTGAGAGGCAGGAGCTGAGGGGCAGGAGCTGAGGGGCAGGAGCTGAGGGGCAGGAGCTGAGAGGCAGGAGCTGAGAGGCAGGAGCTGAGAGGCAGGAGCTGAGCGGCAGGAGCTGAGAGGCAGGAGCTGAGCGGCAGGAGCTGAGAGGCAGGAGCTGAGGGGCGGGAGCTGAGGGGCGGGAGCTGAGGGGCGGGAGCTGAGAGGCGGGAGCTGAGAGGCGGGAGCTGAGAGGCGGGAGCTGAGAGGCGGGAGCTGAGAGGCGGGAGCTGAGGGGCGGGAGCTGAGGGGCGGGAGCTGAGGGGCGGGAGCTGAGAGGCGGGAGCTGAGAGGCAGGAGCTGAGGGGCAGGAGCTGAGAGGCAGGAGCTGAGAGGCAGGAGCTGAGAGGCAGGAGCTGAGCGGCAGGAGCTGAGAGGCAGGAGCTGAGGGGCAGGAGCTGAGAGGCAGGAGCTGAGAGGCAGGAGCTGAGAGGCAGGAGCTGAGGGGCAGGAGCTGAGGGGCAGGAGCTGAGAGGCAGGAGCTGAGGGGCAGGAGCTGAGAGGCAGGAGCTGAGAGGCAGGAGCTGAGGGGCAGGAGCTGAGGGGCAGGCGCTGAGAGGCAGGAGCTGAGAGGCAGGAGCTGAGAGGCAGGAGCTGAGGGGCAGGAGCTGAGCGGCAGGTGGTCAGGTGCGGCTCGTCCCTTCACACCGGACACAGTCTTCATTAAGAACACGAGCCAAACGTGAGGCGATATTTTTGTACCGCTAATGATCTGGATCCACGTTCAGGCTCGTGCGCTTCCAAAACTCAAAACCAACACCGTATTTTCTGGAGTATAAGTCGCACCAGCCAAAAAGATGCATAATAGAGAAGAAAAAACATATATAAGTCGCACTGGAGTATAAGTCACATTTTTGGGGGAAATGTATTTGATAAAATCCAAGACCAAGAACAGACATTTCATCTTGAAATGCAGTTTAAAATAATAACAGATGAGAGAACATGGTGAATAGGTCGTATGCTAACGCTAACACCTTCAGCTACATGACGAATGCTAACGCTAACACCTTCAGCTACATGACATATCCTAACGCTAACACCTTCAGCTACATGACGTATGCTAACGCTAACACCTTCAGCTACATGACGTATGCTAACGCTAACACCTTCAGCTACATGACGTATGCTAACGCTAACACCTTCAGCTACATGACGTATGCTAACGCTAACACCTTCAGCTATATGACGTATGCTAACGCTAACACCTTCAGCCACATGACGTATGCTAACGCTAACACCTTCAGCTACATGAGGCACAGACAGAACTGTGGTAAGTGTCTGGTATGTTAACGTAACATATGAACAGTTATTCAGATAACTATAGCATAAAGAACATGCTAACAAGTTTAGCAAAGCATCAGTTTTACCCCAAATCACTAAATCCATTGAATTCTTCTTCCTCTGTGTCACTTCTAAACAACTCCACAAACTCCAGAGGAAGAGGAAGTGCAGATTCTTCTTCTGCATCGCTTAGAGCCTAGAGCGCCCTCTTGTGGTTGTCAGTGTGAAAATAACGGATAATATCACATATAAGTCGCTCTGGAGTATAAGTCGGCCAAACTTTTAGTCCGGAAAATACGGTACCTGCTTTATGTCGTCATCTTTAACATGCTTACGTTTTTGGTGAAGGTTTATAACTGAGAGCATTGAGCCAAAGATACATTTAAATAAGGACTCTACAATCTACATTTCATAGATTAAAAAAACCAAAAACGTTCTGGATTCATAAATTAGATTAGATTTATTTATTCTGCTTTTCATCAATGTGTTTGATGGTGTTTTGATCATATTCCGCGTATGACAAATGCTGTTTCCTTGTGATACTGCTCTTTACTGCCACCTGTTGGGCTCATGTGCTCATTCGTCTGCTATTGGTGGTTTGTATCTAAGTTCACGCCCACTAAACACATGAAGCGTGTTTGTTCTGGGCAGTGACGGCTGGGCGGACCGCGTGGAGGTGGTGGAGGGCTACGAGTTCGAGGCGCTGGGCGGGATCACGGTGAAGCTGCACTCGGAGGAAGTCTCCTCCTTCGACCAGTACTTCCTGAAGCTGAAGCTGAGCACCAACCAGAGGAACCCGTGGTTCCCCGAGTTCTGGCAGCACCGGTTCCAGTGCCGGCTGCCCGGACACGCCCTGGAGAACACGCACTACCGGAGGAACTGCTCAGGTACCGCTTCGGACGCTTTATCTGACGTTTAAACATTAAAGGAGAACTGAGTGTCATTTTTACCTTATTAAATGTCATTCTAAGTTCCTGTGATGGTCAAATATGTATTTCTGTGGCGAAGTGTCCGTCGTCGCCCCCTGCTGTCTCTGTGCGGAAAAACAGCCATTGCAACATGATAACTCTCCTGAGAAACCCTCGCTCTTTTTTTGTTCTTCTTTTTTTTTTCTTTTTTACATATTTGCAAGGTTAAAAAGATTTTTTAATGTGGTCATACTGAATTATTTCATTAAAAATAAGCAATTAAAAAGATAAAATTAATCATTGCTAACATTACTTTCTGCTTTAAATGCATTTCTTTAAACTGTAAAACCCAAATGTTTTACTATTTTCCAAAAGTGAATCCATAATCAGTGGAAAGTGATTCTTTCAGTGGAAACTAAATCTGAACTAAGCACTTTAGAGTCAATTAGAAGTCTGGTGTTTCGCTCACGCCCTTCAACCGTCTCCTATAGATTTATCTTCTTTATTGTGAATGTCGATGTTTTGGTTTATCTTCAAATATCAATCGTATAATCCAGAGAGTTTAAGACGGTGAAGCGACAGCCACAGCGTCAGCAGCGAGTCTGACCGAGCCCCCTGGTTTGACCGAGCCCCCGGGTCTGACCGAGCCCCCTGGTCTGACCGAGCCCCCTGGTTTGACCGAGCCCCCGGGTCTGACCGAGCCCCCTGGTCTGACCGAGCCCCCTGGTTTGACCGAGCCCCCGGGTCTGACCGAGCCCCCTGGTCTGACCGAGCCCCCTGGTTTGACCGAGCCCCCGGGTCTGACCGAGCCCCCTGGTCTGACCGAGCCGCCTGGTCTGACCGAGCCCCCTGGTCTGACCGAGCCGCCTGGTCTGACCGAGCCCCCTGGTCTGACCGAGCCCCCGGGTCTGACCGAGCCCCCTGGTCTGACCGAGCCCCCTGGTTTGACCGAGCCCCCGGGTCTGACCGAGCCCCCTGGTCTGACCGAGCCGCCTGGTCTGACCGAGCCCCCTGGTCTGACCGAGCCGCCTGGTCTGACCGAGCCCCCTGGTCTGACCGAGCCCCCTGGTCTGACCGAGCCCCCGGGTCTGACCGAGCCCCCTGGTCTGACCGAGCCCCCTGGTCTGACCGAGCCCCCGGGTCTGACCGAGCCCCCTGGTCTGACCGAGCCCCCTGGTCTGACCGAGCCCCCGGGGCGGAGACCAAACGCTCCTAAAAGTGGAGCAGGAGTTAAATGTTGAATGAGGCGCCACAGGCTGAACTCGGGGCAGTAACGTTTGTCTCGTATTGTCCATTTCTGACTCTGGACCGACAGTGGACCCTACACTAGGTAAATGAAGCCTTCTCGACCTCTGGAGCTTCACGCACACGTTCACTGGCTTTACTTTGCAGCGCTGAGAACATCGTGTAAAGGATGGAAAAGAACCAGAACTCAGATATCAAAGGATTAATACATTTGACGTATTATTAAAGATAAATAACTGGGATTACCAACATAATTACACCTTCAGTTATCATCCTATTACCGTGTTATTACTGTGCTGTGAAGTAAACTACTGGCTATCTAATTTTCCACAAAGCATGTTTTTTTTTCTTCTTTTATGCTTAATTTTAAGAGCTTTTATATTTATTCAGATTTTTTTTTCTTCCCTTAATTTTAAGAGCTTTTATTTTTATTTAGCAGTATTTTTTTCCTTCTTCTCAGCATTCAAGAAGTAAGAAGCATCAAACACATTTTTATGTTTATGTTTTTTAACAACATGACAAGCATCATTATAATTTTGCCTGAAGAAATATTTCCAAGCAATTTCCTTTTTCCTTTGCAGTTTATGGCCTCAGTTACGCTTTGTTTTACCATCATTTCTGAATTCCATAAGCATTATTATACATATATTATTATTATTATTATCATTATTATTACATTTTTATACTGATTTCCTTTGTATATTTCTGTTTCGTTGATAGAACTCCGGGACGGTGAGTGGCTTTTCTTCAATCGTTACGCGCTCCTCACTTTGGCAATATAAGTAGAAGTCGACTGATATTAATAATACTTCATAATAATCTTACACTGCGTCAACTGAGTCTTTTTGACATCAGCCAATCACAGCCTGCTGCTGTTGCCATGGATTCATTAGCATAATCCTGACTGGGCAACTGTTTAAATAGTCAGAATTGTATTTTTAAGACTATAGAGACTTAAAATGCGCACGAAAAGACCTTTTACAGCAAAGACAATGACATTATTAAATCAAAATAAAACTGTAAATAAACTATCAATGTAAATATTCTCTACGTAGAACTTCAGTTACCGCATTTCAATCTTTAATCAAGGAAAAACGCATCAAAAAAGGTTCAATGTCCAGTAGAAAAAAAGGGGGAAAAAAAGAATAATCTAGGAGTCCCTCAAGATTTGTTTCTGTCCCTTCAAAGTTCATCGGCTCAGTTCGGTTTGACCGTGAGCATAGTTTCATATTTCTTTACTTAATATCAGTCAACGTCTAATATATGAAGCTATTGGGTCGTTTCCTGAAACGAGTAAATTACATTCTCAGTCTTTTAATTCTCCACAGTTAAAAACAGCCCAATAACATTAAAGTGAGAGAATAACAGCAGATTGACACTGACCTGCATGAAGCCACGCCTCTATGTAGAGTCCAGGTTTAGTCCTGGTTTAGTTCTGGTTTAGTCTTGGTTCAGCTCTGGTTCAGTCCTGGTTTAGTTCTGGTTTAGTCCTGGTTAAGTACTGGTTAAGTCCTGGTTTAGTCCTGGTTTATTCCTGGTTTAGTCCTGGTTAAGTCCTGGTTTATTCCTGGTTTAGTCCTGGTTTAGTCCTGGTTTTGTCCTGGTTAAGTACTGGTTAAGTCCTGGTTTTGTCCTTGTTTTTTCCTGGTTTAGTCCTGGTTAAGTCCTGGTTAAGTCCTGGTTTAGTCCTGGTTTAGTCCTGGTTCAGCTCTGGTTCAGCTCTGGTTTAGTCCTGGTTTAGTCCTAGTTTAGTCCTAGTTTAGTCCTAGTTTAGTCCTAGTTAACTCCTAGTTAAGTCCTGGTTGGTTCAGTTTAAGTTGAGTCACTGAATGGAGGAATGTTACTGTTGAATTAAAGGTTTATTACGTCACTTTTCTGGTCAAACCCAAAGTGCTGATTTCTCAAAAATTCTTACTTCCGGGTTCGCTTCTCCATAGATCTGACCCGTAATATGGATATGGAGATAAACAATTATCACCGTGTTTCAGGTAAAGCAAAAACATCTCCATGGAGACGATCAGGTGGTGGAGCCAGAAAAGTTACATAGTGGACCTTTAATGATTAAAACTGTTTATTTAGATGTGTTATTTTTGATAAAGTACTGTAATCTTTATTTTCATCAATACTCAAAACTCTCTTTAGATGAGCCTTCGATCTTGTGTATAAATACTGCATTAGCTCAGATCTTGTGTATAAATACTGCATTAGCTCAGATCTTGTGCATAAATACTGCATTAGCTCAGATCTTGTGTATAAATACTGCATTAGCTCAGATCTTGTGTATAAATACTGCAATAGCTCAGTTCTTGTGTATAAATACTGCAATAGCTCAGATCTTGTGTATAAATACTGCATTAGCTCAGATCTTGTGTATAAATACTGTATTAGCTCAGATCTTGTGTATAAATACTGCATTAGCTTGTCTTGTTAGCGCTTCTATATGTGATACTTTCCACTTAAACTGCATCAAATATTAAACAAGCTGCTGCTTTTTCAGGCAACGGAAAAACAGAGGCTGTTTTCATTTATTTAATTTCTTTATTATTTAATAATCAAAGTACTGCAGTACATAGTCAAAGTACTGCAGTACATAGTCAAAGTACTGCAGTACATAGTCAAAGTACTGCAGTACATCAGAGGAAACACACATGTTCATGAGGTCATCGTCTCTCAGTGGATTCTGTTGCTTTTGTCACATGTAGAAATTTCCTTTATAGTTTATTATTTTATTTACTTTAAAGAAATGAAAGACATAAATAAACACAGGTCAGAGGTCAGAGGTCAAACCCAATGAGGAGGAGGTCTTTTCCTCAGACATTTGGCACTAAAAGAAATCCACCAACATCATGAATTCATAATACGTATGCATAATAAATACATGTTTGAAACGGAGTGAGTGAAAGTATGTTATATATATTTATATGTTATATATATTGATATGTTTTATATACAGTAAGTGTTTAAGTCCATAAACATCACCAAACATCTGAACATTTCTGTTTTCATAATCAGTGCAAGGCTCTGGCAGAGCAGTCACGTTGCCTAATGGTTTCATTTATATCAATCTACTAATTTGTTAATGAACTCTAATGAGTTAGTTTACTCAGAGCTTTATTGTCCTGCATTTGAGACTTGACTGCTCTAAAGTTGAGATTCACCTTCCCCACATCTCCTCCCACTGCCTGATGAAAGAAATGAGACATTTTATGTGTAAAAACGGCCAAAATGGCAGATATTTAGAACGTATAAATCTGAAAACACTGATAGAGCCTGAGTTTATACATCAGAGAGAATCGGACATGAACGAATCCTTCTGTTTGTGAAGTTTGATGCGTGTCGTGATATTTTAAAGCTCTTTATTTTGAATGACGATGTCCTTCATGACTCTGAGCACGTCGTGTCCTCAGGCGATTGGTCGATGCAGAAGACGAGCGGACGTGGCGTTTGTCTGACCTTTGTCCTCGTCCCCTCGCAGGTTACGAGCGTCTGCTGGACAACTACGTGCAGGACAGCAAGATGGGCTTCGTGATCAACGCCATCTACGCCATGGCGCACGGGCTGCAGGACATGCACGAGGAGCTGTGCCCGGGCCAGGCGGGGCTGTGCCCGGCCATGGCGCCCGTAGACGGCAGCGTGCTCCTCGACTTCATCCTCCGGACGTCCTTCAGGGGCGTGTCCGGGGAGGACGTCTGGTTCGACGACGACGGGGACACGCCGGGGAGGTACGGGACACGGTGGGACACGGCGGGGAGGTACGGGACACGGCGCGGAGGTACGGGACACGGCGGGGAGGTACGGGACACGGCGCGGAGGTACGGGACACGGCCGGGGAGGTACGGGACACGGCGGGGAGGTACGGGACACGGCGGGGAGGTACGGGACACAGCGGGGGAGGTACGGGACACAACGGCTGGGAGGTACGGGACACGGTGGGACACGGCGGGTAGGTACGGGACACAACGGTGGGGAGGTACGGGACACGGTGGGACACGGCGGGGAGGTACGGGACACGGCGGGGAGGTACGGGACACGGCGGGGAGGTAGGTACGGGACACGGCGCGGAGGTACGGGACACGGTGGGAAGGTACGGGACACGGCGGGGAGGTACGGAACACGGCGGGGAGGTACGGGACACGGTGGGACACGGCGGGGAAGTACGGGACACAGCGGGGGAGGTACGGGACACAACGGCGGGGAGGTACGGGACACGGCGGGGAGGTACGGGACACGGCGGGGAGGTACGGGACACAGCAGGGGAGGTACGGACACGGCGGGGAGGTACGGGACACGGCGCGGAGGTACGGGACACGGCGGGGAGGTACGAGCGGGGATGTACGGGACACGCCGGGGAGGTACAGGACACGCCGGGGAAGTACGGGACACGCCGGGGAGGTACGGGACATGCCGGGAGAGGTACGGGACACGGCGGGGAGGCGGCGGGGAGGTACGGGACAAGGCGGGGAGGTACGGGACACGGCGGGGAGGTACGGGACATGGTGGGGAGGTACGGGACATGGTGGGGAGGTACGGGACACGCCGGGGAGGTACGAGCGGGGATGTACGGGACACGCCGGGGAGGTACAGGACACGCCGGGGAAGTACGGGACACGCCGGGGAGGTACGGGACATGCCGGGAGAGGTACGGGACACGCCGGGGAGGCGGCGGGGAGGTACGGGACACGGCGGGGAGGTACGGGACACGGCGGGGAGGTACGGGACACGCCGGGGAGGTACGGGACACAGCGGGGGAGGTACGGGACACGGCGGGGAGGTACGGGACACAGCGGGGGAGGTACGGGACACGGCGGGGAGGTACGGGACACGGCGGGGAGGTAC
Organism: Eucyclogobius newberryi; assembly: GCF_026437365.1. Taxonomy (NCBI): domain Eukaryota; kingdom Metazoa; phylum Chordata; class Actinopteri; order Gobiiformes; family Gobiidae; genus Eucyclogobius; species Eucyclogobius newberryi. The sequence continues at coordinate 2,105,785 of NW_027315846.1, forward strand.
GGGACACGACGGGGAGGTACGGGACACGCCGGGGAGGTATGGGATAGGGGTTTTCTGTGATGGGCAGCGAGATTACGCCGCATCAGAGGAAAAGTAGGTCATAAAAGTGGGCAATATATGTGTTTAAAGCAGTGGTCCACGTACCACCTTCCCCCCGGGACAAGGGTCTGGTGCTGCATCTGATGACTACATGTATCAGTCCCTTTCAAATACACAATAAATGAGAAAAAAAATACATTTCTTACCAGTATATATCGAGTTTTAATGATATAAATGTTTTAAATCATCCAAAAAATATGCAAAAATGACTACAAATCACCCTTTTCAATTCATTAAATTTCCTTTCAAATCGACTGTGTGCTACGTGCGCTTGTTTTGTGTCACGATTATCACCCGCGAAGAGCTTTAAACTCCCGTAAAGAGCTTTAAACGCTCGCAAAGAGCTTTAAACTTAAGTAACAACATTTTTAAATCAATTTGAAATGTTAAGAGACTTAAGAGTGGGAGCGACATGCAGAAGTGTGTTACACCAGTGAGAAGACGAGCAGCGGCGTTTTGTACAGTTCAAAGAAAGAGAAAAAAGTGGGATTTTAATTACATTTTTGCGTAAACTGGATCTTACTGAAAATGTGTGTTAAGAATGTACATACATAATTTTGCCTCCTTTTCTGGAGTTGGAGGCAAGTGGATTACACGAAATCATTAAACAACACAAACAAGGGGCAGTTCGGACTCTGTCGATGAACGGCATTCGGGTCGACACCCACACATGGCGAGTTTACCCCTGTCGTGTACCCCTGGTTGGGAAACACTGCTCTACAGAGAACGACTCACTAGACGGAGAACTAGACAGAACTCAGAAGGTCTCATTGGCGATATTAAGCAACAGTTACGTTCGTCCGGTCATTTTGAAAAGACTTTGAAAAGACCGGAGGAACTTACTTCATTTTGTCCGTTTCCCTTGGCGACGCTCGTGAAGATCGATTCGCATTCCGAGCTCGTCCTATTGTTTTTGGCTTTCGCTCGCTTCGTAAAGACGCCGGGCAGAGTCGGTTGCGTCCCGCCCTGACCTTCGCCGATGACGGAGTGTTTTTATGTATTTTTATCAGCGGGGAATACAAATAACATCTGAAGGTGACGACGCCGGCGGCGATTCTGAAACTTCATCCATTATTCAGCCTCTGTACGACTTACGCCCCGCAGTGTGAAGGCGTGCGGGCTTTAAAAACACAGAGGAGCTTCTGGATAACACGAAGGGATCAAGAACATCAGCTTCAAGTGGATTTTGGTGGAAGAAACGACTTAAAACAACGATAACGTGTTTAGAAGCTCCAAACTGTAGATTTATCATGACCTTTAAAGGGTATTTTCTAATTTTGACCTTATGTTCGTGTATTTATACCTGTTGTACATATAAATGATAGTTTTACACCAAGCGAGCAGGTATTTGTGGAGAAAAGTCTAAAAATCTGTAGAAGAAAAAGCACAGGAAGTGACATCACACCAGGGACAGGAAGTGACATCACACCAGGGACACTCGCGCAGAATTTACACAAAAGAAACAACTTTTTTGACTCTAAACATTAATTCAACAAAATAAAGTCGCTCTCATATATTTGTACTTGTCAAATAAAAAAATCGTGTGACATTCAATGAGTTTTTCCCAGTGTTTTCTTGGTAATTTCCTAGTGTGATGTCATCAATTACAAACAGGAAGTGAAATCATAAACCTAAGAAAGAAAAAGGTTATTCTGTGATAACATATTAATACTTTTTAGCAAAATTCTAAATATATTTTTCTTAATTGCGTTTCAGTTCAATGAGTCGTGCGACCTGTAGGGGGCGCTTTAAAGAACACCAAACTCTAATGTGGTTATCATTTTGTTTATCGTCATTGACCTTTAAACTGGCTCTTGTACCTTTACTTCGGCGTCTCATGTTTTAGAACTTAAAATAACACCTGCACTTTCTATGTTCCAGGCGTTTCCTCGTGACGTTCATGTGTTTGCGCTCCATCTACTGGCAGCAGAGGGAATTACAGCCGGGAAATAAACAAAAGAAACGTTCAGTTGATCCGTGGACTGAAGACGAGTGTTTTCTAAAGAGTCACTGAGCAGGATTAATGACAATGAAACTACCGGGACGTTTTTGAGGAGTAGAACATGGTTAAAAGCTACGTTCAGTCACATTTTATTCCCGGTGGAGGGTTTTATAGCGACCGTTTAATGCCATTATCATTCAGAACATCCAAAGCAGCGCAATAACATCTCGATAACAGTTTAGTCCTTGTATTGACCTGGTTTGGTCCTGTTCTGGTCCAGATTTGGTCCGGGTTTAGTCCTTGTCTTGATGCAATCGGGCTGCAACAGTTACCGTATTTTCCGGACTATAAGTCGCACCTTTTTTCATAGTTTTGCCTGGGGTCCAACTTATACTCCAGAGTGACTTATATGTGATATTATTCGTTATTTTCACACTGACAACCACAAGAGGGCGCTCTAGGCTCTAAGCGACGCAGAAGAAGAATCTGCACTTCCTCTACCTCTGGAGTTTGTGGAGTTGTTTAGAAGTGACACAGAGGAAGAAGAATTCAGTGGATTTAGTGATTTGGGGTAAAACTGATGCTTTGCTAAACTTGTTAGCATGTTCTTTATGCTATAGTTAACAGTGTCAGCGTTAGCATACGTCATGTGGCTGAAGGTGTTAGCGTTAGCATACATCATGTAGCTGAAGGTGTTAGCGTTAGCATACGTCATTTAGCTGAAGGTGTTAGCGTTAGCATACGTCATGTAGCTGAAGGTGTCAGCGTTAGCATACGTCATGTAGCTGAAGGTGTTAGCGTTAGCATACGTCATGTAGCTGAAGGTGTTAGCATTAGCATACGTCATGTAGCTGAAGGTGTCAGCGTTAGCATACGTCATGTAGCTGAAGGTGTTAGCGTTAGCATACGTCATGTAGCTGAAGGTGTCAGCGTTAGCATACGTCATGTAGCTGAAGGTGTTAGCGTTAGCATGCGTCATGTAGCTGAAGGTGTCAGCGTTAGCATATGTCATGTAGCTGAAGGTGTTAGCGTTAGCATGCGTCATGTAGCTGAAGGTGTTAGCGTTAGCATACGTCATGTAGCTGAAGGTGTTAGCGTTAGCATGCGTCATGTAGCTGAAGGTGTCAGCGTTAGCATATGTCATGTAGCTGAAGGTGTTAGCGTTAGCATGCGTCATGTAGCTGAAGGTGTTAGCGTTAGCATACGTCATGTAGCTGAAGGTGTTAGCGTTAGCATACGTCATGTAGCTGAAGGTGTTAGCGTTAGCATACGTCATATAGCTGAAGGTGTTAGCGTTAGCATGCGTCATGTAGCTGAAGGTGTCAGCGTTAGCATATGTCATGTAGCTGAAGGTGTTAGCGTTAGCATGCGTCATGTAGCTGAAGGTGTTAGCGTTAGCACACATACACCTATTCACCATGTTCTCTCATCTGTTATTATTTTAAACTGCATTTCAAGATGAAATGTCTGTTCTTGGTCTTGGATTTTATCAAACACATTTCCCCAAAAAATGCGACTTATACTCCAGTGCGACTTATATATGTTTTTCTTCTTCTCTACTATGCATTTTTTTTTGGCTGGTGCGATTTACAGTCCGGAAAATACGGTACTCAAGACAAGTCGGCGCTAAAAACAGTTGAGTTTTGACCATTGTAATTGTTATCTAGACTTAAAAGACTCCAAAACACATACGAAAAGAGCTCAAAAAACGCTTTATTTGTAGAAATTCTCCAACACGAAGCCTTCAGTTGCACATTTCAGCTTTCATTTGGTTGATAATGTGTTTAAAAAGTGTGAAACTGCAAGAGAAATCACCGTTCTCGTCGTCTAGGGTCGGTCGCAGCGCCGTCTCCGTCGTCCCGTAACTCTGGTGTTTCTTTTCTTCAGATACGAGATCATGAACTTCCAGCAGCTGGAGTCGGGCGTCTACGATTACATAAACATCGGGTCGTGGCACGAGGGAGCGCTGAGCCTGGACGACGACACCGTGATCAACCGGAGCGAGCTGGTGCTGTCCGTGTGCAGCGAGCCGTGCTCCCGAGGCCAGATCAAGGTCAGACGCACCTTCGGTCACTTCTTTACGTCAGTGACCAGCGTTAAGACGGACAAAGTAAAGTTACTGAATTTAGATGTGTCAATTTGAAACTTCTAATGTTGTTTACTTCATGAATGTGAGGAAATGTTGTATATATCACGTTTTTCCACAATTTTTCACATGTAAAAAGGCGTTTTTGGTGGAAAATGGACAAGAGTTCAAATATTTGGAACAGATCTGAAAAATGGGAAACGCCAGGTTTAAATTTGTTGACATATTAGATAAAAAATAAAAAATAAGATGAAAAAAATTGGGATTTTTATTTAATTTTTGAGTAAACTAGATCTTACTGAAAAATTGTATGTATGTAATTTTGTAAAAGTGAATTAAATGAAATCATAAAACAACACAAAAAAGGAACAGTTTGGACACTGTTGTTGTTTCCAGGTTAGATTTTATGCTGAGAAAGAAAACTGACCAAAAAATTTTGAAAAATTTGAAAATGTGACACAAACAGACAATAATCACTTTACATTTTTGGACCACCGATTCAAATAAAATACCTCAACTTTACAACTAACCCTAAAATTGTCATTATGAATTATAACATTTCAGTTCTTACCATTAAATCTGACCTGAATAATCACAATAACTGATTAATAACAAATGATCTTGGTCTAAATGGTGTTACAATGTGATTTTTCTGCATATTATCACACTTAAAGATGCTTCAAATGCCATAAAAAAGCACAATACACCGTCTGTAAACACAATAGCTTCACTTTGGAAAAGCCCAGTTCTACTACAGTCTGAAGTACTAAAAATACATGAAGGCTTCAGCCCCACAACAGCGACATGTTATATATATATACAGTGTATATCTCCGCTGCACTATAACGCTCAATAATTCAAGAGCAGCAGAAAAGAACGGGGAAAAGCCCGACATCGTCTGCACTTTCGTCAATAATGGAAAGTAAAGCAAGTTAGTAAAGATCTCCCGATTAAATCATTCATCACTGTTGGTATAATAGTGTGTTTTTCTGGCCTGGTGGCACAGATTAGTCGAGTTAAACCGAGAATAATTGGGCAGTTTGGAGTGTTGTTGGTTATAAAAGGAATATTTAAGTGCATTTATGTTTGGATCCGTCAAAAGCCATTGGACATAGGAGGCTTCTAAACTGTTTTCATGGCGTTTTGATAAGGGTTTGGGGTCTTTTTTGTGCCGTTTTTGTGTATAGTTGGTTAATTAGCTGATATTAGCGTAGTATAACTGTCATTAGCATAACTGTGCGCGCGTACTCTGATTAAAACGGACACTTTGACCAACGTGTTGACCCGCGCTTTACACACGCTTTCCGCCCGCTTTCCGCCCGCTTTCCGCCCGCTTTCCGCTCGCTTTCCGCTCGCTTCACGCCCGCTTTACGCTCGCTTTACGCCCGCTTTACGCCCACTTTACGCCCGCTTTCCGCCCGCTTTACGCCCGCTTTACGCTCGCTTTCCGCTCGCTTCACGCCCGCTTTCCGCCCGCTTTCCGCCCGCTTTACCCCCGCTTTCCGCCCGCTTTCCGCTCGCTTTCCGCTCGCTTCACGCCCGCTTTACGCTCGCTTTACGCCCGCTTTACGCCCACTTTACGCCCGCTTTACGCCCGCTTTACGCCCGCTTTACGCCCGCTTCTGTTGCAGGTGATCCGGAAAGGCGAGGTGAGCTGCTGCTGGATCTGCACGCCCTGCAAAGACAACGAGTTTGTCCAGGACGAGTTCACGTGCAAAGCCTGCGAGCTCGGCTGGTGGCCCAACGAGCTGCTGCTGGAAGGTTTGTCGTTAGCACGTTAGCACGACACGTAGCGTCAGCGCCGCGTCGGCAGACGGCGACAAGTCGTGATTGTGGTTGTGTTTTGGCCGTAAAGCGCGGACGACAAGAGCTTTTGACAGTCAAGACGGTGGCACTGTTCAATCGAAATGCTCTTCTCGCTCTCGCTTTTTCTCCCTCTTCTTCCTCTTCTTGCTCTTGCTCTTCTCATTCTTCTCATTCTTCTCGCTCTTCTCGCTCTTCTCGCTTTTCTCGCTCTTCTCGCTCTTGGTCTTCTTGCTCTTCTTCTTCTCGCCCTCCTCGCTCTTCTTGCTCCTCCCTCTGTAAGTCTGTCTGTGTTGCTCTTCGTCCCATTTCTTCTTCTCCTCGAGTCCATTCGTCATCATCATCTCGTCTCGACGTTGCGCTCTTCTCGCCCTCCTTCCTCTTCTTGCTCTTCTCGTTCTTCTTGCTCTTGCTCTTCTCGCCCTCCTCCCTCTTCCCGCCCTCCTTCCTCTTCTCGCTCTTCTCGCTCTTCTCGCCCTCCTCCCTCTTCTCGCCCTCCTCCCTCTTCTTGCTCGTTCCTCTGTTAGTTTGTGTTGCTCTTCGTCCCATTTCTTCTTCTTTCCTGTGGCTCCTCGACTCCATTCGTCATCATCATCTCGTCTCGACATCGCGCTCTTCTCGCCCTCCTTCCTCTACTCGCTCTTCTCGTTCTTCTCGCTCTTGCTCTTCTCGCCCTCCTTCCTCTTCTCGCTCTTCTTGCTCTTCTCGCCCTCCTCCCTCTTCTCGCCCTCCTCCCTCTGTTAGTTTGTGTTGCTCTTCGTCCCATTTCTTCTTCTCTCCTGTGGCTCCTCGACTCCATTCGTCATCTTCATCTCGTCTCAACGTGGCGCTCTGCTCCTCTGGCCCACTTTAAACTCTCCGCCGCCGTTTCAAAGACAAACACTTTCTTGGCGAGCTCTCAGCCCCCGACCCGCTGTGAAGGGGCGTGGCCAGAGCTGACACGCAGCGAGCTTACGACCGTCCGCTATTAACGTCCTCGCAACTCATGTTTCCTGATTATGACCGTTTTCATCCAAAGACAGTTCTTCTGCGAGTCGTTCAACAAAAGTGTCAGATCCAAACTATTGCATGGTTTGAATAGGTTTTGGCCCTTGTTTACAATCTGGTTGCTAAGTAACCGTTGTGGAATGACCTAAAAACTAATTAATGGTAGTTTTTAATTATTTTCATGTGGTCGTCCATTTAAAAGGATGAGAATGAAGTGAAGATCAGAGGATGTGTCTGAGGGTAAAGAGGGATTTTGAGGCAGAATAAACGTTATAAACTTGAATAAATGAGATGATAACATGGTTTAAAAGCTCAACACGTCTTCATGAATGTTCATAAATGTCCATAAACATATGTTGCGTGTTCGCTCTGCAGTGCCCGCTCCTCTGGCTGCGGTCACCACCCACAAAAGTTATTTATAGTTGATCTAAAAACCTACTTAGAGACTCAGACATATCCCATTATTTTGTCCTCTCGGTGAAAGTGTGAAATCGCTTCTAACTTTCTAAATACTTCGACGCTAAATAAACGTCTCAGAGTTTTGAACCGTGTTGAATTCAGACTTTATTCTCCTGCATTTAAGGCGCCTTCGCTCTGCTCGCCCGACGCCCTGGACTCTCTTTTGTCCCTGTTAATCTGCGACGCATTGAGGGCCGTATTTACGTGGGCGTGGAATTCTAGACAAGAGGCGTGATCGTGCCAAAATATGAGGCGGAGTAAAGCAACCTGAGGGCGTGGCCTGGTGCATTCTGTGAACGTGGGTCGCTCGTCTCATCACTTAAAAATGACTTCCAGCATTAACAGCTCTGATAATTATAATTTGGATCGGTTTAGCTCTGCCAAACAAACTTATTCAAGCCTTTTGGTCGACAAGGGAGCAAACGAGCGCCCAAGCCCCCACCCTTTCTCCAGGGGGCCGGGGCCAGGGCGCTACCTCCCTTGGCGAAAAAAAGCCCTTAGAGTTCAGCAGTGTCCTGTCGACATTTGAGCACAAACAATACGTCGTCGGGACCGTTCATGGTATTTTTGGGGGGTTTTAAACGTCCGTCGTCGCCCCCTGCTGTCTCTGGGCTGGAAAACCAGCCTTGTGACATTTGCCGACAACTTTCCTGAGAAACCCTCGCCCTTTTTTATATTTGGCAACGTTAAAGGCTTTTGAATGTGACTCTACTGTCTTATTATGACAAAGAAAGAAAGAAAATGTTTTAAAATGACAGTGTATTTATCACATGGGAGCTGCAGTGGGAGCTCTATTGTCGCCGCTGTGCGTAAAACTGCCTCCTCGTCTCTCTTTCTCAGGCTGCGAGCCGCTCCCTCTGCGTTACCTGGAGTGGAGCAACCCCGAGTCCATCATCCAGGTCGTCTTCAGCTGCGTCGGCATCTTGGTCACCTCCTTCGTCGCCCTGGTCTTCGTCGTCTACCGGGACACGCCCGTCGTCAAGTCATCCAGCCGCGAGCTCTGCTACATCATCCTCGCCGGCATCTTCCTGGGCTACGTCTGCCCCTTCACGCTCATCGCCCGCCCCACCCTCTTCTCCTGCTACCTCCAGCGCATCCTGGTCGGGCTGTCGGCGTCCATGTGCTACTCGGCGCTGGTGACCAAGACCAACCGGATCGCGCGCATTCTGGCCGGGAGCAAGAAGAAGATCTGCACCCGGAAGCCCCGGTTCATGAGCGCCTGGGCCCAAGTCGCGATCGCGTCCGTCCTCATAAGCGTCCAGCTGAGTTTGGAGATCACGCTCATCGTCATGGAACCGCCCGAACCCGTCAAGTCCTACCCGAGCATCCGAGAAGTGTTCCTCATCTGCAACACAAGTAACCTGGTGGTCGTGGCGCCGCTCGGCTACAACGGGCTGCTGATCCTGAGCTGCACCTATTACGCCTTCAAGACGCGCAACGTCCCGGCCAACTTCAACGAGGCCAAGTACATCGCCTTCACCATGTACACCACGTGCATCATCTGGCTCGCCTTCGTGCCCATCTACTTCGGCAGCAACTACAAGATCATCACCACATCGTTCTCGGTCAGCCTGAGCGTGACGGTGGCGCTGGGCTGCATGTTCACGCCCAAAATGTACATCATCATCGCCAAGCCGGAGAGGAACGTCCGGAGCGCGTTCACCACGTCGGACGCCATCCGGATGCACGTGGGGGACGGGAAGAGCGCCTGCCGGAGCAACAGCCTCCTCAACATGTTCAAGAGGAAGAAGAACACGAGCAATGGAAGGTGGGTGCGGCGGTGGGGGTCTTTGGGCGGTGGTGGTCTTTGGGCGGTGGAATGTGTTTCAGATGGAGCAGGAGCAGATGGTCCTGTCTCATGTGGTCCATTTGTACCATGTGTCCAAAAGAAAAACCTTCAAATGGCAAACCTGAACGTTTCTATTTGGCCTGAAACTTAAGATAATTTTAGTAGTTGATTAGTGTCTCTCCCATCCAGCTCGTCCCTCATGCTCGTCCCTCCCGCTCGTCCCTCCAGCTCCTCCCTCCTGATCGTCCCTCCCGCTCGTCCCTCCTGCTCGTCCCTCCCTCTCGTCCCTCCTGGTCGTCCCTCCAGCTAATCCTTCCTGCTCGTCCCTCCAGCTCCTCCCTCCTGCTCGTCCCTCCCGCTCGTCCCTCCTGCTCGTCCCTCCCTCTCGTCCCATCCAGCTCGTCCCATCCAGATCCTCCCTCCTGCTCGTCCCATCCAGCTCGTCCCTCCTGCTCGTCCCTCATGCTCGTCCCTCCCGCTCGTCCCTCCAGCTCCTCCCTCCTGCTCGTCCCATCCAGCTCGTCCCTCCTGCTCGTCCCTCCCGCTCGTCCCTCCTGCTCGTCCCTCCCGCTCGTCCCTCCTGCTCGTCCCTCCCTCTCGTCCCTCCTGGTCGTCCCTCCAGCTCATCCCTCATGCTTGTCCCTCCTGCTCGTCTCTCCCTCTCGTCCCTCCTGGTCGTCCCTCCAGCTCATCCCTCATGCTCGTCCCTCCGGCTCGTCCCTCTTGCTCGTCCCTCTCGCTCGTCCCTCCTGCTCGTCCCTCCCGCTCGTCCCTCTCGTCCTTCCTGCTCGTCCCATCCCGCTCGTCCCTCCTTCTCGTCCCTCCCTCACGTCCCTCTTGCTTGTCCCTCCCGCTCGTCAAGTCCCTTCTGCTCGTCCCTCTCGCTCGTCCCATCCTTCTCGTCCCTCCCTCTCGTCCCTCCCCCTCGTCCCTCTCTCTCGTCCCCCTCGTCCCTCCCTCTTGTCCCTCCCTCTCGTCCCTCCCTCTTGTTCCTCCCCCTCGTCCCTCTCGTCCCTCCCCCTCGTCCCTCTCGTCTCTCCCCCTGGTCCCTCTCGTCCCTCGTCCCAGTCCGTCTCTGCTGTAGTCACCGTCGGAGCTGAACCTGTGGAGAGCGACAGAAGTGGGTCACGTGACTCTGACCTCTGACCTCTGGCTTTGATTAACACGAGCTCGTTTGTGTCCAGGGATCGCACGCTTTTAACTAACGCATGTTATAAACGCACATTAAAGCATGAGAGTTCAGTCTGGTAACAGTTTATAATATTTATAACATCTACAGAGTCTTTGAATGTTTGTGAACAGAACAAAGGCAGAAGTGAAGTGGAAACTCAGAAAATCACAAAGATCGAGTCCGGTTTAAACACATTTACTGTTATATTTTTCATTATTTTTTTATTAAATAGGAGATTATGGCTTTTTACTGGACAAATACTTACAGAAATGTTGAGCCCAGATTAGTTTTTCATTTTACATACTATACTTTTGAAGCTCGGATACAATTTTAAGGCCATTTTACATATTATGTAAAATGGCCTTAAAATTGATAAGATAAGATAAACTAACTGACATTTCTACACTGGAAATTCAGAATTGTTGTGTACTTTTTGTTATAAAAACCTAAAACCATTAGTATTTTGATCTGATATCAGTTTATTATTGAAAATGTGTCATGATTTACTTCATTTTGCCTCCATTCTGTCATTTATAAGATTCTAAAGTTCTGTTCATGTCACTCACTATTAAGCCCACGATGAAGCAAATAACAGATAAAAATGTACCAAAGTTTGGCCAATTGCAATTTGAATAATGTTGCTTAAAAAATAAATAAAGTAGTTGCAGATTTAGGCCTTAATGATTGTAGCCAGAGCCGCCCTGAGGAAAACTGGCCTGTTTTCTCTGACCACCACAAACCACACACACTGGTGGGTGAAGTGTTCCTGAAAACTTTCCTGAAAATGCACATTTGTCTTCAAGTTTCGTCCACATTAAAGCCGTACACGACTTTCAAACTGAAACGAGAAAGTTGGTATTTAAAAAACTAAATTTCCTCATTTAAAGGTGAAAAGTCTAGTATCTTCTGTTGTTTCCTTTACCCTCCTGGCCTTTCATCTCTTGCCTCAGGGCAGCTGTGGCGTCAGAAATGCCTGTGAGAAGAGAACTACTTGCATGTAATCCACTTATAGAGACATCTTTATTATAATAATTCATATTTACACGGTAACTATTACAGATATTAAACTCTAAATCATCTTATTGAAAGTAAGAAACCAGAATGTCAATAAAATCCATTAAATCTAAAACAAATTCAACAAAAAACATGTTTGAATGTCTTCTTCATTTTATATAATCCATTAAAATTATACAGAAAAGACAAAAAAATGACAACAATTTAATAATGATGAAATGAAAATAAATCTATATAATAAAAATGATAATAATGATAAAATTAAAATAAATCTATATAAGATATAATAACAATAAAAAATAATAATCTATATAATACAAATAATAATATGATAAAATAAAAACAAATCTATATAATAAAAAATGATAATAAAAAATAATAATCTATATAATAAAAATAATAATGATGAAAATAAAAAGGTGGCAGTGGTAAAATGATTATTGTTATTTTTAAAGGCTTAATAGTGTTAATATTATGACTGTCACCAGTTGTGTTGCATGGAGACACACATACGTTTCTTTCCTCTCCACGTCCCGGGTCCCTCACATTAACATTTTATTTTGTATTTTCTTTTGCATTCTGTTTGTAGTTCTAATGGCAAGTCTGTATCATGGTCTGAACCAGGTGTGCGAGCCCCGCCCAAAGGCGAGCACATGTGGCATAGGCTGTCCGTGCACGTGAAGCGGCAGGACGCCAACCAAACCGCCGTCATCAAACCGCTAACCGCTAACGCGTTCCAGGGATCCGCGCTGGAGTTCTCGGACCTGAGCACCAAAACGCTTTACAACGTCGAGGAGGAGGAGGACGACGAGCCGCTGAGGTACAACCCGCCCGAAACGCCTCCTTCAGTAGCGCGCCACGAACGAGCCACCGCAGCTACAAACGCCGCCGCTACGAATGCTACTGCTACGAATGCTACGACTGCCGCGAACCGAGTGAAAGAGGAAATCCAGATCATCTCAACGCACCAGAACAACAACAGCATCTCACAAAGCGTCGTCCTCAACCACCAGGAAATGTCCACGTTCCAAAGCAGCAACAGCCCCAAAGATCTGATGTTGCTGCCGGAAGCTAGCGACAACAGCGGCGCGGCGATGCCAGTTTACCGCCAAGCTAATTTCCTCCAAAACGACACGATGCCGCCGCCGATTCAGTTCCACCAGTTCGAGCGAGAGGACGGCGACGACGTGGACAACGAGTGTTTCGGCCTGCTCGAGGGCTTCCTCTACAACAACGCTCAGATCCACCGCGAGGAGAGCTACGCCGGCGTCAGAGCGGCGACGGCGGAGGAGACGCTGGTGCCGCTGATGCCGCCGTCGCCGTTCCGAGACTTCGCGGGGGCGCCGTGCACGAATCCGTTCGCGATTTCGCCGCTGTCCGAGTCGCTCCTGATCGGGCCCGAGGAGGTGATTTACGCCTCGGTGGTGTTCGAGGAGGACTACAGGCAAAGCTCCTCGACGCTGTGAGGAGCGTGTGCGAGGACGAGTCGTTATCGTGCGGTTGTAAATATAGACGGCAGAGGGCGTGGTCTGGTTTAGGTTAAGTTTAAGGTAGACTGTGTTGTGCCTGTCGAGAAACTGGTCCTCTGTATTTGACCTTCAATGTCTCTGAATCAAACCGGGCAGTCGTCGGGGGGAACCAGCTCCAGATCTTGAGTACGTACTGGTTTTTTCATCTTTTTTTGGTTTAAACACAATAGAACACTGCAATCCAACCACATTAAAGCTTTTATTAAAAAAAAAAACTGGAACAACCCGATAAGTGGCTGGAGCTCAGCAGGTATCGTCCGACACGTCTCTTTCTGAAACTTTGTGAAGCGCTAGATTATTAAAACATTTCATTTTTACCGTGTTTTTTTAACTGAAAACAATCGGGTTGTAAACATTGGTTGCCACGTAGCTTTTTAGCCTCTGACGTGCCTTTAAACTCTTTACGATTTAATTTCGCGAAAGGACTCTGGGTAAAATGAAGGGGAAATTTACTCAAAGTGGGCGGGGCTGTTCACTGAGTCAGAATACTTTTGAACGAACACTGGTTTAGTCATACAGTCTAAGCTTTAACATTTACACTGCCATGATTAAGGTGTTTTAAGGGTCTTGGACATTGTTTTTAGCAACTTTTATTTGAAATACTTGCTTGTGACATAGAATATCCTAAAAAGACGTTGTTTGTGGCCCACCGAACGACACTGTTTAAATAAATGGACATAACAGTGGAATGTAATGAAATAATGACATGAAATCTGGAGTGGACTGGGGAGAAAAAGTGATTGGGGATCTAATTTGGAGCGGACCACTTACAGTTAGAAATAGGCGGATTTAAAGGGGGGTTTGAGGGTCCATTCCCCCATGAAAATTTGAATCAGTCAAATAACATTTTAGATGTAATATTTTGTCTAATTAACTTTTGAATAGGCCACACAAGATTATTATTTTCATGGCGTGTTTGAAAATACACTAGAGTATTAGAGTGGAGCATATTGTACATATATATTCATTTTACATTTTAACTTCTGCATTTATAGTCTATTTCTGGTCCGGATGAGCATGTGCCCCTCAAATGGTTGTGGCCCTAAAAATATGCTTGGATTGTTAACTCTGTTGTTTTTGAGGAGTTTACTAATTGTTTTTCCATCAAACGAGCCTGTGTTAAATCTGGAGGAGAATGGGTCAAATACAGAGGACAAATTTTCTTATTAAAAATAATTTTACATTATTTTATTGTATTTATTTATTTATTTGTTTGTTTGTTTATTTATTTGTTGTATTTAATTTTGTTATGTATTAATTTATTTTAAGTAATTTATTTCAAGTGATTTACTTCATCGAATTATTTTTATTTTATTTATTTTTATTGTATTTAATTATTGTATTTATTTAATTCATCTATTGTTTGTTATATTTACTGTTTATTTTTTATTTATTTTAATTCATGTGATTTGATTTGATTTAATTAAATTAATTAAATTAATTAAATTAATTAAATTAATTAAATTTAATTACAATTAATTACAATTAATTACAATTAATTAAATTAATTACATTTACTTAAATTATTTTAATTTTTATTGTATTTATTTATGTTATATCTACGAGTTACCAGTTCCTCTATTGTATACGTTCACTTGTTCCATCTTACTGCCACTACGTGCTCTGGGTTCATCCGAATGTGACATATTTCTTAAACGCATCATTCAGCTTTAGATCTGTAAAGAAAATGTGAATTTTTTAGGCTAAACTATTTACGAACGACTGAGACTAGATTTTATCTTCGCGTTCAGAGCGTTTCCCAGGCGACCGGGCGAACGCAGCGGCAGAGCAGCCTCCGAACTGACGACCAAACCCCCACAACGCCTTTTTATTCACGCCTCGTAAACTGTTCAGAGCCATTTCCACCGCCAAACTTGGAATTCCGTATTTGAATAGAAGCAATAACTGACAACGTGTTTGTGAACGCTTGAGTTTTAGCCTGTTCTGTGTTTAAGCCGTCGTTAGATAAGAGCTGAACACCACGTAGTAAATGCAATAAAAACTCTTGTAAACTATAGACTTTAAGAGCGTTTGATCAAGTAAACATTTTTATGCTTTCGTCTCCTGTCTTTTTTGAGCATTTACTGTATGATAAATGAACGTGTTATAACAGATTGCTTACGCGTTTGGCCCGATCTAATCCAGTGTTTTGAAATAAAAGAGCAGTAAATATGTGTTTGAAGCGACACAGCGACAGAAAACATCACAATAGACAATAACGTGACTTTGTGCCACTGACGCAACGGCCATAAAGCAGAATAACCGCAGTAAAAAGGCAGAATAGAACAGTAATTATCCATAAAAGTTACTTATTCGTCGTTTGGGAGAGTCCAGAATGACGTATGTCTGTCTGTATCGTGTCAAATGTGAAGGATCGATGTTTGTGCTCTTCAGTTTTCATGTAGAACAGAAGGTTTTTGTTGCGTTTGTGGTTAATCTTGAATTCTTTCACGCTAAATAAAGGTTAATTAATAAAACTCTACAGCTAAAATCTCAAAAGAGTTTATCTGAGTAAGAAAATCCAAAGTTTATCTCTTCGTTTGGATGTTTAATACACAACAGTTAAAATATTGCTGAGGTTGAGCCTCTGCAGTTATAAATGCGTTATGCTAATGTTGCTAACATCCACACTATTACATCAATATTAAATAAGATCAATATTAATCTCCCAAAGTATAAGACTTTTTACATAATATGTGTTAACCCCTCGTTCCTCGTTTTTTAAAGTTTTTAAGTTTATAAGTAAAAGTTTTTTCCTTGAAATGTTTCATTATTTTTACAATTATTATTATTACATAATTTTCTTTACATACAGTATAAAGAAGTCAATACATAAATAAATGTATAAAATAAAAGTAAAATCTGAAAAAAAGCCTGCTCAGCCATGTTTTCTTTTTTATTTCTAATTTTTTCTTTATTTTTTAATTATTTTTCACATTTTTCCGTTAAATTTTTTAGTTTTCTTTATTTTTACAATTATTATTATTACATAGGTCTGTTTATTGTATGTACCTTTTACAGTTTGCGCTTTACGGGCTGAAAGTGAAAGCAAAGACCAGGATCAGGATCAGGATCAGGACACGGGACACGGGACATAGAATGATCCTGCCGTTTACCTGCCCCGTCCCTGCCCACTGCCCACTGCCCACTGACCACTGCCCACTGCCCACTGACCACTGACCACTGACCACTGACCACTGCCCACTGACCACTGACCACTGACCACTGACCACTGACCACTGACCACGTCCTCACGCGCGTCCCGGGGCAGAATGGCCGTTTGCACCGACCACCTGTTCAAGGTGCTGGTGGTCGGGGACGTGCGCGTGGGGAAGACCAGCGTCGTGCTCCGGAGCGTGAGGAAAAGCTTCAGTGAGAACTACAAGACCACGATCGGAGTGGACTTCGCCCTGAAGACGGTGCAGCGGGACCCGAGGACCGTGGTCCGGCTTCAGCTCTGGGACATCGCGGGTGAGTTCTGGGACAGTTCTGGGACATCGCGGGTGAGTTCTGGGACAGTTCTGGGACATCGCGGGTGAGTCCCGGTGTGTTTTGGACCGGTTTACGTGAAAAAGCCTTTACGTTGTTGAAGAAAGAGCCAGTATTTCTAGTTTTTAGATGTTCTCTGAGATAAAAGTGGCACGTGACAGGGGAAAGTGGCGCTCAGTGGCGCTGCTGGCGCAAATATAGGAGGGGCTATTTTACTTTTTTCCAAAATTGAATATTTGACATTGACTGTACAAATACATATTTTAAATCCACATTTACAACTGAAGTAATGAAGTAAACACACTTTATTTCCACTTTTGGTCCTGATAATACAATGACTTTATCAGATTGTAAAGAGCAAAACAAACATGTCAGTGACACTGTCACTTATAGAGCAGAGTAACATTACCACATGAAGAGGAAATAAAAACAATTGTTGGTGTTTCATAAAACGGCTTCTAAGTGGCACGAGTTACTCTGAACTACATGTTAAGAGCCCCTCAATCACCATTTAATAATACTACAGGGAAATACTTGGGATTATTGGGGTCATTTCTCACTTCAAACCAAATGTTAGGGTTATTTTGAGAAGAAACATCGAGATTTTACAATTGACAAGACCAAAAGACAACGATATTTTAAATTTTCTTTCGATTAAATTGTCAATAGATCACATTTCCTCCAGTGTGAGATCAGCACAATGTTGATAACACACGTGTAATAATAAATAAAGACAATAAAATATATGTAAATAAATAAATATAAAGCTATAGAGAGGAATGAATATGGTTCATTTGGAGCAGGTTTTCTTGGAGATTTGGGCATAAATACTTTTTCTGTAATATCTCCCGCTCTAAAATTATATGTATATATATATATATATATATATATATATATATATATATATATATATATATATATATATATTGTTTGCAGTAAATACATTTGTCTGATGTGTTTTCTGTCCCAGGCCAGGAGCAGACGAGGAACCTGTCCCGAGTGTTCTACAGAGAGGCCCGTGGAGCGCTGGTCGTGTTCGACGCCCACAACTGGCCCACGCTGGACTCGGCCGCTCGGTGGAAGAGCGATCTGGACGCTAAAGTGTCCCTGGACAGTGGACGGCCGATCCCCGCGCTCCTATTGGCCAACAAGTGTGACCTGATGGAGCAGAGGGACCGGGACGCCATGGCGCCCTCTCTGGACCACTTCTGTCTCCTGCACGGCTTCAGCGGCTGGTTTGAGACGTCTGCAAAGGTCCGATCGTCTCAGAAGAGACAAAGTCACATGTTCATCACAATCAGAAGTTTAATACAATCTTCCAACATTTGTTTGGTTAAAAAGTCACTTAAAAATCTCACCAAAATAAAAACAATTGTTGGACTTGTCGACTAAATACAAAGATATTCTCTGACCATGTGACCGCAGCTCTGACCATGTGACCGCAGCTCTGACCATGTGACCGCAGCTCTGACCATGTGACCGCAGTGACCGCAGCTCTGACCATGTGACCGCAGTGACCGCAGCTCTGACCATGTGACCGCAGTGACCGCAGCTCTGACCATGTGACCGCAGTGACCGCAGCTCTGACCATGTGACCGCAGTGACCGCAGCTCTGACCATGTGACCGCAGCTCTGACCATGTGACCGCAGCTCTGACCATGTGACTGCAGCTCTGACCATGTGACCGCAGCTCTGACCATGTGACCGCAGTGACCGCAGCTCTGACCATGTGACCGCAGCTCTGACCATGTGACCGCAGCTCTGACCATGTGACCGCAGTGACCGCAGCTCTGACCATGTGACCGCAGCTCTGACCATGTGACCGGAGTGACCGCAGCTCTGACCATGTGACCGCAGCTCTGACCATGTGACCGCAGCTCTGACCATGTGACCAGAGTGTCCGCAGCTCTGACCATGTGACCGCAGCTCTGACCATGTGACCGCAGCTCTGACCATGTGACCGCAGCTCTGACCATGTGACCGCAGTGACCGCAGCTCTGACCATGTGACCGCAGTGACCGCAGCTCTGACCATGTGACCGCAGCTCTGACCATGTGACTGCAGCTCTGACCATGTGACCGCAGCTCTGACCATGTGACCGCAGTGACCGCAGCTCTGACCATGTGACCGCAGTGACCGCAGCTCTGACCATGTGACCGCAGCTCTGACCATGTGACCGCAGCTCTGACCATGTGACCGCAGTGACCGCAGCTCTGACCATGTGACTGCAGCTCTGACCATGTGACCGCAGCTCTGACCATGTGACCGCAGTGACCGCAGCTCTGACCATGTGACCGCAGCTCTGACCATGTGACCGCAGTGACCGCAGCTCTGACCATGTGACCGCAGCTCTGACCATGTGACCGCAGCTCTGACCATGTGACCGCAGTGTCCGCAGCTCTGACCATGTGACCGCAGCTCTGATCATGTGACCGCAGCATGTGACCGCAGCTCTGACCATGTGACCGCAGCTCTGACCATGTGACCGCAGCTCTGACCATGTGACCGCAGCTCTGACCATGTGACCGCAGTGACCGCAGCTCTGACCATGTGACCGCAGTGTCCGCAGCTCTGACCATGTGACCGCAGCTCTGACCATGTGACCGCAGTGACCGCAGCTCTGACCATGTGACCGCAGTGTCCGCAGCTCTGACCATGTGACCGCAGCTCTGACCATGTGACCGCAGCATGTGACCGCAGCTCTGACTATGTGACCGCAGCTCTGACCATGTGACCGCAGTGACCGCAGCTCTGACTATGTGACCGCAGCTCTGACCATGTGACCGCAGTGACCGCAGCTCTGACCATGTGACCGCAGCATGTGACCGCAGCTCTGACCATGTGACCGCAGCTCTGACCATGTGACCACAGCATGTGACCGTAGCTTCGACCATGTGACCGCAGCTCCGACCATGTGACCGCAGCTCTGACCATGTGACCACAGCATGTGACCGCAGCAGTTCTGACCATGTGACCGCAGCAGCTCTGACCATGTGACTGCAGCTCTGACCATGTGACCGCAGCAGCTCTGACCATGTGACCACAGCATGTGACCACAGCTCTGACCACGTGACTGGAGCTCTGACCATGTGACCGCAGCAGCTCTGACCATGTGACCGCAGCATGTGACCACGTGACTGGAGCTCTGACCATGTGACCGCAGCAGCTCTGACCATGTGACCGCAGCATGTGACCATGTGACTGCAGCTCTGACCATGTGACCGCAGCAGCTCAGACCATGTGACCGCAGCAGCTCTGACCATGTGACCGCAGCTCTGACCATGTGACCGCAGTGACCGCAGCTCTGACCATGTGACCGCAGCTCTGACCATGTGACCGCAGCTCTGACCATGTGACCGCAGTGTCCGCAGCTCTGACCATGTGACCGCAGCTCTGATCATGTGACCGCAGCATGTGACCGCAGCTCTGACCATGTGACCGCAGCTCTGACCATGTGACCGCAGCTCTGACCATGTGACCGCAGTGACCGCAGCTCTGACCATGTGACCGCAGTGTCCGCAGCTCTGACCATGTGACCGCAGCTCTGACCATGTGACCGCAGCTCTGACCATGTGACCGCAGTGACCGCAGCTCTGACCATGTGACCGCAGTGTCCGCAGCTCTGACCATGTGACCGCAGCTCTGACCATGTGACCGCAGCATGTGACCGCAGCTCTGACCATGTGACCGCAGCTCTGACCATGTGACCGCAGTGACCGCAGCTCTGACTATGTGACCGCAGCTCTGACCATGTGACCGCAGTGACCGCAGCTCTGACCATGTGACCGCAGCATGTGACCGCAGCTCTGACCATGTGACCGCAGCTCTGACCATGTGACCACAGCATGTGACCGCAGCAGCTCTGACCATGTGACCGCAGCATGTGACCGCAGCTCTGACCATGTGACCGCAGTGACCGCAGCTCTGACCATGTGACCGCAGCTCTGACCATGTGACCGCAGCTCTGACCATGTGACCACAGCATGTGACCGCAGCTTCGACCATGTGACCGCAGCTCCGACCATGTGACCGCAGCTCTGACCATGTGACCACAGCATGTGACCGCAGCAGCTCTGACCATGTGACCGCAGCATGTGACCGCAGCTCTGACCATGTGACCGCAGTGACCGCAGCTCTGACCATGTGACCGCAGCTCTGACCATGTGACCGCAGCTCTGACCATGTGACCACAGCATGTGACCGCAGCTTCGACTATGTGACCGCAGCTCCGACCATGTGACCGCAGCTCTGACCATGTGACCACAGCATGTGACCGCAGCAGCTCTGACCATGTGACTGCAGCTCTGACCATGTGACCGCAGCAGCTCTGACCATGTGACCCCAGCATGTGACCACAGCTCTGACCACGTGACTGGAGCTCTGACCATGTGACCGCAGCAGCTCTGACCATGTGACCGCAGCATGTGACCACGTGACTGGAGCTCTGACCATGTGACCGCAGCAGCTCTGACCATGTGACCGCAGCATGTGACCATGTGACTGCAGCTCTGACCATGTGACCGCAGCTCTGATCATGTGACCGAGCAGAGATATTGTTTCATCACGTTTCTTTTACGGTCGAACCTTAAGAGAAGAAGAAGAAGCTCGACTCATAAAAGCCGCTCACATATTAACCCTTCGCTCTCTGAACCCTGTTGACCTCTGACCCCTCGTTCACAGGAGGGCACCAACATCGAGGAGGCGGGGTCGCTCCTGGTCGAGCAGATGATGACGGACAGCTCAGACGGGCTCCAGCAAAACAAAGACGTGATAAAACCGGGTCAAAGGTCGGGTCGGAGCATCGCCTCCCCCTGCTGCTGGGGAGGAGCCAGATAAAACGCCTCCGACCGCCTCCGACCGCCTCCGACCGCCCATGACCGCCTCCGACCGCCTCCGATCGCCTACGACCGCCCATGACCGCCTACGACAGCCTCCGATCGCCTACGACCGCCTACGACAGCCTACGGCCGCCTACGACAGCCTCCGACAGCCTCCGACCGCCTCCGACCGGCTCTGACCGCCTCCGACCGCCTCGTAAAAGGAGAACAAGCGACGAAACAAGAGTCAAGGGCAGACATGTGGCAAACACAGGAGCAGTACAGAAGCAGACTGGAGCAGAGAGGAGCAGACAGGAGCATGACAGGAGCAGAGAGGAGCAGATAGGAGCAGACAGGAGCATGACAGGAGCAGAGAGGAGCAGATAGGAGCAGACAGGAGCATGACAGGAGCAGAGAGGAGCAGATAGGAGCAGACAGGAGCATGACAGGAGCATGACAGGAGCAGACAGGAGCATGACAGGAGCATGACAGGAGCAGAGAGGAGCAGACAGGAGCATGACAGGAGCAGAGAGGAGTAGATAGGAGCAGACAGGAGCAGACAGGAGCAGACAGGAGCAGATTGGAGCATGACAGGAGCATGGAAGGAGCATGACAGGAGCATGACAGGAGCATGACATGAGCAGACAGGAGCATGACAGGAGCATGACAGGAGCAGAGAGGAGCAGACAGGAGCAGACAGGAGCAGAGAGGAGCAGACAGGGGCAGACAGGAGCAGACTGGAGCAGACAGGAGCAGCCAGGAGCAGACAGGAGAAAAGGAGGGAAGAAAAGTGAACACAGAAAAGCCGAAACTAGAACAGTCCCGGGACGAGGGATCACGTCGCCATGGAAACGGTGCAGCACCTTCAGGACTCAGTGGAAACACCTCTGGATCCTTCGCACTGCTGCTCAGGACAAGGAGCATCTGGACACGGTTTAGAGAAGTCAGATGAAGCCCTGTCAATCATCCATGTCCCGCCCACGGACCACTCATGACGTCATACTTCTCCTTTAATCCACACCGTGCTTTACCCACACCATTAAAGGGCCCGTGACAAGGTTTTACCACTGTTTTTGTGGAGAAAACGGAGGGCGCTTTAACCACGACCTGCAGGGGGCGCTTTAACCACGACCTGCAGGGGGCGCTTTAACCACGACCTGCAGGGGGCGCTTTAACAACGACCTGCAGGGGGCGCTTTAACCACGACCTGCAGGGGGCGCTTTAACAATGACCTGCAGGGGGCGCATTAACCACGACCTGCAGGGGGCGCATTAACCACAACCTGCAGGGGGCGCTTTAACAACGACCTGCAGGAGGCGCTTTAACAACGACCTGCCGGGGGCGCTTTAACCACGACCTGCAGGGGGCGCTTTAACAATGACCTGCAGGGGGCGCTTTAACAACGACCTGCAGGGGGCGCATTAACCACGACCTGCAGGGGGCGCATTAACAACGACCTGCAGGGGGCGCTTTAACCACGACCTGCAGGGGGCGCTTTAACAATGACCTGCAGGGGGCGCATTAACCACGACCTGCAGGGGGCGCATTAACCACAACCTGCAGGGGGCGCTTTAACAACGACCTGCAGGAGGCGCTTTAACCACGACCTGCAGGGGGCGCTTTAACAACGACCTGCAGGGGGCGCTTTAACCACGACCTGCAGGGGGCGCATTAACCACAACCTGCAGGGGGCGCTTTAACAATGACCTGCAGGGGGCGCTTTAACAATGACCTGCAGGGGGCGCATTAACCACGACCTGCAGGGGGCGCATTAACCACAACCTGCAGGGGGCGCTTTAACCACGACCTGCAGGGGGCGCTTTAACAATGACCTGCAGGAGGCGCTTTAACAACGACCTGCAGGAGGCGCTTTAACAACGACCTGCCGGGGGCGCTTTAACCACGACCTGCAGGGGGCGCTTTAACAATGACCTGCAGGGGGCGCATTAACCACGACCTGCAGGGGGCGCATTAACCACGACCTGCAGGGGGCGCTTTAACCACGACCTGCAGGGGGCGCTTTAACCACGACCTGCAGGGGGCGCTTTAACCCAGTCCTCTTTCCCTCGCGCACAAACTGTTATAAAAGTGAATAGATGTTTTACTCCACGTTCTGTGCTCAAAACCAGGTCATTTCTCAGGGTCAGCGGCGTGTCCAGGGATCTGCTCCACAAACGATGCTCCCTGCTGGTCGATATTGTAACTGTCGCTCATCGATCAGTGTCAAGAGCGTTTTCCTTTCCGTCCTTTTAAAAACTAAAAGAAAAAATACACTTAAAAAAGACACATTTTCAGACAAATAGACAGATATTTGAACAAAAATTACCGTATTTTCCGGACTATAAGCCGCACTAGCCAAAAAATGCATAATAGAGAAGAAAAAACATATAAGTCGCACTGGAGCATGAGTAAGTATAAGTATATAAGTATAAATATAAGTATAAGTCGCACCCCAGCCAAAACTATGAAAAGAAGGTGCAATTTATAGTCCGGAAAATACGGTAACTCAGAGATCGAGCTGAATAAACACTTAAATAGCCTCCGAATACCACTGAACTTATAACGAACATGTGCTCCTTAAACCGCTTAATGACCATCATCGTTTCGCTCGTTCCCGTTTGCTGATTGGTCGGTTTGACGCTGGCAGTGGATTCAGCCGGAGGGGAAAGCGAAAAGAGAAGGAGCACAACAAGTTCTAATAATAATGCGGCGCGTCCCAGATTTCAGGACCTCGATTCGCCGCCGGCCCCCGATGGGTTTTTGGCTCCGGACGCCATGATCTCAGCGAGTGTCGCTTCAGCGCTGGTCGTTTCTCTCTCTCTGCACGAGTCCGTAACGCGGAACGTTCATGAACAAAACCGAAAAAAAACTTCGGTGCATAATTCTCTGATACTTTTCCTCCTTCTTAATCTATCGTACAATGTAACGGTCTCTTACTTTTTATCTTGACAATATTAAATGATTTGAGCGTTTGTGTTTCCTTCGTTCGTCTCGTTTGTGTCTCTCCTTTGAAAATACCAAATTCTTTTCACAATTTTAGTTTTTTTTAATTGAAATTACAAGTTACTTCTTGGATTTACTTTGGACTATCTATAATATTATTTTTGAAGAACAATTGCTGCTCAACCGCCTCATGGTCGAGAAGTATAAAAGTTGAATTGTGGGAAAAAAAAAAAAATTCACGACCTGGCGCCCCCTAGAGGCTCTGCAAGATGGCAAGATGAGGCAAAAGTCGGGACCCTTGGAACTTTAGGGTCTTTCACGTCTCGACAGAAGACAACTGAGCACCAGCAGAGGGCGCACCTCATCAGCAATATGAATACAAATAATGAAATATTCACCATTTACATCCATTTACATTATTCGTACGAACTCCAGATCGCTAATAACAACACTTCCAAATTTAGAACCCTATTCTGATTCTAAAGAACGTCAAAATCTGGAGCTCCTTCATCCGCGAGAGACTTTTTATGATCCAACCTGAAGAAGATAAAGTGGTAAGTGTCGTTATTAGTGACCTTAAGTCTGTAGGAATGATGTAAATGGATGTAAATGGTAAATATTTCATTATTCGTATTCGTTTTGCTAATGAGGTGCGCCCTCTGCTGGTGCTCGGTTGTCGGTGTTAGTTAGAAATATGAACCATTAGACAAGTCTAAACATCTAAACATGTGATCAATGACAACGTGACATGTAGAAGTCCGTTACATATGCAAATGTGCTTGTCTTATGGCTTGTGCTGGTTGAATTGAAATACATTTGTTTGTATTATTTTAACAAACACAGTGACATATCAAACTGTAAAATAATAATAAACTTAAATAATCACGTTCCTTTTATTGTCTCGTTAGACCAGAGTTGTTTAGCAGATCAAATACGAACAAAACTGAACGGACACAACTCAAATGCACAGAAGATGAAAGAAAAAGAAGATTAAAAATGTATAGAAACCCAAAAGAATATGACATTTGATCAGACTTACTGGGGCGCTGTCTGTGGTGCTGAGATTCGGTTTGCATCATTTTCAAAATTTTCGTATACAAAAAAATGAAGAACAAAATTACACTAATAACTTAGTGATATTTTTAAGGACTTCATCCCATTCAAAGTTAATTGCTATGGCAACAGTGCTAGATTTTCATCATACTTGAACTCTACTCTACACTACTCTTCAACATTTGACTAGGTATTACAATAGACCACATGGTTTTAGTGACAGAATACTGAAGACCTGCATTAGAACGTATTTTATAACTTATTCTGTTACATTGACACTTTTGAAATACTTTTACATTACGTTATATTAACACTGTACATACATGATGTTTATGGCACCACTTGTTCTTCATTTATCTCAAGGTTTACAGTCTGAACCCCAAACCAGAGACCGCAGCAGGTTTAACAGTTTATTTCACTCAAGTTAATGTTGCAGGCAGCGAGAAGGTCGACTAACGAGACCAGAGCAGGAGCAAGAGGACCCCGGGAGCTGGACCACACCAGTTTATACTGTATATATTATATATATGTTTATCTTCTGTATGTAAGTGACAACCCAAAGAGCTAAAACAGAGGAGTAGTTCTGTGTTTGTCCAGCAGGGGGACACCGTGCTGCGTGAATGCTTTCACTTTGGCTGTTCAGGAGTGAGACGCACGAAACTCTTATGTCCAGAAACAGAAGTCAAACATCTTTTACTTTCCAAGGTTTTTTAGCATCACACGCATGTTTTAGAACATCGATTTTCTGTTTTGTTTTATCTGCTCCTTGTAGCTTCTGATGCTTTTTCTGACTTTGCGCCGGGAGCTGTCCACAAATCAGTGCTGAAACCATTATCTCTCCACCTATTCCTCTCTTGTTTGTCGTCCCCCTTCATTTAAAGAATGTCACACTCTTTCCACTTGTGTATAAAGTGAGCCCGGGCTTTGTTGTAATATGTTTCCATCCTGGGATTCCCACTGATGAAAACAAATCATAATTGTGGTGTTATCTACGATCTTATGTTTCCCGAGTCCGAGCCTCCACGTGCCACTGCGTCTTAAGAGTCTTCTTCCAATTCTTCTTCCAAGTGTAGATTAAAGTAGTGGGACATTTTGCAAGTTCGTTGAAGTCTTTACACTTTACACTCTTGTTCGTTTTGTTTTTGTTTGGTTTCCTCTGATGAAAGGTCAAATCAGTTCATGAAAAGTTGCCAACATTCACATCCGCTTTTGTAACCGACACATTGACATTATTGGCCTCAGTCTCGACTCCGTTTCGCTCCAGCAGATTCTAATCCAAAACAGATTAATTAATGCCTCTGAGGCGCGGCTGTTGATGAGCTCGAGCCGCGGTGAAGGCCGAGCGCGTGCGGCTGCTCAGGGATCAGCCTGAGCGCGAGAGGCCAATTTTGGTCCGGAAAAAGATTAGAGCTGCAACGAAAAGGGAACTGAGCCGAGACTTACGCACCTGTCCACAGCCCCCCCCCCCCCGTGAACAAAGAAGAATAACAGCCCCCCCCGTGAACAAAGAAGAATAACAGCCCCCCCGTGAACAAAGAAGAATAACAGCCCCCCCGTGAACAAAGAAGAATAACAGCCCCCCCGTGAACAAAGAAGAATAACAGCCCCCCATGAACAAAGAAGAATAACAGCCCCCCCGTGAACAAAGAAGAATAACAGCCCCCCCGTGAACAAAGAAGAATAACAGCCCCCCCGTGAACAAAGAAGAATAACAGCCCCCCCCGTGAACAAAGAAGAATAACAGCCCCCCCCGTGAACAAAGAAGAATAACAGCCCCCCCCGTGAACAAAGAAGAATAACAGCCCCCCGTGAACAAAGAAGAATAGTAGCCCCCCGTGAACAAAGACGAATAACAGCCCCCCGTGAACAAAGAAGAATAACAGCCCCCCCCGTGAACAAAGAAGAATAACAGCCCCCCCGTGAACAAAGAAGAAAAACAGCCCCCCCGTGAACAAAGAAGAATAACAGCCCCCCGTGAACAAAGAAGAATAACAGCCCCCCCGTGAACAAAGAAGAATAACAGCCCCCCCGTGAACAAAGAAGAATAACAGCCCCCCGTGAACAAAGAAGAATAACAGCCCCCCCGTGAACAAAGAAGAATAACAGCCCCCCGTGAACAAAGAAGAATAACAGCCCCCCCGTGAACAAAGAAGAATAACAGCCCCCCCGTGAACAAAGAAGAAAAACAGCCCCCCCCCGTGAACAAAGAAGAATAACAGCCCCCCCCGTGAACAAAGAAGAATAACAGCCCCCCCGTGAACAAAGAAGAATAACAGCCCCCCCTGTGAACAAAGAAGAATAACAGCCCCCCCGTGAACAAAGAAGAATAAAAGCCCCCGTGAACAAAGAAGAATAACAGCCCCCCATGAACAAAGAAGAATAACAGCCCCCCCGTGAACAAAGAAGAATAAAAGCCCCCCCCCCGTGAACAAAGAAGAATAACAGCCCCCCCGTGAACAAAGAAGAATAACAGCCCCCCCATGAACAAAGAAGAATAACAGCCCCCCGTGAACACAGAAAAATGACAGCCCCCCCGTGAACAAAGAAGAATAACAGCCCCCTGTGAACAAAGAAGAATAACAGCCCCCCCGTGAACAAAGAAGAATAACAGCCCCCCCGTGAACAAAGAAGAATAACAGCCCCCCCATGAACAAAGAAGAATAACAGCCCCCCCCCGTGAACAAAGAAGAATAACAGCCCCCCGTGAACAAAGAAGAATAACAGCCCCCCGTGAACAAAGAAGAATAACAGCCCCCCCCGTGAACAAAGAAGAATAACAGCCCCCCCGTGAACAAAGAAGAAAAACAGCCCCCCCTTGAACAAAGAAGAATAACAGCCCCCCGTGAACAAAGAAGAATAACAGCCCCCCCGTGAACAAAGAAGAATAACAGCCCCCCGTGAACAAAGAAGAAAAACAGCCCCCCCGTGAACAAAGAAGAATAACAGCCCCCCCGTGAACAAAGAAGAATAACAGCCCCCCGTGAACAAAGAAGAATAACAGCCCCCCCGTGAACAAAGAAGAATAACAGCCCCCCGTGAACAAAGAAGAATAACAGCCCCCCCGTGAACAAAGAAGAAAAACAGCCCCCCCGTGAACAAAGAAGAATAACAGCCCCCCCGTGAACAAAGAAGAATAACAGCCCCCCCGTGAACAAAGAAGAATAACAGCCCCCCCTGTGAACAAAGAAGAAAAACAGCCCCCCATGAACAAAGAAGAATAACAGCCCCCCCGTGAAAAAAGAAGAATAAAAGCCCCCCGTGAACAAAGAAGAATAACAGCCCCCCGTGAACAAAGAAGAATAACAGCCCCCCCGTGAACAAAGAAGAATAACAGCCCCCCCGTGAACAAAGAAGAAAAACAGCCCCCCCGTGAACAAAGAAGAATAACAGCCCCCCGTGAACAAAGAAGAATAAAAGCCCCCCCGTGAACAAAGAAGAATAACAGCCCCCCCCGTGAACAAAGAAGAATAACAGCCCCCCCATGAACAAAGAAGAATAACAGCCCCCCGTGAACACAGAAAAATGACAGCCCCCCGTGAACAAAGAAGAATAACAGCCCCCTGTGAACAAAGAAGAATAACAGCCCCCCCGTGAACAAAGAAGAATAACAGCCCCCCCGTGAACAAAGAAGAATAACAGCCCCCCCCATGAACAAAGAAGAATAACAGCCCCCCACGTGAACAAAGAAGAATAACAGCCCCCCCGTGAACAAAGAAGAATAACAGCCCCCCCGTGAACAAAGAAGAATAACAGCCCCCCCGTGAACAAAGAAGAAAAACAGCCCCCCCGTGAACAAAGAAGAATAACAGCCCCCCCGTGAACAAAGAAGAATAACAGCCCCCCCTGTGAACAAAGAAGAAAAACAGCGCCCCATGAACAAAGAAGAATAACAGCCCCCCCGTGAACAAAGAAGAATAACAGCCCCCCCGTGAACAAAGAAGAATAACAGCCCCCCCGTGAACAAAGAAGAATAACAGCCCCCCCGTGAACAAAGAAGAATAACAGCCCCCCGTGAACAAAGAAGAATAGTAGCCCCCCCGTGAACAAAGACGAATAACAGCCCCCCCGTGAACAAAGACGAATAACAGCCCCCCCGTGAACAAAGAAGAATAACAGCCCCCCCATGAACAAAGAAGAATAACAGCCCCCCCGTGAACAAAGAAGAATAACAGCCCCCCTTGAACAAAGAAGAATAGTAGCCCCCCCGTGAACAAAGACGAATAACAGCCCCCCCGTGAACAAAGACGAATAACAGCCCCCCCGTGAACAAAGAAGAATAACAGCCCCCCCGTGAACAAAGAAGAATAACAGCCCCCCCCGTGAACAAAGAAGAATAACAGCCCCCCCGTGAACAAAGAAGAATAACAGCCCCCCCGTGAACAAAGAAGAATAACAGCCCCCGTGAACAAAGCAGAATAACAGCCCCCCGTGAACAAAGACGAATAACAGCCCCCCCTGAACAAAGAAGAATAACAGCCCCCCGTGAACAAAGAAGAATAACAGCCCCCGTGAACAAAGACGAATAACAGCCCCCCCGTGAACAAAGAAGAATAACAGCCCCCCCGTGAACAAAGAAGAATAACAGCCCCCCGTGAACAAAAAAGAATAATAGCCCCCCCGTGAACAAAGAAGAATAACAGCCCCCCGTGAACAAAGAAGAATAACAGCCCCCCGTGAACAAAGAAGAATAACAGCCCCCCCCGTGAACAAAGAAGAATAACAGCCCCCCCGTGAACAAAGAAGAAAAACAGCCCCACCGTGAACAAAGAAGAATAACAGCCCCCCCGTGAACAAAGAAGAATAACAGCCCCCCCGTGAACAAAGAAGAATAACAGCCCCCCCTGTGAACAAAGAAGAAAAACAGCCCCCCATGAACAAAGAAGAATAACAGCCCCCCCGTGAACAAAGAAGAATAAAAGCCCCCCGTGAACAAAGAAGAATAACAGCCCCCCATGAACAAAGAAGAATAACAGCCCCCCCGTGAACAAAGAAGAATAAAAGCCCCCCCGTGAACAAAGAAGAATAACAGCCCCCCCGTGAACAAAGAAGAATAACAGCCCCCCCATGAACAAAGAAGAATAACAGCCCCCCGTGAACACAGAAAAATGACAGCCCCCCCGTGAACAAAGAAGAATAACAGCCCCCTGTGAACAAAGAAGAATAACAGCCCCCCCGTGAACAAAGAAGAATAACAGCCCCCCCCATGAACAAAGAAGAATAACAGCCCCCCCGTGAACAAAGAAGAATAACAGCCCCCCCCGTGAACAAAGAAGAATAACAGCCCCCCCGTGAACAAAGAAGAAAAACAGCCCCCCCGTGAACAAAGAAGAATAACAGCCCCCCCGTGAACAAAGAAGAATAACAGCCCCCCCGTGAACAAAGAAGAATAACAGCCCCCCCTGTGAACAAAGAAGAAAAACAGCCCCCCATGAACAAAGAAGAATAACAGCCCCCCCGTGAACAAAGAAGAATAAAAGCCCCCCGTGAACAAAGAAGAATAACAGCCCCCCATGAACAAAGAAGAATAACAGCCCCCCCGTGAACAAAGAAGAATAAAAGACCCCCGTGAACAAAGAAGAATAACAGCCCCCCGTGAACAAAGAAGAATAGTAGCCCCCCGTGAACAAAGACGAATAACAGCCCCCCGTGAACAAAGACGAATAACAGCCCCCCCCGTGAACAAAGAAGAATAACAGCCCCCCCGTGAACAAAGACGAATAACAGCCCCCCTGTGAACAAAGAAGAATAACAGCCCCCCCCGTGAACAAAGAAGAATAACAGCCCCCCGTGAACAAAGAAGAATAACAGCCCCCCGTGAACAAAGAAGAATAGTAGCCCCCCCGTGAACAAAGACGAATAACAGCCGCCCCGTGAACAAAGACGAATAACAGCCCCCCCGTGAACAAAGAAGAATAACAGCCCCCGTGAACAAAGAAGAATAACAGCCCCCCGTGAACAAAGAAGAATAATAGCCCCCCCGTGAACAAAGAAGAATAACAGCCCCCCCGTGAACAAAGAAGAATAACAGCCCCCCGTGAACAAAGAAGAATAGTAGCCCCCCGTGAACAAAGACGAATAACAGCCCCCCGTGAACAAAGACGAATAACAGCCCCCCCCGTGAACAAAGAAGAATAACAGCCCCCCCGTGAACAAAGACGAATAACAGCCCCCCTGTGAACAAAGAAGAATAACAGCCCCCCCCGTGAACAAAGAAGAATAACAGCCCCCCCGTGAACAAAGAAGAATAACAGCCCCCCCGTGAACAAAGAAGAATAAAAGCCCCCCGTGAACAAAGAAGAATAACAGCCCCCCGTGAACAAAGAAGAATAGTAGCCCCCCGTGAACAAAGACGAATAACAGCCCCCCGTGAACAAAGACGAATAACAGCCCCCCCCGTGAACAAAGAAGAATAACAGCCCCCCCGTGAACAAAGACGAATAACAGCCCCCCTGTGAACAAAGAAGAATAACAGCCCCCCCCCGTGAACAAAGAAGAATAACAGCCCCCCCGTGAACAAAGAAGAATAACAGCCCCCCGTGAACAAAGA
Organism: Eucyclogobius newberryi; assembly: GCF_026437365.1. NCBI lineage: Eukaryota > Metazoa > Chordata > Actinopteri > Gobiiformes > Gobiidae > Eucyclogobius > Eucyclogobius newberryi. Next base: position 2,137,513 of record NW_027315846.1, read on the forward strand.
AGAATAGTAGCCCCCCCGTGAACAAAGACGAATAACAGCCCCCCCGTGAACAAAGACGAATAACAGCCCCCCCGTGAACAAAGAAGAATAACAGCCCCCCGTGAACAAAGAAGAATAACAGCCCCCCGTGAACAAAGAAGAATAATAGCCCCCCGTGAACAAAGAAGAATAACAGCCCCCCCGTGAACAAAGAAGAATAACAGCCCCCTGTGAACAAAGAAGAATAACAGCCCCCGTGAACAAAGCAGAATAACAGCCCCCCGTGAACAAAGACGAATAACAGCCCCCCGTGAACAAAGACGAATAACAGCCCCCCGTGAACAAAGAAGAATAACAGCCCCCCGTGAACAAAGACGAATAACAGCCCCCCGTGAACAAAGACGAATAACAGCCCCCCCTGAACAAAGAAGAATAACAGCCCCCCGTGAACAAAGAAGAATAACAGCCCCCGTGAACAAAGACGAATAACAGCCCCCCCGTGAACAAAGAAGAATAACAGCCCCCCCGTGAACAAAGAAGAATAACAGCCCCCCGTGAACAAAAAAGAATAATAGCCCCCCCGTGAACAAAGAAGAATAACAGCCCCCCGTGAACAAAGAAGAATAACAGCCCCCCGTGAACAAAGAAGAATAACAGCCCCCCCCGTGAACAAAGAAGAATAACAGCCCCCCCGTGAACAAAGAAGAAAAACAGCCCCACCGTGAACAAAGAAGAATAACAGCCCCCCCGTGAACAAAGAAGAATAACAGCCCCCCCGTGAACAAAGAAGAATAACAGCCCCCCCTGTGAACAAAGAAGAAAAACAGCCCCCCATGAACAAAGAAGAATAACAGCCCCCCCGTGAACAAAGAAGAATAAAAGCCCCCCGTGAACAAAGAAGAATAACAGCCCCCCATGAACAAAGAAGAATAACAGCCCCCCCGTGAACAAAGAAGAATAAAAGCCCCCCCGTGAACAAAGAAGAATAACAGCCCCCCCGTGAACAAAGAAGAATAACAGCCCCCCCATGAACAAAGAAGAATAACAGCCCCCCGTGAACACAGAAAAATGACAGCCCCCCCGTGAACAAAGAAGAATAACAGCCCCCTGTGAACAAAGAAGAATAACAGCCCCCCCGTGAACAAAGAAGAATAACAGCCCCCCCCATGAACAAAGAAGAATAACAGCCCCCCCGTGAACAAAGAAGAATAACAGCCCCCCCCGTGAACAAAGAAGAATAACAGCCCCCCCGTGAACAAAGAAGAAAAACAGCCCCCCCGTGAACAAAGAAGAATAACAGCCCCCCCGTGAACAAAGAAGAATAACAGCCCCCCCGTGAACAAAGAAGAATAACAGCCCCCCCTGTGAACAAAGAAGAAAAACAGCCCCCCATGAACAAAGAAGAATAACAGCCCCCCCGTGAACAAAGAAGAATAAAAGCCCCCCGTGAACAAAGAAGAATAACAGCCCCCCATGAACAAAGAAGAATAACAGCCCCCCCGTGAACAAAGAAGAATAAAAGACCCCCGTGAACAAAGAAGAATAACAGCCCCCCGTGAACAAAGAAGAATAGTAGCCCCCCGTGAACAAAGACGAATAACAGCCCCCCGTGAACAAAGACGAATAACAGCCCCCCCCGTGAACAAAGAAGAATAACAGCCCCCCCCGTGAACAAAGACGAATAACAGCCCCCCTGTGAACAAAGAAGAATAACAGCCCCCCCCGTGAACAAAGAAGAATAACAGCCCCCCCGTGAACAAAGAAGAATAACAGCCCCCCGTGAACAAAGAAGAATAGTAGCCCCCCCGTGAACAAAGACGAATAACAGCCGCCCCGTGAACAAAGACGAATAACAGCCCCCCCGTGAACAAAGAAGAATAACAGCCCCCGTGAACAAAGAAGAATAACAGCCCCCCGTGAACAAAGAAGAATAATAGCCCCCCCGTGAACAAAGAAGAATAACAGCCCCCCCGTGAACAAAGAAGAATAACAGCCCCCCGTGAACAAAGAAGAATAGTAGCCCCCCGTGAACAAAGACGAATAACAGCCCCCCGTGAACAAAGACGAATAACAGCCCCCCCCGTGAACAAAGAAGAATAACAGCCCCCCCGTGAACAAAGACGAATAACAGCCCCCCTGTGAACAAAGAAGAATAACAGCCCCCCCCGTGAACAAAGAAGAATAACAGCCCCCCCGTGAACAAAGAAGAATAACAGCCCCCCGTGAACAAAGAAGAATAGTAGCCCCCCCGTGAACAAAGACGAATAACAGCCCCCCCGTGAACAAAGACGAATAACAGCCCCCCCGTGAACAAAGAAGAATAACAGCCCCCCGTGAACAAAGAAGAATAACAGCCCCCCGTGAACAAAGAAGAATAACAGCCCCCCCGTGAACAAAGAAGAATAAAAGCCCCCCGTGAACAAAGAAGAATAACAGCCCCCCGTGAACAAAGAAGAATAGTAGCCCCCCGTGAACAAAGACGAATAACAGCCCCCCGTGAACAAAGACGAATAACAGCCCCCCCCGTGAACAAAGAAGAATAACAGCCCCCCCGTGAACAAAGACGAATAACAGCCCCCCTGTGAACAAAGAAGAATAACAGCCCCCCCCCGTGAACAAAGAAGAATAACAGCCCCCCCGTGAACAAAGAAGAATAACAGCCCCCCGTGAACAAAGAAGAATAGTAGCCCCCCCGTGAACAAAGACGAATAACAGCCCCCCCGTGAACAAAGACGAATAACAGCCCCCCCGTGAACAAAGAAGAATAACAGCCCCCCGTGAACAAAGAAGAATAACAGCCCCCCGTGAACAAAGAAGAATAATAGCCCCCCGTGAACAAAGAAGAATAACAGCCCCCCCGTGAACAAAGAAGAATAACAGCCCCCTGTGAACAAAGAAGAATAACAGCCCCCGTGAACAAAGCAGAATAACAGCCCCCCGTGAACAAAGACGAATAACAGCCCCCCGTGAACAAAGACGAATAACAGCCCCCCGTGAACAAAGAAGAATAACAGCCCCCCGTGAACAAAGACGAATAACAGCCCCCCGTGAACAAAGACGAATAACAGCCCCCCGTGAACAAAGAAGAATAACAGCCCCCCGTGAACAAAGAAGAATAACAGCCCCCGTGAACAAAGACGAATAACAGCCCCCCCCGTGAACAAAGAAGAATAACAGCCCCCGAGTGAACAAAGAAGAATAACCGCCCCCCGTGAACAAAGAAGAAGAAGAATATAATCATAAACATAATAAGAATACAGTCATAAAGCCACGTTCTGCTCTGGTGTTTCATAATGGCTGTGGTCGTTTGCGTTCTGGAAACACTTTGAAACCGGCTGATTTATTTATTTATCATTTTTCATTTTTTTTGCTTCTTTCTTTTCTTTCTTTTCTTTTCTTTTTTTTTTTTTTTTTAATAAAGAGATAAACACAGAACACAAAACGACCAGAGAGTGTAAATCAAAAAAATAATGACACAAATAGACATAAACTCCACATAAACAATACAAACAAAATCAAGGCACATTTCAATTCAAATAACAGTCTCATTTGGGCCAAAGTCTGTCGAGTTTTTCCATTTCCAAATTAAGTCTGAATGTCATTTTTGTGCATTTTTCTGATGTTTGCTTTCATGTCAGTTCAGTCCTTGATCGTTGCTGATGTTTGTGTCAGCCATGTCTTCATTATGGCCTTGTTTCCTGCTGCCAAAAGCACCTTCCAGAGTTATCAATTTATTGTGTCCTTTCTGAGGCCCAAGTCCAGACCTCTAACATTAAAGGGGACGGCAGTGTCTGAAACTGTGTATTACTAACTTCAGTCCAATATTTTTGAGTTTTTGAGACTGGACAGCGCTTTGCCTCCTGGTGCCACCACAGTTTGCATTTCCTTGTAAATAATGAGCACTTTGACACGATGTGATGCAGAAATATGACACATTTTTCCAGCAAAATTCCCTCCAGACAAAAGACTTGAGGACCTCCACTGGATGTACAGACACTTTCCCACTCCTCGTCCTTCTCTTTCCCATGTGTTTTTAACATATTTAGTGCAGTAATTCAGATTAGCAATGCATTGGAACAATTTAGATATTACTCCCCTTGAAAGTTCTTATTTATAAGCCGTGTCCGTGCGTAGAAGGACGGATGCCTGAGAGTGTCATGCGCAAACAGAAGCAAAAAGAAAACAAGAAGGCGTGATTCTGACTTTAATGATTTCTTAAGGACTATTTTGAGGTCAAAGGCGATGCAAATCCGTGTGCGCGTTTTGTGTTTCAGCCGATACGTTTTTATCTGTTTTGTAAAATATTTGATGTTTTTTAATTGTCATGTTGTGCGTAAAAACCCGGCGGCGTCGTCTTTAATAAACAAATAAAATAAATAATAAAAAAATAACTACAATGTCTAGAAGCAGAATTTTTAAAAGCATAATTAAGTAAAAATTTGATTATTTTTTTTGATCTTGTTTTAAAAATTCCAACCGACTGGAGATGATTAAAACAACCGTCACACAATCGTGAATTTACGCGGCCGAATGTGTGACTTTCCGCGGGTCGGAGCGCGCGCCGAGGCCGGTCCGTAATCCCGAAACACCGTCAACCAAATCCGCTTTGGCCAAATTAGAGTAATCTAGAATTCCGTGGATCTAATTGGCGGGGATTTGATTACCGCACGGAACGAGATTACGCGCGCATTAAGACGCCATCGGATCGGATCAGGTCGCGCGGACGTGTGAGGGTATAAAGCGGGCGGCGCGCGGAGCCCCGGGGCCTGTGGTCGACCTCCAGCGGCTCTCCAGAAACTCCAGGGGCCCCAGACGCGACCAACCAAAGGCGGCGGGCGATGGCAGACGCGTGGGACAGGCAGGCGTTCGCGGCGCGGCGGTACAACGAGGAGACGACCCGGGGCTCCGCGTTCACGTACACGAACTCCAACAACACCAAAGGTAAAACCAACTCTGACCCTTTATTTTCATCTAAAACGAGTTAAATAAACGCGTTGTGTGACTGGGGTGAACGGGTTTTACTTTGGTGATGATGCGCTTTTTCAGAATAAAACAATTTATGATATGATTTAATTCGCTGTAAAATCAATGCAATGCACTTCTTTTTAACAATTATTTAATGTAATCCATTTGTAAAAAGCTCTATATTTCTATTTGACATCAGATAAGGTAAATATAAGTAATATTACACACACACGTTGGTATTTCTTCTCAAACGCGGTGTTCTTTTGTCTTTGTTGTAAAAAAAAAATCACTGGTAGAAATTATGCAATAATTTGTAAATTTCAAAAAAATAATTGTTGTATTTTCTTAATTTCTCTTTTCATTCTGCGTTCATACGAGGTGGATTATAAATGACAGAAGTGTGTGAATTTTAAAACATAAAGAATCAACATTGTCCCATTTAATCCAATTTATGTTGGAATGAAATCGCAATTCAAACGGACGCACTTTTCAAATCGCTCTTGAAGTATCTATTCCTCCGCCGACAACATCAGATCTCGTTGTCCTCCACTTAAGAACAGTTCGATCTGAAGTTTAGCTCGGCGCAAACGTCTTCGGAAATCCTCCAATTCTCCTGGACGCATTTAAAACGTCAACTTTGAACAGAATCGCGTCGGTGTCTTCATCATTTCAACAGAAAACGATGATCAAAACACAAATCGCAAATTCCTCCTAAATCCTTCATCTCTCGTCCTCTTCTCCACCGTAACTGCATTTCCTCGTCTTCCCAGATCCCTTCGAGGGCCCGAACTACCACATCGCCCCTCGATGGGTGTACAACCTGTCCACGTGTTGGATGTTCTTCGTGGTGGTGCTGTCCGTCCTCACTAACGGCCTGGTCCTGGTCGCCACGGCCAAGTTCAAGAAGCTGCGTCACCCCTTGAACTGGATCCTGGTCAACCTGGCCATCGCCGACCTGGGCGAGACCGTCTTCGCCAGCACCATCTCCGTCTGCAACCAGTTCTTCGGGTACTTCATCCTCGGACACCCCATGTGCGTCTTCGAAGGCTACACCGTGTCCGTCTGCGGTCAGTATTACGTCCTCTCGGCGCATTGAATGCACCTATAATGCGGTAAAAGTGCATTAAACTCAACTTTAACAGAATTCATTTGATTACTGCACGAGGCAAGTCGTTTGAAGTAAAGAGTCAAACTGAAAATCTACAAATGTGGATGCGTATGCACATTAAAATCACCCGTTATTATCCTTTTCAGCAGCACTCGTGACTTTACAATGGAATCCTCGCTCCAGTTTTCAAGTTTGGATGGAAAAAAACTATTTCACTTAGTCATTTTGTTTGTTTATGACGACAGAAAACACATTGATTTATTATTATTATTATCACTATTATTATTCATTGTCACGTGGATAGAGTCAGTCACTACAGCGATATTAACCACAAACAGGATGAGAAATCTCAAATCTGACAAGCCATTTCTGTTTACCACAACACGAGATGTAGAGTAAATACGTACGCAAGTAGAAGTACAAAGTAGTAGTACAAGAAAATACTCTTAAGTAACGTCTTGACCTAACATTAGATTAAAAATACTTTGAAGGAGAAAATATTGAATTAAATAAGAATCGACCCAAAAAAAGGAAAGCAAATGTTCAAGTCATTTAATATCGTCAACATAAAGCTTTTGTCGCCTGTCGATTTACTCAAGAGGAAGAAAAACTGTTACACCGCACAATATATTACTCGAGTAGTTGTAAAAGTATCGTAAATGTATTTGACTAAAAGCACCTGGACACGCCTTTGAACACCATCGACTTAAACGAACGGCTCCACGTTTCCGGCGGCAGTGAACCCGAACGCGTTTACTGCCCCATCGCGGTCACTGCCCCGCCTGACGTACTCTCTGCCCCGCCCGCAGGTATCACAGCGCTGTGGTCGCTCGCCATCATCTCGTGGGAGCGCTGGGTGGTCGTGTGCAAACCCTTCGGAAACGTCAAGTTCGACGAGAAATGGGCCTCGGCCGGAATCATCTTCTCCTGGACCTGGGCGGGCATCTGGTGTGCGCCGCCCATTTTCGGATGGAGCAGGTCCTATTACTACTACTACTACTACTACTATTACTACTACTACTATTACTACTACTACTACTACTACTACTACTACTACTACTACTACTACTACTATTACTACTACTACTACTACTACTACTACTACTACTACTATTACTACTATTACTACTACTACTATTACTACTACTACTACTACTACTACTACTATTACTACTACTACTACTACTATTACTACTACTACTATTACTACTACTACTACTACTACTACTACTACTACTACTATTACTACTACTACTACTACTACTACTATTACTACTACTACTACTACTATTACTACTACTACTACAACTACTACTACTACTACTACTACTATTACTACTATTACTACTACTACTATTACTACTACTACTACTACTACTACTACTATTACTACTACTACTACTACTATTACTACTACTACTATTACTACTACTACTACTACTACTACTACTACTACTATTACTACTACTACTACTACTACTACTATTACTACTACTACTACTACTATTACTACTACTACTATTACTACTACTACTACAACTACTACTACTACTACTACTACCACCGCTACTGCTAGTGCTACTGCTACTATTACCAACCCAAACTCATTTCATTGTTTTTTTAAAACATTTAAACACTCAATTGAGCCCATTATAGCGCCGATTTAGCCTTGGTTTGGTCCAATTCTAATCCTTGTTTAGTCCTGGTTAGTTTTTAATTGATTTATTCCTGGTTTGTTGTGGTGATAAGCTTACAATTTGCGTTAAAACCTGAGACCAGTGCCTGCCCGAAAAGTTAAAGGACACGTATTATGCAAAATTTGCACGGTTCTAATATCATTAAAAACAGCTGCGTTCAGTGTCATTTGCGCTTGTTTGATGAATCCTGTCTGGAAAAGTTATCTCCGAGCGTGAAAAACACTCCGAATCTCCCTGACACGAGCTGTTTTTGAGCCCATAAATTGTCGCCAAACTGGTTTTGAGCGTTTCCGTCGACAAATCACCTCCATGACAACAGCGTGGCTTCATCAGCGTGACGGAAGCACATTTGTTGTTGACTGTCTCAGCCGTGTCATTCCCTCTGCCGCCAGTCGAGTAGAAACAGCAGCATAAACAGTGCCATGAATGCGTATTAGTTGTCCTTCAAAGGTGACTGCGTCGGTCGAACTCCTGGTCCATGATCTTCCTCCTGGTCCCTGTTCTGGTCTTCCTCCTGGTTCCTGGTCTAACTCCTGGTCCATGATCTTCCTCCTGGTTCCTGGTCTTCCTCCTGGTCCTCCTGGTCCCTGGTCTTCCTCCTGGTCCCTGGTCTTCTTCCTGGTTCCTGGTCTTCCTCCTGGTCCCTGGACTTCCTCCTTGTCCCTGGTCTTCCTCCTGGTCCCTGGTCTTCCTCCTTGTCCCTGGTCTTCCTCCTGGTCCCTGGTCTTCCTCCTGGTCCCTGGTCTAACTCCTGGTTCCTGGTCTAACTCCTGGTTACTGGTCAAACTCCTGGTTCCTGGTCTAACTCCTGGTTCCTGGTCTAACTCCTGGTTCTTGGTCTAACTCCTGGTCCCTGGTCTTCCTCCTGATCCCTGGTCTTCCTCCTGGTCCCTGGTCTAACTCCTGGTCCCTGGTCTTCCTCCTGGTCCCTGGTCTTCCTCTTGGTCCCTGGTCTTCCTCCTGGTCCCTGGTCTAACTCCTGGTCCATGATCTTCCTCCTGGTTCCTGGTCTTCCTCCTGGTCCTCCTGGTCCCTGGTCTTCCTCCTGGTCCCTGGTCTTCTTCCTGGTCCCTGGTCTTCCTCCTGGTCCTTGGACTTCCTCCTGGTCCCTGGTCTTCCTCCTGGTTCCTGGTCTTCCTCCTGGTCCCTGGTCCTCCTTGTCCCTGGTCTTCCTCCTGGTCCCTGGTCTTCCTCCTTGTCCCTGGTCTTCCTCCTGGTCCCTGGTCTTCCTCCTCGTCAATGATCTTCCTCCTGGTTCCTGGTCTAACTCCTGGTTCTTCGTCAAACTCCTGGTTCCTGGTCTAACTCCTGGTTCCTGGTCTAACTCCTGGTTCTTGGTCTAACTCCTGGTCCCTGGTCTTCCTCCTGGTCCCTGGTCTTCCTCCTGGTTCCTGGCCTAACTCCTGGTCCCTTGTCTTCCTCCTGGTCCCTGGTCTTCTTCCTGGTCCCTGGTCTTCTTCCTGGTCCGTGATCTTCCTCCTGGTCCCTGGTCTTCCTCCTGGTCCCTGGTCTTCCTCCTGGTCCCTGGTCTTCCTCCTGGTCCCTGGTCTTCCTCCTGGTCCCTTGTCTTCCTCCTGGCCCCTGGTCTTCTTCCTGGTCCCTGGTCTTCCTCCTGGTCCCTTGTCTTCCTCCTGGCCCCTGGTCTTCTTCCTTGTCCCTGGTCTTCCTCCTGGTCCCTGGTCTTCTTCCTGGTCCCTGGTCTTCTTCCTGGTCCGTGATCTTCCTCCTGGTCCCTGGTCTTCCTCCTGGTCCCTGGTCTTCATCCTGGTCCCTTGTCTTCCTCCTGGGCCCTGGTCTTCCTCCTGGTCCCTGGTCTTCCTCCTGGTCCCTGGTCTTCATCCTGGTCCCTTGTCTTCCTCCTGGTCCCTTGTCTTCCTCCTGGTCCCTGGTCTTCATCCTGGTCCCTTGTCTTCCTCCTGGGCCCTGGTCTTCCTCCTGGTCCCTGGTCTTCATCCTGGTCCCTTGTCTTCCTCCTGGTCCCTTGTCTTCCTCCTGGTCCCTGGTCTTCTTCCTGGTCCCTGGTCTTCCTCCTGGTCCCTTGTCTTCCTCCTGGCCCCTGGTCTTCTTCCTGGTCCCTGGTCTTCCTCCTGGTCCCTTGTCTTCCTCCTGGCCCCTGGTCTTCTTCCTTGTCCCTGGTCTTCCTCCTGGTCCCTGGTCTTCTTCCTGGTCCCTGGTCTTCTTCCTGGTCCGTGATCTTCCTCCTGGTCCCTGGTCTTCCTCCTGGTCCCTGGTCTTCATCCTGGTCCCTTGTCTTCCTCCTGGGCCCTGGTCTTCCTCCTGGTCCCTGGTCTTCATCCTGGTCCCTTGTCTTCCTCCTGGTCCCTTGTCTTCCTCCTGGTCCCTGGTCTTCATCCTGGTCCCTTGTCTTCCTCCTGGGCCCTGGTCTTCCTCCTGGTCCCTGGTCTTCATCCTGGTCCCTTGTCTTCCTCCTGGTCCCTTGTCTTCCTCCTGGTCCCTGGTCTTCTTCCTGGTCCCTGGTCTAACCTCTGGTGCCTGGTCTTCCTCAGGTACTGGCCCCACGGACTGAAGACCTCGTGCGGGCCGGACGTGTTCAGCGGCAGCGACGACCCTGGGGTCTGGTCCTACATGGTCACCCTGATGGTCACGTGCTGCTTTTTCCCCCTCGCTGTCATCCTCATCTGCTACGTCTTCGTGTGGTGGGCCATTCACTCGGTGAGTTTGGCTTTGCCTTCTCAGAAAATGTGGGCAAACAGTGCGTCGAAAATCACTTCTCAAGGCGGATGTTCCTTTCTGAATTCACCGAGGCAAATCCACCACGAACACTATTGCTGCTAAAATAATACGCTATATTTAACAAATTTATACCTCTACTATGTTGTATACGTTCTATACTAAATACATTTCTTTTACTTTTATTGCTCATGACTTGTTAAAGACACTTGTGGGTTTAGAAAGTGGTGTTTGTGGAGCTCAATGTCCTTCTAAACCATGTTCTGCCACACACACACACACACACACACACACACACACACACACACTCACACACACACTCTCACGCACGCACACTCACACACACACACACACACACTCACACACACACACACTCACGCACACACACTCACACACACACTCACGCACACTCACACACACACACACACACACACTCATTCACACACACACACACACACACACACTCACTCACGCACGCACACTCACACACACACACACTCACACGCACACTCACACACACACACACTCACACACACACACAATGTTTAATATTCACAAAAGTCAATGCTAATTCTGAGGCATAATGAAGGTGACCAGTCGTCCCCTTGTACGGTCCCAGTTTGGAGCCCTGTGTTGTCATGGTTTTTGAGCACTTTCAGATGCACCAGTAACAGTAAAGAGGGGGATATATTGTTATTTCACCCTGTGGCTCCTGTCTCACCCCGTGGCGCTCCTGTCTCACCCTGCGTCTCACCCCGTGACGCTCCTGTCTCACCCCGTGACGCTCCTGTCTCACCCCGTGACGCTCCTGTCTCACCCTGCGTCTCACCCCGTGACGCTCCTGTCTCACCCCGTGACGCTCCTGTCTCACCCCGTGGCGTTGTAGGTGGCCTTGCAGCAGAAGGAGTCCGAGTCGACGCAGAAGGCCGAGCGGGACGTGTCGCGGATGGTGGTGGTGATGATCGCGGCGTTCTGCCTGTGCTGGGGGCCGTACACGGCCTTCGCCTGCTTCTCCGCGGCCAATCCCGGCTACGCCTTCCACCCGCTCGCCGCCGCTCTGCCCGCCTACTTCGCCAAGAGCGCCACGATCTACAACCCCGTCATCTACGTCTTCATGAACAGACAGGTAAAACCACTACAACTACTACTACTACTACTCCTACAGCTGCTGCTACTACTGCTACTACTACTACTACTACTACTAATACTACTACTACTACTATTACTACTACTACTACTCCTACTGCTGCTGCTACTACTGCTACTACTACTACTACTACTACTACTACTACTACTACTATTACTACTACTACTACTCCTACTGCTGCTGCTACTACTGCTACTACTACTACTACTACTACTACTACTACTACTACTACTACTACTACTACTACTACTACTACTGCTACTGCTGCTACTGCTGCTACTACTTCCACTACTACTGCTACTACTACTACTACTACTACTACTACTATTACTACTGCTGCTACTACTGCCGCTACTGCTACTATTACTACTGCTGCTGCTACTACTTCTACTACAGTGTACGTACAGTTTCCTGAGTACTGCCCTGTTCTCTTGCAGTTCCGCTCCTGCATCATGCAGATGTTTGGGAAAGAGGTGGACGATGGCTCAGAAGTGTCCACCTCAAAGACAGAAGTATCGTCGGTGGCGCCGGCTTAAATCAGGCGACCTTACGACCTCTGACCCCGGCGCAGGACCTCCCCTTTGTACAGAATCCTGTTTTTTTTTTTTTTTTTTAGCTCACGGCATAAGAAAAAGGGAAAAAAAAATCGTCGCATTGTTGCTTTTTGTTTTTTAGCAAATAGTTTCTGGCAAAAAAAATGCAAAAAAATCAATAAAGAACAAAATATTTATACGTGTTTGTCATCTGTCTTTTATTTCAACATTCAGCGCACAGTTAAGTTCTTCTCATCAGACACGTACAGTCAGACATGGAGCGCCCCCTACAGTCTCGGAGCTGTCACCAAACTGAAATATCAATCTCCAATTTGATACAAAGAAAATGTCTCGGTACAAATTTTACTTCCTTAATACTAGTTCTGATATACTCTGAGGTATCTTCTCTGTATCTATATTCTGATGGGTGCGCGGTGGCAGAGTGGTTAGCGCTCTCGCCTCCCGATAAAGAGACCTACATCACGTGATCTCTCTGGGTGGAGTCTGTTCTTCATTTTAAAACTATTCAGAAGTCAAACGTAGGTGGTTGTTTCACTATTAATATTCTCTGAGTAGGCCCTGCCCACCTCCTGATAAAAGGTGTTATTGGTTTCACCAGAAACTAAACCTCTTTGTTTACTATCAATGCTTTAATGGGCCATCAGCCTCCTATTGTTACCTCACTCTCTCTCCTCCCCGTGTAACTGATTAGCATCAGAATGCTCGGGGCGTCGACCTCTCCAGGGATTCAAAATTCCATTATAAACAACCAGAAGGTTAAATCTTAACCCCGTTCATATTTAATGATGGTCTTTCTTTTTGAACACAGTTTTCCTCTTTAACTCTTTCTCTTCATCTTTTGTCCTGCTCAGAATCTTCTCCTCACTGTCTTTAATCGAGAGGTTTGTGTCTTTAAGATGAAGATGCACGGCGCTCTGTGGTCCTGAACTCCAGTGTCTGACGTGCTGATGGATTCTCTTGTGCAGAGGCTGTTTAGTTATTGTTTAAAAAAAAACAATTAAAAAAAAAACAATTAAAAAAAAAAAAACGATAAAAAACAAACGAGTCCAGATGATACAACTTCAGTCTTTTTCTACAAGTGATGGACAGTAAATCCCGTATGAGCTTATAAACCAGGAACTAGTGCTTATGACTGTAACATTTTGTTTAACGTAGAATCAGACAGAATATTTAGTTGTTCCTGGATAACTGCAGCGGTGGCCCACGCTGCAGGACGGGTCAAATGCAGACTTGACCTTGACTCGCTCACCGCTGTGTACGAGCCACGCCCACTCGTTCACTGTGAATTTAATCATGAATAAATAAAGTAACCGCTCTTTAAAATGACTCGGTCTTTGTTCTGTCAATCTCATCAATTAATTATACTTTTATTCCTCTTTTCTGTGGTTTAATAATGAAAGACATGACGATGCCATCCGCTTGTCTCCATGGAGATGTTGTTGCTGCTTGCTGGGAGATGTTTCACAGTGCGGCATTAAAACTCACTGTGTCCGTCTTTTCATTCAGTTGCAGTTGTCATGGCAATTATGTCTGAAGCCGTACAGACGAAGTGAGTCCGGATCCAGGCTCAGGACTCGGACAAGTCCAAATCCGGATCAGGGACTTAAACCCTCAGCCTCGTCAGACCTGGGCGTGAGAGACGGTCCGGATCAGGGACTTAAACCCTCAGCCTCGTCAGACCTGGGCGTGAGAGACGGTCCGGATCAGGGACTTAAACCCTCAGCCTCGTCAGACCTGGGCGTGAGAGACGGTCCGGATTGAGCTTGAAATAATTAATCTGTTTAAAAAAGGCCAAAACACCAGCGCAACTGCCAAAATATTTCACCAGAATCAGAATAAAGTTTATTGCCATTTGTCCTGGTGTTTTGGTGCAACACAAACAACAAAACATTGAACAATGAATACAAAACAGCTGCCAGATATATAAAAATAGGTAAGTAAAGTTAAAATGAGGTTAGAAATAGGCATGATATGTACATAAATAGAATATAAAGTTATGTTATTGCAATACGAAGTGAACAGTGAGAGCAAAGTGCTTAGGCAGTGTTCATGAGTCCAACGGCAGAGAGAAAGAAACTGTTCTTATGACGAGAGGTTCTGGTCCTGATGAACCGTAGCCTCCTGCCTGAGGGGAGTGGCCTCCTGCCTGAGGGGAGTGGCCTCCTGCCTGAGAGGAGTGGCCTCCTGCCTGAGGGGAGTGGCCTCCTGCCTGAGGGGAGTGGCCTCCTGCCTGAGGGGAGTGGTCTCCTGCCTGAGGGGAGTGGCCTCCTGCCTGAGGGGAGTGGCCTCCTGCCTGAGGAGAGTGGCTCAAATGGTCCGTGTCCAGGGGAGAAGGGTCGGCTGTGATCCGACCTGTTCGTCCCAGATGGAAGTCTGCAGCCGATTACCTTCTCAGCAGAGCTGTAGTCTCTGTTTGTCCCTGGCTGTGGCTCCAGCGTACCACACGGTGATGGAGGAGGTGATGGAGGAGGTGATGGAGGAGGTGATGGAGGAGGTGAGGAGGTAAGGGGGCTCCGAAACGCCGAGGCAGCCATCTGAGACGCCATCTTGATAAGGGACAAGTTATGTGAATAAAATAATAATAAAGAATAATAAATCATTCAATTAAATTTATCTTTGTGAGGCCCAAAGTCACAACAGCAGTTTCCTCGACGGGCGACAGTGAAAAACAGATTAAACAATGTTCATAGGGACTTGAATATCCAGTGCTTGAATCATTCTTAATAAACCATTTATTCATTATAAATATGTTTTTGTTCCTTATTTATTAAGGCTAATTAAGGTGTAATTATTACACAAATGTTATTGAAATAATATATTTGTTGTTGTTCATTTGTTTTATTATTTAAGGTAAAGCTGGCGTTGTTCGTTGATGATTTGTCGTTTCCAGCTCGGTTCTTGGCGTTGCGCGTTTGTGTTTTTGCTTCAAACTTAATGGAATTTGGATCAATGGTTTTCTTTTCTCTGAGCGTTATGGATCGACACCTCTCGGACGCTCATTCCGGATTTAATCGCTCCGGATCACAAGCGGATCACGAGCGGCGTTCTCCCGGACTCTGAGGGTTCATCTCACTTTCATGCCCTGCTATGGTCACTCTGAGTACTGGTTTCGCTGCAGAGATGTTCGTCTGCTCCCGTCCCGTTCAAACGTCTCGCTCTCATCCCGTTCAAACGTCTCGCTCTCATCCCGTTCAAACGTCTCGCTCTCGTCCCGTTCGAGGTGTGAGAAGAGGAGAGCGTCGTTCAAGGTAAATGAACTGAGGAGGATCCCGATTAAAGATTAAGGTTTTATAATTCTGGGCTCCACGCCGGATTGGATTAGCTCAGGCTGGGTGAGGTGAGGCTGGGTGAGGTGAGGCTGGGTGAGGTGAGGCTGGGTGAGGTGAGGCTGGGTGAGGTGAGGCTGGGTGAGGTGAGGCTGGGTGAGGTGAGGCTGGGCGAGGCGAGGCTGGGCGAGGCGAGGGGGGATTATGGGACGTTCACTGGAGCAGTTCTTAATTCATGAGGGATTTAGGAGAAGAGGGAGGAGTCACTTGTGACTTTAACCACATTTCCACATTTCATTAAAACACAATTAAATTCAGAATCGATAAAGAATTTGACATAGTTTGACAATTTCTTCATGAACCGCAACTCGACTGATGAGAAACTACGACAGATATTTGACCTTTATTGCACAAAAACAAACTAAAGTAAAGTCTGTCTCTGCTATTTCATCAATTGCGAACCCACCGAGACGCGGCGAGAGCGAAGGATGCCCCCCCCCCCACGTCTGTGGTTGAGTCATGTGATCGACTGTTTGTCTGGAGTTTGGCTGACACCGTTTCCTCTCTTACCCATAATCCTCCTGTCCCGCTCAAACGTGGACGGTGCTCGGTTACGTCTCCTGTTTGAGTGACACCTTGGACGGACAAACAGTCTCGTGAACTTCTCTTGCCCAAATTCTGAAGACACTGGATGTTCTGGAACAGTTCTTCACTTACCTATTCCCCGTGAACTTGGCAAACCTGCTTCTCCATCGGGGACGTTCTCTCGGCTCTGTGGGACCTTTAATTACATTCCCACCTACATATTTTCATTAGCACATTTATGAAACACATAATGTTCCCCACTGTGCCCCGGTCTGAAGTCCTGATGGATGGAGAAGGTTGAACAAACGACTGACATGAGCAGACCCGCTGTGGTTGCTCTCCATGGTGCTGAACCCTCACTCTTTAAGTACCCCGAGTAAGTGGAAAGACAGTGCCCCCTAGTGGATAAAGTAGATTTCTACATTGCATAAAACCAAAGGGACAAATTAAAAAGAACATGTACAACAATTTGTATAAAATGTTTAGTATTTTAGTTATTCAGTTTATGACAGGAGCAGGAACATCAAAGTCCTGATCTAACGTCAGCATCACGATTTATATATTTATTCACTTTTATATATTTAACAGAATAAAAGTGTTGGTCATAGGTTCACACATTTAAAGGTGCACTGTGTGGAAAGGAGAAGCCACTCACAGTAAAGCAGGTTTATCGTGTTTTTATTTTATGTTTTTGTAACAAAAGCACTTGTAATGAAATAAACATAAGATGGACAAACATTTCAGACACAAGAATAACATCCGGAGGTGCTACAAAGTGCACCTTTAATGAAATGAATGATGCAGTTTGTAAACTCAAGAAGAAGAAAGTGGATCATAAAATCCACTTCTGAAAAGGCAAACATTGAACCAAACAAGCCTCACAGCCTGAAGTGTTGCCGGACACTGCCCTCTAGTGGACACAAGGTGTATGCACAGGTCAGTGGCCCTTGCAGTGGCCACACTAATGTCACAGCAGCACAATATGTCATGTCTTTAAATAGACTTCAAATTGATAGTTTATATAAATCTTGGCCATGTAATTTGCACATTTACGTTCAAGTTGATCCAGTCAAAAGGCTTTTAAAGACAGACACAGGCACATTTATGAAGAAGATCTCAGACTGGTGATGATCTCCTGGACAGTTTTGTCAGTTACAGGTGCAAAGTGAGTCAGCTCTTAGTGTCTAGGTGGTTTTAGGGTTATTTTTTGCATCGTGGGATTTATAGCATTTTTATTGCCCTGAACTTTGTCATTAAAGAATAAAACAAACTCATTACACTTGTCTGTGGAGTGACTAACGGCAGCTGATCCGGAGGGTTTGTTACTCTGTTTACTCTGGCAACACAACGACACCTTTTATAACAAAGACGCGGCTGTTCAAGTAAAATGTCAGAAACAATAATCAAAGCTTTTAATTTGATTTTCTTTTACAATTTGGTAAAAAATGCTTTTGCCTTTGTCCACATTGTGAATCTCAGGTCGGTGTTTGGCTTAAAACTAAAACCGACCAGTTTAATATTTCAACATCTGTGTCATGTATATGTTGTGATTATTCTTTATGCACAGATTTCATCCAGGGATTCTCCACTTCCTCCGGGACGCCCCCACTGGGACGTCCTCCAGCGGCGTGTTTCCACTTGAACGTCCTGGACCAGACTTTCGAGTTTGGCGAGCCTCGTGGGGTTTGGGCCTGGTCCAGAGGGATCAGAGGAACCGGAGGAGCCGCCTGGATCCCAAACAAACACAACAGACTCCAACAAAAGAACGGCTCGAGTTTCTTCAGGAGAACAACACAACGAAGACAAACTGGGAAAATGGCGGGTCCCACAGTTCAGTTGTGGAGTGTAAACAGTCTTACAGGCCGTGGTGGAAAGTAAAAGTACTGTAATGATAGGCATCTGTACTCACTGATACTTTTTACCACATCAATGGGGTTTCTGTACTTTCTTCTCACGTTTAACTGGCTGAGGGTTTATTTTCAGTGCAGCAAAATCAACTTTAACGAGCTTTTAATCGTTTTACACCTTCTGTGTTTTATCATCATTGGTTAATCCTGTAGCCCCGCCCACATGTGTTCATTTGTGATTACTTGAAACATGATTCGGAGTGACACTTTTCAGAAATAAAGACATGTAAATGACAATCTATAGCTACAGTGGAACGTCACTATGAAGAGGCGTGGCTTATCACTATGAAGAGGCGGGACTTATCAGTTCTGCACTTATGAACAGGAAGTAGTTTTTAATGGCGATTGGCTGCCGACTGAAAAGGTGCATTTACCGCCACCTACTGTAGTTGTACGTCTTCTGTAGTTGCACGTCTTCTTTAGTTGTACGTCTTCTGTGGTTGTACGTCTTCTGTAGTTGTACTTCTGTAGTTGTACGTCTTCTGTAGTTGTACTTCTGTAGTTGTACGTCTTCTGTAGTTGTACGCCTTCTGTAGCTGCACGTCTTCTGTAGTTGCACGTCTTCTGTAGTTGCACGTCTTCTGTAGTTGTACTTCTGTAGTTGCACGTCTTCTTTAGTTGTACGTCTTCTGTAGTTGTAAGTCTTCTGTAGCTGCACGTCTTCTGAAGTTGCACGTCTTCTGTAGTTGCATGTCTTCTGTAGTGGTACGTCTTCTGTAGTTGCACGTCTTCTGTAGTTGCACGTCTTCTGAAGTTGCACGTCTTCTGTAGTTGCACGTCTTCTGTAGTTGTACATCTTCTGTAGTTGTACATCTTCTGTAGTTGTACTTCTTCTTTAGTTGTACGTCTTCTGTAGTTGCACGTCTTCTTTAGTTGTACGTCTTCTGTAGTTGTAAGTCTTCTGTAGTTGTACATCTTCTGTAGTTGTACTTCTGTAGTTGCACGTCTTCTTTAGTTGTACGTCTTCTGTAGTTGTAAGTCTTCTGTAGCTGCACGTCTTCTGAAGTTGCACGTCTTCTGTAGTTGCACGTCTTCTGTAGTGGTACGTCTTCTGTAGTTGCACGTCTTCTGTAGTTGTACTTCTTCTTTAATTGCACGTCTTCTGTAGTTGCACGTCTTCTTTAGTTGTACGTCTTCTGTAGTTGTACTTCTTCTTTAGTTGCACGTCTTCTGTAGTAGTTATACGTCTTCTGTAGTTGCACGTCTTCTTTAGTTGTACGTCTTCTGTAGTTGCACGTCTTCTTTAGTCGTACGTCTTCTGTAGTCGCATGTCTTCTGTCGTTGTACGTCTTCTGTAGTTGTACGTCTTCTGTAGTTGTACATCTTCTGTAGTTGTACTTCTGTAGTTGTACGTCTTCTGTAGTTGTACATCTTCTGTAGTTGTACGTCTTCTTTAGTTGTAAGTCTTCTGTAGTCGCACGTCTTCTGTAGTTGTACGTCTTCTGTAGTTGTACATCTTCTTTAGTCGTACGTCTTCTGTAGTTGTACATCTTCTGTAGTTGTACATCTTCTGTAGTTGTACATCTTCTTTAGTCGTACGTCTTCTGTAGTCGTACGTCTTCTGTAGTTGTACATCTTCTTTAGTCGTACGTCTTCTGTAGTTGTACGTCTTCTGTAGTTTTATGTCTTCTGTAGTTGTACATCTTCTGTAGTTGTACGTCTTCTGTAGTTGTACTTCTGTAGTTGTACGTCTTCTTTAGTTGTACGTCTTCTGTAGTTGTACATCTTCTGTAGTTGTACATCTTCTGTAGTTGTACGTCTTCTGTAGTTGTGCATCTTCTGTAGTTGTACATCTTCTGTAGTTGTACGTCTTCTGTAGTTGTACTTCTGTAGTTGTACGTCTTCTTTAGTTGTACGTCTTCTGTAGTTGTACTTCTGTAGTTGTACGTCTTCTTTAGTCGTACGTCTTCTGTAGTTGTACTTCTGTAGTTTTACGTCTTCTTTAGTTGTAAGTCTTCTGTAATCGGATGTCTTCTGTAGTTCCACGTCTTCTGTAGTTGTACGTCTTCTTTAGTTGTACGTCTTCTGTAGTTGTACATCTTCTTTAGTTGTACGTCTTCTGTAGTTGTACATCTTTTGTAGTTGTATGTCTTCTGTAGTTGTACATCTTCTGTAGTCGTACGTCTTCTGTAGTTGCACGTCTTCTGTAGTTGCACGTCTTCTGTAGTTGTACTTCTGTAGTTGCACGTCTTCTTTAGTTGTACGTCTTCTGTAGTTGTAAGTCTTCTGTAGCTGCACGTCTTCTGAAGTTGCACGTCTTCTGTAGTTGCACGTCTTCTGTAGTGGTACGTCTTCTGTAGTTGCACGTCTTCTGTAGTTGCACGTCTTCTGAAGTTGCACGTCTTCTGTAGTTGCACGTCTTCTGTAGTTGTACATCTTCTGTAGTTGTACTTCTGTAGTTGCACGTCTTCTTTAGTTGTACGTCTTCTGTAGTTGTAAGTCATCTGTAGTGGTACGTCTTCTGTAGTTGCACGTCTTCTGTAGTTGTACTTCTTCTTTAATTGCACGTCTTCTGTAGTTGCACGTCTTCTTTAGTCGTACGTCTTCTGTAGTCGCATGTCTTCTGTCGTTGTACGTCTTCTGTAGTTGTACATCTTCTGTAGTTGTACATCTTCTGTGGTTGTACTTCTGTAGTTGTACGTCTTCTGTAGTTGTACGTCTTCTTTAGTTGTAAGTCTTCTGTAGTTGCACGTCTTCTTTAGTCGTACGTCTTCTGTAGTCGCATGTCTTCTGTCGTTGTACGTCTTCTGTAGTTGTACATCTTCTGTAGTTGTACTTCTGTAGTTGTACGTCTTCTGTAGTTGTACATCTTCTGTAGTTGTACGTCTTCTTTAGTTGTAAGTCTTCTGTAGTCGCACGTCTTCTGTAGTTGTACTTCTTCTGTAGTTGTACATCTTCTGTAGTTGTACATCTTCTGTAGTCGCACGTCTTCTGTAGTTGTACATCTTCTGTAGTTGTACATCTTCTGTAGTTGTACATCTTCTTTAGTCGTACGTCTTCTGTAGTTGTACATCTTCTGTAGTTGTACATCTTCTGTAGTTGTACATCTTCTTTAGTCGTACGTCTTCTGTAGTCGTACGTCTTCTGTAGTTGTACATCTTCTTTAGTCGTACGTCTTCTGTAGTTGTACGTCTTCTGTAGTTGTACATCTTCTGTAGTTGTACATCTTCTGTAGTTGTACGTCTTCTGTAGTTGTACTTCTGTAGTTGTACGTCTTCTTTAGTTATACGTCTTCTGTAGTTGTACATCTTCTGTAGTTGTACGTCTTCTGTAGTTGTACGTCTTCTTTAGTTGTACGTCTTCTGTAGTTGTACTTCTGTAGTTGTACGTCTTCTTTAGTTGTACGTCTTCTGTAGTTGTACTTCTGTAGTTGTACGTCTTCTTTAGTCGTACGTCTTCTGTAGTTGTACTTCTGTAGTTGTACGTCTTCTTTAGTTGTAAGTCTTCTGTAGTCGCATGTCTTCTGTAGTTGTACGTCTTCTGTAGTTGCACGTCTTCTGTAGTTGTACTTCTGTAGTTGTACGTCTTCTGTAGTTGTACGTCTTCTGTAATCGCACGTCTTCAAAATATGTGTTTTACTCTCTAAATAAATACATCTGAACAGGAAGTCAATTAACCTTTTTCCGTTATGAAGCTGTTTTAGGTAAATACTGTGCTTCACAATTAACAAAATGTTAAAATAATGATCTACGTGACATAGTACGTCCCCTTTAATGTCTTTATTGAACGTGTTATTATTATTTATACATTTCCAAATCAGTTCAAGTCTGGACATTGGAGAAACTGGATATACAACATAATTTGCATATTATTCTAATATTAAAGGGACTAAACAAATCCGCTGCGTCGCGCTCGTACATCCGGGTGTCCTCCGCCACCGCGCATGCGCACACACGGTTTCCGTAGCCTCCGCTGCTGGTGCGAACGGCTCTCGCACAGACCACTGATCCCGACCGAATAACGCACGAACCGGGACACGTACATGGCGAATCCCCGCTGAACCGGGCCCGGAGGAGGCCGTTCCCCGCTGGTGACGCGGCTGCACCGGGAGAGAGCTCCGGTAAAGCTCCGGTGAGGCTCCGGAACATGCGAGCGCCGCGCAGGGACATCTTCTTGGCTGCGCGTAATTCGGGCTAAAGACGCTAGCTGCAGCTCCCCCGCTTCAGGCACGTCTTTCCCCGCGAGCCGCAGCGCGAAGACGGGAAATGAAGAAGTTTAACATCCGGAAGGTGCTGGACGGACTGACAGCCGCGTCCGCGTCCTCGTCCTCCGCGTCCGCCGCGTCCGCCGCGCAGCCCCGGGACAACGACGTGGTCCACGAGACGCTCCAGTCCGAGCAGTTTCAGCTGTGCAAGGTGCGTGCGGGGGTCCAGAGGGGGGTCCAGAGGGGGGGTCCTGAGGGGGGGTCCAGAGCCCGGTCCAGCCTTAGTGGTTTTGATCATTTACTCCTTGAATATTGAATGGTCTAGTCCTGGTCTAGTCCTGGTCCGGTCCTGGTCTAGTCCTGGTCCGGTCCTGGTTTAGTCCTGGTCCAGTCCTGGTTTAGTCCTGGTCCAGTCCTGGTGTAGTCCTGGTCCAGTCCTGGTTTAGTCCTGGTCCAGTCCTGGTGTAGTCCTGGTCCAGTCCTGTTTCAGTCCTGGTCTAGTCCTGGTTCGGTCCTGGTCCAGTCCTGGTGTAGTCCTGGTCCAGTCCTGGTCCAGTCCTGGTGTAGTCCTGGTCCAGTCCTGTTTCAGTCCTGGTCTAGTCCTGGTTCGGTCCTGGTCCAGTCCTGGCCTCTGCTCTGTCAGGTGACAGTGGTGTGACCCGGCGCTGTCGGTCGCTGCTCTGATCCTTTTAACAAGATTAAAACGAGCTGAAGCAACTGCTTTAGAGCAGGAGATACTGAGGTCCAGGACCTGGTTTGGACCTGGTTTAAACCTGGTTTGGACCTGGTTTGGACCTGGTTTGGACCTGGTTTAAACCTGGTTTGGACCTGGTTTAGACCTGGGTTGGATCTGACTAAATCTTGTTTTATAAAAGGGTTGGACAGGCTTTGTTTATTTGATCCATTTGTTTCTAGTTTAGACCTGGTTTAGTCAAGGTTTACTCTTTTTTTTTTTAAGATCTGCTAAACCAGGACTAAACCAGGGACTAAAGCAGGGACTAAAGCAGGGACTAAAGCAGGGACTAAAGCAGGGACTAAAGCAGGGACTAAAGCAGGACTAAAGCAGGACTAGAGCAGGACTAGAGCAGGACTAGAGCAGGACTAGAGCAGGACTAGAGCAGGACTAGAGCAGGTCTAAAGCAGGTCTAAAGCTGGACTAAAGCAGGTCTAAAGCTGGACTAAAGCTGGACTAAAGCTGGACTAAAGCTGGACTAAAGCAGGTCTAAAGCAGGTCTAAAGCAGGTCTAAAGCAGGGACTAAAGCAGGTCTAAAGCAGGGACTAAAGCAGGTCTAAAGCAGGACTAAAGCAGGTCTAAAGCTGGACTAAAGCAGGTCTAAAGCTGGTCTAAAGCTGGTCTAAAGCAGGGACTAAAGCAGGGACTAAAGCAGGGACTAAAGCAGGGACTAAAGCAGGGACTAAAGCAGGGACTAAAGCAGGGACTAAAGCAGGTCTAAAGCAGGTCTTCCTTCTGCAGACTAACTTGTTTCTTTGTCAGATTCCATGTCTGGAGGTGAAGTATTTAAAGTGTTTGCTCTGAATCGTGGCCTCGAGCTGTCGCTTCTGTCGCTCGTCTTTATTCATCTCACACGTTCATTACCAGCGGCTCGTGGGGGCGTGTCTCTGCCTATGGACTGGGCGGAGCTCCAGTCAGACAGACGAAGGACGACAAACTAATCCAAGAACCGCTCGACTCTCGGGACGCGTTTGCAGAGCTTTAACGGGATCATTTCTCCGGTTTTCTCAACATTGTCGCCATTTGATTATTGATTATCGATCGATTTTATTGTTTCTTTATCTGAATTTTGCGACAGTTTGAGGCTTTTCTTTGTTGTCTGCGTCGGACATTTCACGTTCGATTTTCTCCAATTTAAACTCCGCCTTAAACGCTCTCTTTTTTACCCTTGAAGTTCCTTTGAGAATACAGAATAGTCTTTAATTAAGTCTGAACTCGTGCCGTATCTAAACGTGAGCCAAACCAAGGGAAGAAACCGAGAGAAAAGTCAAACTATTCCATTTCTTTGATGCTAAACGATAAGAACGTGTTATAGTTTTATTCTTCATACTTTCTCTTTCTTTTTTACGGAGGAAACTGTGGGAAAAGTGCAGTGCAGTTTCACTAAATCCGCCAAAGGTCAAGTCCTCAAAGGTCAAACGGCCGTGGCAATAGTCGCATAATCGCATCCCTCTCTCTGAACTCCCTTCTCACTCGTTCTCACCCTTCTCTCACTCGTTCTCACCCTTCTCTCACTCGTTCTCACCCTTCTCTCACTCGTTCTCACTCTTCTCTCACTCGTTCTCACCCTTCTCTCACTCGTTCTCACCCTTCTCTCACTCGTTCTCACTCTTCTCTCACTCGTTCTCACCCTTCTCTCACTCGTTCTCACCCTTCTCTCACTCGTTCTCACCCTTCTCTCACTCGTTCTCACTCTTCTCTCACTCGTTCTCACTCTCACTCGTTCTCACCCTTCTCTCACTCGTTCTCACCCTTCTCTCACTCGTTCTCACCCTTCTCTCACTCGTTCTCACTCTTCTCTCACTCGTTCTCACTCTTCTCTCACTCGTTCTCACCCTTCTCTCACTCGTTCTCACTCTTCTCTCACTCGTTCTCACCCTTCTCTCACTCGTTCTCACCCTTCTCTCACTCGTTCTCACCCTTCTCTCACTCGTTCTCACCCTTCTCTCACTCGTTCTCACTCGTCTCTCACTCGTTCTCACTCTTCTCTCACTCGTTCTCACCCTTCTCTCACTCGTTCTCACCCTTCTCTCACTCGTTCTCACCCTTCTCTCACTCGTTCTCACCCTTCTCTCACTCGTTCTCACCCTTCTCTCACTCGTTCTCACCCTTCTCTCACTCGTTCTCACCCTTCTCTCACTCGTTCTCACCCTTCTCTCACTCGTTCTCACCCTTCTCTCACTCGTTCTCACCCTTCTCTCACTCGTTCTCACCCTTCTCTCACTCGTTCTCACCCTTCTCTCACTCGTTCTCACTCTTCTCTCACTCGTTCTCACCCTTCTCTCACTCGTTCTCACCCTTCTCTCACTCGTTCTCACCCTTCTCTCACTCGTTCTCACCCTTCTCTCACTCGTTCTCACTCGTCTCTCACTCGTTCTCACCCTTCTCTCACTCGTTCTCACCCTTCTCTCACTCGTTCTCACTCTTCTCTCACTCGTTCTCACTCTTCTCTCACTCGTTCTCACCCTTCTCTCACTCGTTCTCACCCTTCTCTCACTCGTTCTCACCCTTCTCTCACTCGTTCTCACCCTTCTCTCACTGGTTCTCACCCTTCTCTCACTCGTTCTCACCCTTCTCTCACTCGTTCTCACCCTTCTCTCACTCGTTCTCACCCTTCTCTCACTCGTTCTCACCCTTCTCTCACTCGTTCTCACTCTTCTCTCACTCGTTCTCACTCTTCTCTCACTCGTTCTCACCCTTCTCTCACTCGTTCTCACCCTTCTCTCACTCGTTCTCACCCTTCTCTCACTCGTTCTCACCCTTCTCTCACTCGTTCTCACCCTTCTCTCACTCGTTCTCACCCTTCTCTCACTCGTTCTCACCCTTCTCTCACTCGTTCTCACCCTTCTCTCACTCGTTCTCACCCTTCTCTCACTCGTTCTCACTCTTCTCTCACTCGTTCTCACCCTTCTCTCACTCGTTCTCACCCTTCTCTCACTCGTTCTCACCCTTCTCTCACTCGTTCTCACCCTTCTCTCACTCGTTCTCACCCTTCTCTCACTCGTTCTCACCCTTCTCTCACTGGTTCTCACCCTTCTCTCACTCGTTCTCACCCTTCTCTCACTCGTTCTCACTCTTCTCTCACTCGTTCTCACCCTTCTCTCACTCGTTCTCACCCTTCTCTCACTCGTTCTCACCCTTCTCTCACTCGTTCTCACTCTTCTCTCACTCGTTCTCACCCTTCTCTCACTCGTTCTCACCCTTCTCTCACTCGTTCTCACTCTTCTCTCACTCGTTCTCACTCTTCTCTCACTCGTTCTCACTCTTCTCTCACTCGTTCTCACTCTTCTCTCACTCGTTCTCACTCTTCTCTCACTCGTTCTCACTCTTCTCTCACTCGTTCTCACTCTTCTCTCACTCGTTCTCACCCTTCTCTCACTCGTTCTCACCCTTCTCTCACTCGTTCTCACCCTTCTCTCACTCGTTCTCACCCTTCTCTCACTCGTTCTCACCCTTCTCTCACTCGTTCTCACCCTTCTCTCACTCGTTCTCACCCTTCTCTCACTCGTTCTCACCCTTCTCTCACTCGTTCTCACCCTTCTCTAACTCGTTCTCACCCTTCTCTCACTCGTTCTCACCCTTCTCTCACTCGTTCTCACCCTTCTCTCACTGGTTCTCACCCTTCTCTCACTCGTTCTCACCCTTCTCACTCGTTCTCACCCTTCTCTCACTCGTTCTCACCCTTCTCTCACTCGTTCTCACCCTTCTCTCACTCGTTCTCACCCTTCTCTCACTCGTTCTCACCCTTCTCTCACTCGTTCTCACCCTTCTCTCACTCGTTCTCACCCTTCTCTCACTGGTTCTCACCCTTCTCTCACTCGTTCTCACCCTTCTCTCACTCGTTCTCACCCTTCTCTCACTCGTTCTCACTCTCACTCGTTCTCACCCTTCTCTCACTCGTTCTCACCCTTCTCTCACTCGTTCTCACCCTTCTCTCACTCGTTCTCACCCTTCTCTCACTCGTTCTCACCCTTCTCTCACTCGTTCTCACCCTTCTCTCACTCGTTCTCACCCTTCTCTCACTCGTTCTCACTCTTCTCTCACTCGTTCTCACCCTTCTCTCACTCGTTCTCACCCTTCTCTCACTCGTTCTCACCCTTCTCTCACTCGTTCTCACCCTTCTCTCACTCGTTCTCACCCTTCTCTCACTCGTTCTCACCCTTCTCTCACTCGTTCTCACCCTTCTCTCACTCGTTCTCACCCTTCTCTCACTCGTTCTCACCCTTCTCTCACTCGTTCTCACCCTTCTCTCACTGGTTCTCACCCTTCTCTCACTCGTTCTCACCCTTCTCTCACTCGTTCTCACTCTTCTCTCACTCGTTCTCACCCTTCTCTCACTCGTTCTCACCCTTCTCTCACTCGTTCTCACCCTTCTCTCACTGGTTCTCACCCTTCTCTCACTCGTTCTCACCCTTCTTTCACTCGTTCTCACCCTTCTCTCACTCGTTCTCACCCTTCTCTCACTCGTTCTCACCCTTCTCTCACTCGTTCTCACCCTTCTCTCACTCGTTCTCACCCTTCTCTCACTCGTTCTCACCCTTCTCTCACTCGTTCTCACCCTTCTCTCACTCGTTCTCACCCTTCTCTCACTGGTTCTCACCCTTCTCTCACTCGTTCTCACCCTTCTCACTAGGGATGTATACCGCTACGACAGATCGGATCTGGACTTGTTTCGGTTCAGGTCCAAAATAACCGAAACCCCGGGAGCGCCTCGTACGTGTGGGACGGGAGCGCCTCGTACGTGTGAGACGGGAGCGCCTCGTACGTGTGGGACGGGAGCGCCTCGTACGTGTGAGACGGGAGCGCCTCGTACGTGTGGGACGGGAGCGCCTCGTACGTGTGGGACGGGAGCGCCTCGTACGTGTGAGACGGGAGCGCCTCGTACGTACGACGGGAGCGCCTCGTACGTGTGGGACGGGAGCGCCTCGTACGTGTGGGACGGGAGCGCCTCGTACGTGTGGGACGGGAGCGCCTCGTACGTGTGGGACGGGAGCGCCTCGTACGTGTGGGACGGGAGCGCCTCGTACGTGTGGGACGGGAGCGCCTCGTACGTGTGGGACGGGAGCGCCTCGTACGTGTGGGACGGGAGCGCCTCGTACGTGTGGGACGGGAGCGCCTCGTACGTGTGGGACGGGAGCGCCTCGTACGTGTGGGACGGGAGCGCCTCGTACGTGTGGGACGGGAGCGCCTCGTACGTGTGGGACGGGAGCGCCTCGTACGTGTGGGACGGGAGCGCCTCGTACGTGTCGAGCTGCAGAACCGTGTATCCACATGTGAACGTTGAAGCAGCAGCCGGTAAGATCGCTGGCTTTATTTGAACTGTTTTAAGCTGTGGCCGCCGCGTGCCTTGACCCAGACTGACTGTCAACAATACTCAACATGCTCTTGTTGTTGAGTTGAGTCTTGAGTTGTTCCTCAAGTGATGTGTGTTAACTGTTAAGCTATAGTTTAGCTGCTAGCTCGTAGCTAGTAGCTTGTGATTTGTAAGTTGTAACTTCTGTTAAAAAACAGTGAATAAAGCAGACAAGTTGAGTTTATTTCAATCTGCAGTTAAGCCTTGTTCAAGTGTCTTAAACTTAATTGAGCCAAGTGTCTTGAGTTACGCTGTTGTAACATTATGCAAATATGGCATGGGTTCAGGTCCGGACTCATTAGGTCCGGACCTGAACCTCTGGATTCGAATCCGGACTTGAACCTGAACGCGGGTTTAGGTATGCATCCCTACTTCTCACTCTTCACACCCGTTCTCACACTCTCTCACCCTTCTCTCACTCTTTCACGCTCGTTCTCACTCGTTCTCACTCTTTCGCTCTTTCTCACCCTTCTCTCACTCTTTCTCACCCGTTCTCATACTCTTTCTCACCCTTTCTCACCTTCTCTCACCCGTTCTCACACTCTTTCACGCTCGTTGTCACCCGTTCTCACTCGTTCACACGCGTTCTCACCCTTCTCTCACTCTTTCTCACCCTTATCTCACTCTTTCTCACCCTTATCTCACTCGTTCTCACTCTTTCTCACCCTTCTCTCACTCTTTCTCACCCGTTCGCACACTCTTTCTCACCCGTTTTCACTCTTTCACGCTCGTTGTCACCTGTTCTCACTCGTTCACACCCGTTCTCACCCTTCTCTCACTCTTTCTCACCCGTTCTCATACTCTTTCTCACCCGTTCTCATCCTTCTCTCACCCGTTCTCATCCTTCTCTCACCCGTTCTCACCCTTCTCTCACCCTTTTCTCACCCTTCTCTCACCCGTTCTCACTCTTTCTCACCCGTTCTCACACTCTTTCTCACCCGTTTTCACTCTTTCACGCTCGTTGTCACCTGTTCTCACTCGTTCACACCCTTCTCACTCGTTCACACCCGTTCTCACCCTTCTCTCACTCTTTCTCACCCGTTCTCATACTCTTTCTCACCCGTTCTCATACTCTTTCTCACCCGTTCTCACTCTTCTCTCACCCGTTCTCACTCTTCTCTCACCCGTTCTCACCCTTTTCTCACCCTTTTCTCACCCGTTCTCACCCGTTCTCACCCTTCTCTCACCCGTTCTCACCCTTCACTCACCCGTTCTCACACTCTTTCTCACCCGTTCTCACTCTTTCACGCTCGTTGTCACCCGTTCTCACCCTTCTCTCACCCGTTCTCACCCTTCTCTCACCCGTTCTCACCCTTCTCTCACCCGTTCTCACCCTTTCTCACTTCCCCTTTGTCCACTTCCCCCCTCACGTCTCTCCTCTGGTCATCGTTGCGGCACAGACTCAAATGCCTGCGCGAAAACGGCGACTTTAGCGAATTCTCGTCAAAAATACAGTTTATTCGTGAATTCTCTCCCAAACGTCTTCAGTCGCCACGTTTTTACCTTTTTATTGGGTCAAAAGTGTATTTAAAAAGCCTTGAATACAGTATTTTCCGGACTATAAGTCGTACCTTTTTTTCATAGTTTTGGCCGGGGTGTGACTTATACTTATATTTATACTTTATACTTATGTACTTATATTTATATCGTTCTTTTTCTCCTCTTCTTTCTTCTCTTTCTTCATCTCATGCGCTTATGTCTCTCGTCCTTCGTGTTTCAGCTTCATTCTTCCTTTTTGCAGAGCGGCATAAACGTTTTTAGACGCTCGAGTTTGAACTTTTTGAGGCATCGATATCGGTCTGATAATCGAAATGTTGCCGATCTTTGTGTTTTGTGCCCGGAGCGTCGTGAGCGGCGTGACAAATATCAGATTAAAACGATAAAATCATATCGAACCATCTCTAATCTGATGTTCTTGAATTATTATGAATCTGAACATTTTGTAGTTAACTGGAGACAAAAACAATGACAGACCACAAATTTGATTAAAATAAAAATGCTAAAAACAAATAAAAAATGCCATCAAAATTTATTTTATTTATTTTCTCCCAATTTAAAAAAAAAAAAAATGGATAAAACAGAACACAAATGGAACCAAACACAAAACGACCAGAGCACAAATGAAAAGAAAACACATCAACTGCACATGAAAAACAAACAAAATATCTTTAAAAAAATGCTGTCAATATTAATTTCCTGAACATCCTCCTTCTGTTTTTTCCAGAAAAACAGACTTTGAATCGATGGTTTTAAAAACGGAAACAAGTCAAATTTGGTCCAAACAGAATCGTTCGTGGTTTTCTTCATTAATAAACCCCATAACGATCATTTGTCCTTCTCCTGCAGACGGTGCGTCATGGGTTCCCGAACCAGCCGGCTTCCATGGCCTTTGACCCGGTGCAGAAGATCCTCGCCGTGGGAACACAAACCGGAGCGCTGCGACTGTATCCTTTAACCGGGCGTCGACACAGCGGTAAGACTCGCTTTTTACCGTCAACTCGCCCGTCCAGTCCGAATCTCTGACTGTATCCCGTTTGCTCATTTGTTTATTTGTTTTTTGGGATTTGAGAGTGGTGCTGCTGGTGGTGGTGGTGGTGCTGGTGGTGCTGCTGGTGGTGGTGGTGCTGCTGCTGGTGGTGCTGGTGGTGCTGCTGCTGGTGGTGGTGCTGCTGGTGGTGGTGGTGCTGGTGGTGGTGGTGCTGCTGCTGGTGGTGCTGGTGGTGCTGCTGCTGGTGGTGGTGCTGCTGGTGGTGGTGGTGCTGGTGGTGGTGGTGCTGCTGCTGGTGGTGGTGGTGGTGGTGGTGGTGCTGCTGGTGGTGGTGCTGCTGGTGGTGGTGCTGCTGGTGGTGGTGTCGGTCGTGTTTTGTTTTCAGCGCATCTGATTTTGTCGAGTTCAAACCAGCAGTGAAAAACCAGACCAGGGCTCGAGCTTTGCCCCTGGAGGACGGAGCGGATCAGGTGCAGCGGCGAGCCAGTTATTCACGACTGAGATGTCACAGGAAGAGGGAGAGGGAGAGGGAGAGGGAGAGGGAGAGGGAGAGGGAGAGGGAGAGGAAGAGGAAGAGGAAGAGGAAGAGGAAGAGGAAGAGGAAGAGGAAGAGGAAGAGGGAGAGGGAGAGGGAGAGGGAGAGGGAGAGGGAGAGGGAGAGGGAGAGGGAGAGGGAGAGGGAGAGGAAGAGGAAGAGGAAGAGGAAGAGGAAGAGGAAGAGGAAGAGGAAGAGGAAGAGGAAGAGGAAGAGGAAGAGGAAGAGGAAGAGGAAGAGGAAGAGGGAGAGGGAGAGGGAGAGGGAGAGGGAGAGGGAGAGGGAGAGGGAGAGGGAGAGGGAGAGGGAGAGGAAGAGGGAAATAAAGTGCATTATTGATGATCATTACTAATTCATCTTTTATAGTCGATTAGATTAATTGTTACAGTCGTGCATTTGTCAAAGACATATGACGGCTCAAATAAACATAAAAGTAGATGAGTCCTTTTCTGTGAAGTTAATTCCAAAAAAAGCTCTGGACCAAACGGGCAGTAATAGTCGCACTCCCTCATTGAGCCAATTGGTCCATTTATCACGCGGCCTGTTATCGATCGGCTCGCCGGCCCAGAGTTCACAAACCCTCGAGACGCGTCCAATAAGCTGTTCAGAGCCGTAAATGTGTCCTGGAGTCTGAAGCCGCTACAGTGTTTTAATCTGACCATTAACCTGCGCCGGACACTGCTCCTGCTGCAGAGACACGGCCATTTAAATACTCTAAATGTGCACTGAACTGAGCCGTAAACGTGTGCGAGGAGAGCCGTAAACTTGTGCGAGGAGAGCCGTAAACGTGTGCGAGGAGAGCCGTAAACGTGTGCGAGGAGAGCCGTAAACGTGTGCGAGGAGAGCCGTAAACGTGTGCGAGGAGAGCCGTAAACGTGTGCGAGGAGAGCCGTAAACGTGTGCGGGGAGAGCCGTAAACGTGTGCGGGGAGAGCCGCGGGGGGAGCCGTAAACGTGCGCGGGGGGAGCCGTAAACCTAGAAGGGCAGTAAACCTGTGGTAGAAGAGCCGTAGAAGAGCCGTAAACGAGCGGTAGAGGAAGAGCCGTAAACGAGCGGTAGAAGAGCCGTAAACGAGCGGTAGAGGAAGAGCCGTAAACGAGCGGTGGAGGAAGAGCCGTAAACGAGCGGTGGAGGAAGAGCCGTAAACGAGCGGTGGAGGAAGAGCCGCAGACGCACACGGGGATAGGAGCCGCTTCGAGCCTCGTTTCCATGGCAGGAGTTTTGAGGCCCAAATACATAGTTCTGAAATCAAGTGGGACGACAAGTATAAGTATGAGCACTTTGACAGTGACAAATACAGCTCGGCTCCCTCATGAACACAGTACCACTACTACAGTTACACAGTACCACTACTACAGTTACACAGTACCACTACTGCAGTTACACAGTACCACTACTGCAGTTACACAGTACCACTACTGCAGTTACACAGTACCACTACTGCAGTTACACAGTACCACTACTGCAGTTACACAGTACCACTACTGCAGTTACACAGTACCACTACTGCAGTTACACAGTACCACTACTGCAGTTACACAGTACCACTACTACAGTTACACAGTACCACTACTACAGTTACACAGTACCACTACTACAGTTACACAGTACCACTACTACAGTTACACAGTACCACTACTGCAGTTACACAGTACCACTACTGCAGTTACACAGTACCACTACTGCAGTTACACAGTACCACTACTGCAGTTACACAGTACCACTACTGCAGTTACACAGTACCACTACTGCAGTTACACAGTACCACTACTGCAGTTACACAGTACCACTACTGCAGTTACACAGTACCACTACTGCAGTTACACAGTACCACTACTACAGTTACACAGTACCACTACTACAGTTACACAGTACCACTACTACAGTCATATTTACTACAGTCATATTTACTACAGTCATATTTGCTACAATCATATTTGCTACAATCATATTTGCTACAGTCATATTTACTACAGTCATATTTGCGTCGTGTTCCTTCAGTATTTGCCGTGTCGCCTTTGTTCACACAAAGTTTGCCGAGTCATTTACGCTTCATCTTCATTTCGTTCCTCGTCCGTGAAGAGTGTTTCGCTCTCGTTTCCTGTGCAGATCAGTATCAGAGCGGCGTTCAGAAGAGCTTCCGATTGCGCAACGTTGCGGTGAACCTCACGAGGGCTGCGCGCTAATTTTGGTTTCTACGCCACGTGAACGTGCAAAAAATGTGACTCTTGTTTGAGGTGTTTAGCGTTTGTTAAAGGAATATTAAACGGTGGATAATCCGCTGAAAGCATGAGTATTATCACCGCAATGAGTTCAATGTGAGTTTTACCATCGGTACTCACGACGTTCAGAGGCAAAGCTAACAAACATTTGCTAACGACGCTACTGACGCTAATGATGCTAATGACTCTTACGGCGCTAATGATGCTTACGGCGCTAATGGCGCTAACGACGCTACTGACGCTACTGATGCTAATGATGCTTACGACGCTAATGGCGCTAACCATGCTGATGACGCTACTGATGCTGCTACTGATGCTAATGACGCTACTGATGCTAATGACGCTACTGATGCTACTGACATTACTGGCGCTACTGACGCCAATGACGCTAACAACGCTATATCATGAGATGCACACAGCACAAAGCGGCCTCATTTTGACCCAGGGTTAGCTGCTTTTAGACATAATACATTTCCAGATGGTAAAGGATATTTCATTGTTCAAACATTGTTTTGACTCATTGCAGTTTTAGTTTGGTGTTTTCAAAAGTGTGATTGAGTTGTTGTGTCATGACCGTGTGACCGACGATGTTTCACTTCTCAAAAAGAGAAAGAAAAAGTCACAAGATGAAAGATTGTTTTTCTTTGTTTGGTTTGAATAGAGTTAAACCTGTTTCAGAACCTGTTATTATTATAGAAACGATAATGATGAAAAAAATGCTCTCTTATAGATAAAAAGACTAATTTTCAACTCATAATAATCATACTTTGTTACCGTGTGGCTTTATACAAGTTCTGATTAAACTCTAGATTGTTCTAAAACTGTTCAGGATTTCACCTTTTGTCCTGTTTCTGTGATTTTATAATGAAAAAAAAAAAACGTTTTATCGATACTTTCTCAAACGAGTGTCTAATTTCGGTGCTAATTTGAGTATCGACTAGTATGTGATTTGAGTATCTGAGTAGTATCTGAGCGTCTACAGAGCAGTACTGTTGTGTCCATGGGCAAGGCGCTTGAATGACTTGAAGGTAGAAAAACGCTGTATAAATGTTCTATTTTCAACTGTTCAAATTCCGATTCAATCTTGGTAAATCTTTAGCAACAATCTATAACTGATATGAGCTTATCTCGTGTTCCAGCTCGGTTATTTCCCACGTGAACAACACAAGTTCAGGGTGAGTTCTACCGGGGGGGTCTGTCAATTGTAACGGGGGGTCTGTCAATTGTAACGGGGGGTCTGTCGATTGTAACGGGGGGTCTGTCGATTGTAACGGGGGGTCTGTCGATTGTAACGGGGGGTCTGTCGATTGTAACGGGGGGTCTGTCGATTGTAACGGGGGGTCCGTCGATCGTAACGGGGGGTCCGTCGATCGTAACGGGGGGTCCGTCGATCGTAACGGGGGGTCCGTCGATCGTAACGGGGGGTCCGTCGATCGTAACGGGGGGTCCGTCGATCGTAACGGGGGGTCCGTCGATTGTAACGGGGGGTCCGTCGATTGTAACGGGGGGTCCGTCGATTGTAACGGGGGGTCCGTCGATCGTAACGGGGGGTCCGTCGATCGTAACGGGGGGTCCGTCGATCGTAACGGGGGGTCCGTCGATCGTAACGGGGGGTCCGTCGATCGTAACGGGGGGTCCGTCGATCGTAACGGGGGGTCCGTCGATCGTAACGGAGTGGTCTGTCGATCGTAATGGGGTGGTCTGTCGACCCTAGCGGAGCGGGGGGTCTGTGGGTCTATTGATCGTATCGCCACAACAACAGAAGCTATTGTTAGATGCAGAGAAAGCGCCATGGTCTCATTTCCACCCGAACAGACGCTTTTGCAATATTAAAATATCGGGTAAATCTGTGGATGTAAATTGAACTTATCGGGATTTTGCGTTTGGTTCTTCCGTTCAAAAGTCGGTCGATCTCCCGTAGCGAAGCTCCATCCGCAGAAGGCCGTGGACGTGTTGGCTCGGGTCGTGTGGACCGAAGGAGGCGAAGGCGAGACGACCTTAAATCAACATCGTGCGGGCGTAAAGTTACCCCCGGCGAAGCGTCCCGTCGCACATCAAACCCCGTCGTGTTGATTTTTGCAAAGACGCACGGTAAATCTATCGTCGCGTTCGGACGACTCGGAAGTTGATTGGACGACACTTGGTCTGATCCTGAAGAGCGTGAAGTGCCTGATACAAACAAACACAAACGCTTCATTTCAAACTGTTTGCGGAGGTTCAAACGTATTCCTCACTTTCCTGCGGCGCTCCGAGCGTTCTGATTGGATGCGGACGGCACACAGCGGTCTGATTCTGACGGAGAGCTGCGTTTTCCAACACATCTGTACTTTATTACTTGAAAACATCGGGTAAAGAAGTATTTTGTTGATGGCAGAGATTGCGTGATTGAAATTTGAAATGGAAAAACGGTTTAAAAAAATCTAAAATTGTAGTTTAGACTCGAAATACTTGTGTCTTTCAACTAGATCTCTAATCCAGTGTTAAGAAGTACTTTTCTCTGCAGTCCAAATGTCTAAAGCCAATTCAATCAAAATTTATTTTATTTTTTTTTATCTCGATTAGAATTGGTATAAAATTGTGTTGTCGGGCAGGACTGAAACTAACAATTATTTTAGCAGTCGATTCTTCAGATCTTCACTATTTAAGACCTTTTAAAACAAAATAATCAAATACTGTGACTAAAGTCTTCTATATAGACGATATTTACAGATAAACTGTTTTTTATGAAGAAATTAAATTGTTGACTGTTTTTTGATGCAAAAATGCTAAGGTTTTTGTCATAAAATGTATTTTCTTATGTGTTTTAAAGTCCAGATAATGATTACAATGATCAAAATACAACTGATTATTTTGTATGATTATGAATCGTTGCAGCCCTATTGTGTAGTCCTATTTTAGACCTGGTTTGTCTAGTTTAGACCGATTATAGTCTGGTTGTGGACCTGGTTTAGATCTGGTGGTGCTTGCAAGGCCAAATATTTGGGGAGGTGGCGCAATATATTGCAAAAGTATCGATATTGCAGTATTGGCTGACACAGTAATTGATATCGCCACAATCTAAACACGTCTCAATATCAACATCTGATAGAAATGTCTGAAAAAAAAGCAAGATTTTAGTCACGATTTCTTTCATTGTGTCAAAATCCCCCTTCAGTTTTTTGTTCCATTTTTTATTACGACAGAGTTTGACTAAAACATAAAGACACGAGAACATTTGTTTCGATACAGCTGAAATGTTTGTGTCAAAAGGTCGATCTCGCAATCATTCACCGCTTGGGAAGTCATGATTTCAAATGTCAGTGCAACGATTATTGGGAGAATCGCAATTTTACGAGATTATTTCCGAGTATTGACATCACGACCAAAACAACATAAAACCTAAAAAATCTACATTTTCTTCCCTTCTTGGTTTCTGAACACATTAAAGCTCCTCTGTGTGACCTGCTTCATGAAATCAAACTTTCAGAATGAGCAATGTTACATTTACGTATATTTTATGTGGAAAGACTGAGCAAAAAGGACATCATTTTGCTTCAAAAATCATCATATTTCTTTTAATTGAACTTAAAGACCCAATTTATTTTTAAAAGTTGCCAGTTTTCCATACTTTTATTTTTTAAAATTTATTTCTCTCATATAAAGTCTTTATGATTATATTTTGACCTAAATAATCACCTTCACGTCCCTAGTCGCCGCATTCTTAAGCAGCCGTACTTTCGCCCGGTCATTTTGCTCGATTGGAAAAATACGGCTGATATATTGCGATTCCCGTCCACCGCTTGACCTCTCTGCCGTAAACCTGCTCCAGTTTTATTCCCTTTAATGACCGTGACGAATGTCCCTCTGCCCAGAAAGGTCAGGGGCCACTCCGGGTTTAGAGCCCGGTGCCAGCTTCAGTCTGCCGCGGTCCTCCTCTTCCTCACTGGAATATACGCTCCATTCCAGCGCAAACGCCGGCCGTATTTAGTCTGGCCCCGCCCTAGTTTGTTTAGCCCTGGCGGATTGTTGACCAGAGGTGATCCTGGTGAGACGTTTATGCTCCGTCTGTTTGTAATGGACACGGAGGACACCTGCGTTTGCATTTCTATGACCCGAAGAATCTTTGTGTCCTGGTTCAGTCCTGGTTCAGTCCTGGTTCAGTCCTGGTTCAGTCCTGGTTCAGTCCTGGTTCAGTCCTGGTTCAGTCCTGGTTCAGTCCTGGTTTAGCCCTGGTTCAGTCCTGGTTTAGCCCTGGTTCAGTCCTGGTTCAGTCCTGGTTTAGCCCTGGTTCAGCCCTTGGTTTGTCTTGGGTTTGTCCTGGTTTAGCCCTTGGTTTGTCTTGGGTTTGTCCTGGTTTAGTCCTGGTTTAGTCTAGGTTTAGTCCTGGTTTAGTCTAGGTTTAGTCTTGGTTTAGTCCAGGTTTAGTCCTGGTTCAGTCCTGGTTTAGTCCTGGTTCAGTCCTGGTTTAGTCCTGGTTTAGAACGTATGCATCTGGAATAACTCGTGGGGTTCTTTGATGCCCTCGTGTTCCATTTTAAACCTGGTACAACGTTGTTCTCCGCTCCCCAAATGTCACACCCGTTATTCCATCCGTTTACTCTGTGTAATGATAATAATAACAGGTTAAATATCTGTTTGCCTGTCGCACTGTCGCTCGGTCTTTTTCCTTGACCGTTTCTCCGCAGCTTCGGCCGAGCTGGAGTCGAGTGCTACTGTCAGCACGAGGGCGGAGCTGCCGTCATCCAGCTGCAGTTCCTCATCAACGAGGTACGACCCTAACGTTCGCAGTAACGTTAGCCTTAGCTCGTCGCGTGCCTGGACGACGTGAGCGGATTGAAAACTCGCGGGATTTCACCGTCGTTTGCTGCGTGAACGCGATCGATTGTATGATTTTAGTTTTATTCGACAGCGGTTGAAATTGGGTTTTGTGACGACTTTATTCGTTCGTTAATATCGCAAATCTAAAGGAGATTTGTACCGCAAAATAAGGATGTCACAATGTCAGATTTTGCGATTATTGCGAGGAAGAACATCACGATTTAACGCTTGTTCACGATTTTTACTGTGACCGTGTGAAATCTCGTCATAACGTGTGGCTATTCCTCAAGTTTGTGTTACCTGCTTTATGAATATGAACCGTCTGAATGACAAAATAAACTAAACGTGATGAAAACAGTACTTTATGTTTAGATATTTTCGACGTTGAAGGGAAGAACATGGCCGGTGCGTCAAGTAATCAAACCGAAACCAAAAATGATTATATTAGTTAATTATAACCCTAAGAAAATAAGTAGTCGATGAGTCATTTATTCGTTTAGTTGATTAATGGCGTCCAAGTCAACCAAATGTTTGTGGTTTCGTATCTCTGTGCGTGTAAAGTTGTTTTTGTGCCACGTCCTTAATCATTTGAAAGCACTACTACGCTAAACTTTACTCGTTATTTACTTTAATCTGTAGTAATGAGTATTTTGAGTGTCGTTTTAGAGATTTAGACGGGTTCATCACAAAAGCGGCGTCAGAATTCGACCTTCTTAGGGCGACACAGACACGTGCCCTTGAAATGCCCCTGTCTCCGGTCCAACAGGGGGCGCTGGTGAGTGCCTTAGCCGATGACAGTCTTCACCTGTGGAACCTGAGGCAGAAGATCCCCGCCGTCCTGCACTCGCTCAAGTTCAGCAGAGAAAGGTACGCTCTTCAGGTCTTTGCACGCTCTTCAGGTCTGTGCACGCTCTTCAGGTCTTTGCACGCTCTTCAGGTCTTTGCACGCTTTTCAGGTCTTGCACGCTCTTCAGGTCTTTGCACGCTCTTCAGGTCTTTGCACGCTCTTCAGGTCTTTGTACGCTCTTCAGGTCTTTGCACGCTCTTCTTCTTCTCCTGTGTTACGGTAAATCATAACGATAAACCGCCATTTCCAGTGTTCTCGCTGGGCTGAGGTTGAAGGATGGCGGTGGGACGTTTAGTTGTAGTTTTTTTTTAACCTTTTTATTTGCGTTAAAAATGGAAATAAACGTCCGTCGATTCATTGGTATGTGACTTTACAGAATGGCGTCCACTTTTCCCACGGCTCTGACTCGTACATGTGCTTTTCAGTGTAATAATTCATGTCATAAACAAATTCATCAATAAGTCGCTTTATTGGTTTTTACTCTCTCTTTAAAAGCCTTTAGTCGCCGTATTCTAACCTTTTAGTAGAAATAATGTCGTTGACTCCTGAAGTAATTGTTCGCCCCAAACACCACCGTCCTCTTCCTCCCCCTCTTCCTCTTCCTCTCTGCAGATCTATATTCGTCCCCGGTTCGTTAGTGTGACAAAACCCAGGCCCTTTGTAATTAAATCTGTGTCTGTGTCCAGAGTCCGCAATGAAATGCCTCTTCCTCGATCTCCTCCTCGCCGTTTCCCTCTCTCGTCAAACGTGTGCGAGAAAAAACGAACGTGGCCAGATCTAAAGTACTCAAACGACGCCAAATTTGCCTTTTTTTTTTCTGAGCGTTTAACCTCGTCGGAAACGTGCCTGGAGCTGGTGCGGTTTTCAGCTTCATCTTTCGGTCGATTCTTTGTGCTCGTTCTCTCCATCTTCCGCGGCGTTTCTTAAACAAGACGCTGAAGAATCCAGCACCCCGGAGAGCGGCGGAGAATGAAAATTACTCAAATATGCACGAGTCCCTCTAAAACACGACTTCCGAGTGGTTTAATGAGACGGGAAAGCAATTAGAACATAGTAAACGGCTCCTAAAAGTTGATTGTTCCATAAGAGCTCTCCATTAAGTCCATAAATCCTCTCCAGACACGTTCCAGACTCAAATCGCCTTCATTACAGCCGTGCGTTTGCGTTAACATGCAGGGGCAAGCTAGCTTTTACGTATTCCTCGCGTAAATTCCCTCTGCTGCCAGTAGATGGAGCGCTAACGCCGATCCCGTTGATGGAAAGCGATGTGCGTTAACGACAATAATGTGTAATATGTGTTCTTAGTTCACGTAGCGCAAACGTTCCCCGCTCGACTTTCGATGGTTTTGACGCGGTGCTTTTTGTGGGTGTGTCCTCTCCAGAATCACCTACTGCCACCTGCCGTTCCAGAGCAAGTGGCTGTACATCGGCACCGAGCGCGGGAACATCCACATCGTGAACGTGGAGTCGTTTACGCTCTCGGGCTACGTCATCATGTGGAACAAAGCCATCGAACTGTGAGTGCCGCCGCAAAACAGAGACGTTTCAGTCCCGTCTGCAGCGTTTCATCTGCAGCGTTTCATCTGCAGCGTTTCAGTCCCGTCTGCAGCGTTTGGGCTTTGAGTTCGTGGAATAATCGTCACCAGACGACTATTGAAGTTATTGTCACCATATTAATTAGACTCTAAAGCGCATAGTAAATAATAAATACTGATAAATCATATTAAGCTAAAATCAAATGAATAAAAAGAGCACAATATAAATTATATCAAGCTAAAATAAAATAGAGCATATAATAAATAATACATACACACAATAAACAATATAAAGCTAAATTAAAATAAATAGAGCACATAATAAATGATAAATACACATAATAAACAATTATATAGTGCTAAAATAAAATAGAGCACATAATAAATGATAAATACTTAAAATAAAATAAAGCACATAATTAATAATAATACAAAAATAATAATAATGATCATAATTACATTATTTGTAAATCACCATATTTAAATTTTTAAACCTTTATTTGGTTGTTCTAAAAAGTACTGAAGAGCAGATATTGATATAGACTAACATTTAGGCTGAACAAAATGTAAAAAGAGGAAATATTTTGAGTTTTCCTGAACAGTTTTAGAAAGATCTTGAGCTTTATTAGAACTATTAAAAGAAAATACAATTTTTTTGTGCTGAAAATTTAAGCAGAGCATTTCAACTCTCATTCTTTTAATAGTAAAAACAGAGCATTTTAACTCTCATTCTGGCATAAAAATAGGTTATTAATTTACAGTTTCTTAATTTAATTCATTCACTTTATTCTTTTGAAAATAATGATTCCGTAAACTAATACATCGTCTTTCTTCCTAAACGTGTCCAGATCGTCCAAGACTCATCCAGGGCCCGTGGTGCACATCAGCGACAACCCCATGGACGAGGGAAAGGTGAAGCGTCGCCTCTCCGCAGATCTGACCCGTGGCCCGGCCTGGCGCGCCTCTAATCGCGCAGAGTACTGAACGTTGTCTTTTGTTTCCTGTCGTTGCCGCAGCTGCTGATCGGATTCGAATGCGGCGTCGTGGTTCTGTGGGACCTGAAGTGTAAAAAAGCGGACTATCGCTACACGTACGACGAGGTGAGCACTTTTATTTACACTCTCCATCCTTCTAATTCTTCTATTATTATCCGTGGGTTATTTAGTGTTATGAAAGCAAATGGAAAAACTGAATGTTCTAAATATGGCGCCTACAAACGGGAAGTGTTGGGGAGGTGGCTTCGCAATTTGTGAAGGAAATAACACGTGAAGGACTAAAATGCACATTACATTAGTATTTATACTTTTTACATCAATTATTTAGTTATAGCTTTATATGATTTCTAATGTTTATGAGTAATGAGTTTTTTCATAGTTTTGGCCGGGGTGCGACTTATACTCCAGAGCGACTTATATGTGATATTATTCGGTATTTTCACCCTGGCAACCACAAGAGGGCGCTCTAGGCTCTAAGCGACGCAGAAGAAGAATCTGCACTTCTTCTTCCTCTGGAGTTTGTGGAGTTGTTTAGAAGTGACACAGAGGAAGAAGAATTCAATGGATTTAGTGATTTGGGGTAAAACTGATGCTTTGCTAAACTTGTTAGCATGTTCTTTATGCTATAGTTATCTGAATAACTGTTAATATGTTACGTTAACATACCAGACACTTACCACAGTTCTGTCTGTGCCTCATGTAGCTAAAGGAGTTAGCGTTAGCATACGTCATGTAGCTGAAGGTGTTAGCGTTAGCATACGTCATGTAGCTGAAGGTGTTAGCGTTAGCATACATACACCTATTCACCATGTTCTCTCATCTGTTATTATTTTAAACTGCATTTCAAGATGAAATGTCTGTTCTTGCTCTTGGATTTTATCAAATTAACTTCCCCAAAAAATGCGACTTATACTCCAGTGCCACTTATATATGTTTTTTGCTTCTCTATTATGCATCTTTTTGGCTGGTGCGACTTTTACTCCGGAAAATATGGTATATTATTTGTGAAAGTTTGATCAAAGTTGGTTAAAATGGATCCTGCAGCTGGTCTACACCTACAGGATGACTTTATATTAGCTATGCGTTTATATTGTCGATTAAGTTTCAAGTTTCAGAGAAATTAGGACCGTTGCCATAGTAATTAACAGTTTAAATAATGGGAAAAAGTGCTCAGATGTATAACGGGCGCTGAAACCCATGAAAACGACACAAGTGTGTACTGTATTTTCCGGACTATAAGTTGCACCAGCCAGAAAATGCATAATAGAGAATTAAAAAAACATATATAAGTCGCACTGGAGTATGAAATGCGGTTGCAAGTGTGAAAGTAACAAATGATATCACATATAAGTCGCTCGGGTGTATAAGTATATAAGTATAAGTCGCACCCTGGCCAAAGCTATGAAAAAAGGTGCGCCTTATAGTCCGGAAAATATGGTATTTCATCCTCTCTAAATGACATTGTGTTTGTGGCAGGCCATTCACTCGGTCGCCTGGCATCACGAGGGCAAACAGTTCGTCTGCAGTCACTCCGACGGGACGCTGACCACGTGGAACGTCCGAGCTCCGGCCAAACCTCTGCAGATCATCACGCCGCACGGTACGGAGGGTCAGAACGGAAGAACGTCCCGTAGTTCAAAG
This sequence comes from Eucyclogobius newberryi, assembly GCF_026437365.1. Classification (NCBI taxonomy): domain Eukaryota; kingdom Metazoa; phylum Chordata; class Actinopteri; order Gobiiformes; family Gobiidae; genus Eucyclogobius; species Eucyclogobius newberryi. Next base: position 2,180,703 of record NW_027315846.1, read on the forward strand.
CCGCTTGTCCGATCAAAAACGCGGGAAACTAAACTACAGGAGAAACTCAAACACTGCATACGTTTCAGATAATCACGATCGAAGTTCTGACATCCGTTTTTTATTGTCATTTTCCATAACCAAGCTGTCCTTCCACACGGTAACACAAACTCTCCTCTCACCGTTTGGTCGTTCGGTAGATGTGTTTTGTACCTCGTGATTTGTGTACCGTATTTTCCGCACTATAAGGCCCACTTAAAAGTCTTTAATTTTCTCAAAAGACGACGGCGCGCCTTATAGTCCAGTGCGCCTTATATATGGATTCATTCTGGTCGTTCTTACTGACCTCGAAGTGATTTTGTTGCGGTACACGTTTTGTTTCGCTTGATGCGCCTTATATTCCGGTGCGCCTTATATGCAAAAAAAAAGATAGAAAATTGACCATTCATTAACCGTGCGCTTTATAATCCTGTGCGCCTTATATATGGATTCATTCTGGTCGTTCTTACTGACCTTGAAGCGATTTTGTGTGTTACACGTTTTGTTTCGCTTGATGCGCCTTATATTCCGGTGCGCCTTATATACATTATATACATTTTTGCGCCTTATAGTGTGGAAAATATGGTACTTTCCTATTTAGTTTATATTTATTATTATATACTTAAAGTGGACATATAGTGCATTGTTTTGTTTTTTATGGATTGGTCTTGACACATTTTTTAGTGAATTTTGTGCTGCTTTTTTTTTTTTTTTATCCTGATAAACCCTTTTTTAAATGTGCAATATCGTTAAAAATCGTTGCCTAAAGCAGAACAAAACACTCGACCTTCAATAGCTCAAATTGACCCAAAAATAACAAAAAAACACACGATTAATATTGACCCTTCACATACTGTTCCCTCTCTCGTGTGTTGAAGTCGATGAGGTCATGTGTCGTATGTTTTTGGCGTGTTTTTGACGCGTAAACAAACCAACGGCACGGTTAAAAGCTCGATATGTCCACTTTGAGCGACGTCATCTCCGTGAGCGATGTTTGTTCAGTCGAAACGTTGGCCAGGTTCATAAACACGAGGACGTTTTCTGTCGTAGGAAAACAGCCTAAAGATGGAAAGAAGCCGGAGCCGTGCCGACCCATCCTGAAGGTGGAGTACAAGACAACACGGGCCGGGTGAGTCACAGGTCATAGGTCACAGGTCACAGGTCATAGGTCACACATAAATCAATCACACATCCATCACATAATGGGACAAAATATGATGGGTTTTGGAATTACGTATCCAGATCTTGTATAAGATCACAGGGAAACACAAATAAATAACTTATTTTGAGTTACATTCTATTGTCTAAAGAATTTGTAAAAAAAATCAAAGTTTGATCGAGCCTTTTTCTCAGTATCGGAATCGTTTGAAAGTATCGTGACACTAATACATCGCAATACTTTTAAACAGTGTTATGAGAAATGACAAATTCCAAGTTTCCTTTCGTATCGTTCATGGATCACCAGCTCATCAAACCCGTCGTGTCCAGCCCCTCGCTCCCCCCTCGCTCCCTCGCTCCCCCCTCGCTCCTTCACTTCCTGGTCTCTCGTTTCTCGCTTCCCTGCTCAGTTTCCTGTACTTCCTGTGTATATTTGAGCTGTCGCTGTGGAGCGCTGCCGTGTTTATGAAGGGAAACTACCGACATCTATAAATAAAGAGGAATGTCTGTTTTTCTTGGAGTCTGATCTGTTCAAGGGTGAAATTGAGAAGAAGCTGGTGTTTAAGTTCAACATCCTCCAGAAAATGAGAGGGTTTAGGCTCATGCGGCCGACAGGCTCAACCCCGACAGGCTCAACCCCGACAGGCTCAACCCCGACGGGCTCTGTCCCGATGGGCTCTGTCCCGACGGGCTCGGCTCAGCTCCGACACGCTCAGTTCTGAGGTTTTCAGGTCTTTATATTCTTCAAGTGTCTTGGCCCGGGGGCATCTGGCCCCCCAGATCTTTTAATTCTGCCTGTGGAACATATTAAAGCGGGTTAACCCTTACGCTTAATGCGTCCACACGTGGGACGTTGGACTTTTTCTTTATTTATTTGACCCCTGGGTCTTGACTCTGGGGGGACGATGCCAATCATAGTGTGCAGACGCAGATATCGCTGATATGGGAAAGAATCAATCTAAAAGTGATGTGTCCATCCCGGAGACACATGTCATGCTGCAATGTCAAATAAATATGGGAAAGAGTGTCTGGAATGCTATGGTTTGGTCTGTCATTTCTTTGTGATTTTAATGCATTTTCTTCCTGTTGTGAAGCACTTTGAACTGCCTCGTGTATAAAATGTGCTCTACTAATAAACTTGCCTTGCCATAGTCTCCTAAAATACTTTGTTTGATGCAGACAGCGCTCAGAGGTCTGTTTTAATAGTCTCACATTAATCGTCCAGAAGAGACACTTTTGTTGCGTGCGCCGCGTTGTAACATGCCTCTGTCGCCCCTCAGCGACCCGTTCATGGTGATGTCGGGGGGCCTGTCCTACGAGACGATGGGGCGGAGACGAGCCTGTCTGACGGTGATGCACGGGAAGAGCACCGCCGTCCTGGAGATGGACACGCCCATCGTGGACTTCCTCACGCTCTGCGAAACGCCGTATCCCAACGGTGAGACCGCGGCGTCCACGGGAACTGACAGAAGCTTAAGTCGGTTAAGCCCAGTTATTCAGATAACTATAGCATAAAGAACATGCTAACAAGTTTAGCAAAGCATCAGTTTTACCCCAAATCACTAAATCCATTGAATTCTTCTTCCTCTGTGTCACTTCTAAACAACTCCACAAACTCCAGAGGAAGAGGAAGTGCTGATTCTTCTTCTGTGTCGCTCAGAGCCTAGAGCGCCCTCCTGTGGTTGCCAGTGTGAAAATAATTAAAAATATCCCATACAAGTTGCTCTGGAGTATAAGTCGCACCCCGGCCAAAACTATGAAAAAAGGTGCAACTTATAGTCCAGAAAATACAGTATATTTTGACAACTTCAACCCTGTAAAAGTATGTGATGCCTCATTAAGAAGCTCAGAACCACTTCAGTTTATTTCACGTTTTACTACTATTTTTACAAGTTATTATGGAAGTAATACGTGTTTTTTCTGAGGAAAGAGGGATACCAGTCGTCAAACATCCCTCGTCCTGAACATTTCGATACTTTAGCCCTTAACCAAGTGTGTTCAAAGTCTTAGAACGATTACTTTTGACACTTTTATTGTCCAACCGCACGGCAAAACAGTCCATACAATCTAAAAACCCAGCGTTAAACATATGAAACGTCACAAATCTGTTCTAACGCGGTCATGTTTGTCCTTCTTTTGGCCCGGTCCAGACTTCCAGGAGCCGTACGCGGTGGTGGTGCTGCTGGAGAAGGATCTCATCGTCATAGACCTGGGCCAGATCGGGTGAGTCTCTTCTGATCGTGTTAAAATGTCGTTTCTTCATAAAAACTCAATGATTTACTTATTTTATATGTGGCCCCTGCTGGAGCTTTTCACTGTAGGACTATGTGACTCAGATCATTTTTATCAATTAAACGATTTTTTTTCTTACACTACATTAGGCTTCTATCGAATTAGTAATTGAAAAAAATCTGATAGTTTTTTCTTTTGTGACGTTTCGATTGAAAAACTCCGCTGCATTTGTCATAGAAGCTCTGTTGGCATGCGTTTTGAGGATTTACAGCCCAGATAATGGATTAGAACGATCAAAACGCGACTGGACGAATGCAGATGGAAGTGCTTTTTCATTAAAGGCGCAGTACGTAACATTATATCCGCAAAGTCGCTAACGTTAAAAGACCGATGGTTTCCAGAGAAGTGAAGCAGACAAAATTAAGACATTTTATCACTTTTATTGTCTTTAAGTCTTTGGGAAATGACAGTACCGTATTTTCTGAAGTATAAGTTGCTCTGGAGTTTAAGTATACAAGTATAAATATAAGTATAAGTCGTACCCCTGCCAAAACTATGAATAAAGGTGCAACATAGTCTAGAAAATACTGTAATATTGGTGCAACTGTCTTGTTAGTTCATTTTAAAAGGAATAAAGTAGCGCATATCGTATTTTCCGGACTATTAAGTTGCACCTTTTTTCATAGTTTTGGCTGTGGTGCTACTTCTACTTATATTTATACTTATATACTTATACTCCGGAGCAACTTATATGTGATATTATTTGTCATTTTCACATTTCATTTGCAACCACATTTCATACTCCAGTGCGACTTATGTTTTATTTCCGTCTCTATTATGCATTTTTTGGCTGGTGCGACTTATAGTCCAGAAAATACGGTAATCTCGGTGCAAAAGTCGTGTTAGTTAATTTTAAAAGGAATAAAGTAGCACATATACAACTCCGTAATCTTCTTTGTGATGAAGCCGCGCACCGTGTCGCAGACGAGCAGAAACGCTGTGAAACGTCCAAATCGAGCAGGACGTCGTTCCTCGAGCTCGCGGCGAACACGAAACGCCGTGCGGTTTGTACGGGCCGGCGTCGCGCATGAGTCAGCAGCAGACGAGGCGTATCGATCCGAGAGGAAATTAGCAATTCAAATGTGTGTTTGAAGGCGGTGGAGCGGGAGGAGTGTGCTGCCGCGGCAACGAGAACAGAACGTGTTATTGTAACTCCAGACCATGTGATGTGATGTGATGACGGCCATGTTTGCTATCGGTTAAGCCCCTCCTCCTCTATATTATACAGTCAAATGCACCGTAAGAAGCTAATACTCGTAGTTCTGGTGAAAATGTGTTTGAATTTAATTTTATCAGTTATTTGTGATTGGTGTGTTTGTACCTGTTGTACATATTTCTGGACTATAAGTCGCACCAGCCAAAAAAATGCATAATAGAGAAGAAAAAAACATTTACATGTCTCACTGGAGTATAAGTCGCATTTTTGGGTGACATTTATTTGATAAAAGCCAAAACCAAGAACGGACATTTAATCTTGAAATGCAATTCAAACCAATTTAAACCATAAATAAATAAATAATATTACATACAAGTTGCTCTGGAGTATAAGTCGTACCTCTGTCAAAACTATGACAAAAGGTGCAACTTATAGTCTGGAAAGTACGGTAATATCGGTGCAACTGTCTTGTTAGTTAATTTTAAAAGGAATAAAGTAGCACATACCGTATTTTTCGGACTATAAGTCGCACCTTTTTTCATAGTTTTGTCCGAGGTGCGACTTATACTTTTATACGTGTACTCAGGAGCGACTTATATGTGATATTATTTGTTATTTTCACACTTGCAACCGCATTTCATACTCCAGTGCGACTTATATATTAGATGCCAAAGAAAAGCACGTGTCCATAAACCGATCAAACCGACGTGACCGTGTATTGTCCAGATGTGAAAAACGAACTAACGCGGTGGTTTATTGCTGACCGTCGGTTGCAGGTACCCAGCCTTTGAGAACCCGTACCCGTTCACCGTGCACGAGTCGCCCGTGACCTGCTGCGAGTACTTCGCCGACTGTCCGGCGGAGCTCATCCCGGCGCTTTACTCCGTGGGGACGAGGCAGAAGAGGCAGGGCTACAGCAAGAAGGTACGGCCCCTCGAGCGCGGCACGTTTACAATGCGGGGGCTTCATTTTCCAAAGTTTATTTGCGCTGCAGTTTCGTTGCCGTTTTGTGTCTTTTGTTTCACGCTTTCGACGCAAAGATCTCGAGGGTGAACCTTGTATTTGTACGTGTTTTTATGTGTTTGTGAACTGTATTGATTGTTTTAATGGCATTTTATTTGGACATCCTGCGTTTGTTAGTTAATTCATTCATTCGTGAAGAAGAGTTTTGCTCGTACGATTTTCCCTGTATTAATGAATAAATTACACACCAAAAAATCAGCAATAGAGCAATAGATATAGGCACAAATCAAACACTTTAATCTGAATAAATGGCTTTTTTATTAGTTGCGCTTTGAAAATAATCAGCTGCTAAAACAAGCCTTATTTTTAGCAGCTGATAAAATATGAATACATTTATGTTACGCTAAAATATAAAAATTTCCGTTTTTACGATTTTAATATTGTATTTCCATATTAAGCTTGCGCAGTATTGCAGTATTACTTGCTATAACACTGAAATACTGCAGTTAAAATGGATTCGGCTCATAAAATAGCGATGTAATGCAGAATATTGCATGCAACCTGCAATATCGTACGTGCACCGCGTGTTTGTTTGTGCGAATCGTTGGCGTCGTCTGTTGCCTTGTGCGCCGTAAAAGTGACGTGCTGCTTTGCCCGTAGGAGTGGCCCGTCAGTGGAGGAAACTGGGGACAAGGTGCACAGAGTTACCCAGAAATCATCCTCACGGGGTAAGAAGATGCCGCTAACATCGACACGCTAACATCGACACGCTAACATCGACACGCTAACATCGACACGCTAACATCGACACGCTAACATCGACACGCTAACATCGACACGCTAACATCGACACGCTAACATCGACGCGCGCCGACATCGACACGCCGACATTGACATGCTAATGCTCCATCTTCTACAAACAATGGCTTTAATTAACTTTTGGGCTGAAACTAACGACTTCTAAACTAACTTCTTAATGGAGAAACTTTTAATATTTCTTTTACATTTTGTTTTAAAGAGGCTTTGTTTGTTTATATATTTGAGTTGGGATTAATCTGGTGTTTTCTAAGACTTTCTTGTTCGTCTTTTTTCCTCAAACCAGACACGCTGATGGGACAATAAAGTTCTGGGACGCCTCCGCACGTAAGTACACCTTCTAGCTCGTGCAGAATCAACGTTTACGAGCATTTAACTGCGTTCTAGCATCGTTCCCTCTTCATAGATCTGGAGGTCTCCTGTGGCGTTTCGGAGTCCATAAATCACTCATTCTCACTCAAATTGCGTCCGTTACAACTGCAAACGCACTTTAGTTTAACATGATACGCCAAAGCAAAGTTACTCCATTGCCACGACGACACAAAGGTACAAGCGATTATCTTCCCTGCGACATCCTCAATCGCACAATGAACCTTAAAGCAGAACTAAGTAACATTTTCACCCTGTTAAACGTCTCGGTAAGCCCCTGTGATGGTTAAAAATGTGTTTTTAGGGTGTTTTAAGTGTGCGTCGTCGCCCCCTGCTGCCTCGGGGTGGAAAACCAGCCTTGCAGACGACTCTCCTGAGAAACCCTCGCTCTTTTTTTTTTAAATATTTGCCAACCTGAAATGTTTTTTGTATGTGACTATACCGACTTATTGCGATGAAGAAAAATAAGTCGCACCAGCCAAAAAAATGCATAATAGAGAAAAAAAAACACATTTAAGTCGCACTGGAGTATGAAATAAGAAGGCTTTATTTGTCCCGCAATGGGGAAATTCCACTGTTGCAACACAAAGTAGGTACAGAAGTAAAAAACAGATCACTTATAAAAAACTTTAAAAAACACTCTTAATAAAAAACCTCTTATACTCATAAATAAAAAGTAGAAAATAATAATAACAATAGTAACACTCTTATTTACAGCTGTTATGAAATGCGGTTGCAAGTGCGAAATAACAAATAATATCACATAAGTTGCTCTAGAGTATAAGTATATAAGTATAACTATAAGTCGCACCTGGGCCAAAACTATGAGAAAAGGTGTCACTTATAGTCCGGAAAATACGGTATATTTTTAAGGTATTTTCGCACGGGAGCTGCAGGGGAGCTCTATCGCCACAGTTACTTAAGTTGCGCTTCAAACTTCTTCACTCTCTAATGCATTTCCGTTTTGTCTCGTCGGCGAAGTGATGCTCCAGGTGCTGTACAAGCTGAAGACCGCCAAGGTGTTCGAGCGCGGGGCGCGCGGCAAAGAGGAGAAGGGCAGCGTGGACATCGTGGACGAGGACCCGTTCGCCGTGCAGACGCTGAGCTGGTGCCCGGAGAGCCGCCTGCTGTGCGTGGCCGGCGTCTCGGCCCACGTGATCGTCTACCGGTTCAGCAAGCAGGAGGCTACCGCCGAGGAGGTGCAGGTGAGGTTCGGCGAGGGCGGGGCTGGGGCGGGGCAAGAAGGGGCGAGAAGGGGCTCGCCGCGTTTGGGTTCCTTTCCAGTTCCGCACGACCGAATATCACGCGATTGTTGGAAGAGTTAGAAAATTGTACGATGGAACGCTCGATGGTAGAAAAGCAGGAAGCCACCGCCGAGGAGGTGCAGGTGAGGTCGGCAAGTGGCGGGGCGGGGCCAGGAGGTGCTCGGGCTCGCTGCGTTTAGGTTCCTCTCTAGTTCCGCTCGACCGAATATCACGCAATTGTTGGAAGAGTTAGAACATTGAACGATGAAACGCTCGATGGTAGAAAAGCAGGAAGCCACCGCAGAGGAGGTGCAGGTGAGGGCGTGACAAGGGGGCGGGGCAAGAAGGTGCTTGGGCTCGCGGCGTTTAGGCTCTCCAGTTCCGCTCGACCGAATATCACGCAATGTTTGGAAATTTTAGAAAATTTAACGATGGAACGGTCAATGGACGGAAAGCAGGAAGCCATTGTCGAGGAGGTGCAGGTGAGGTCGGCGAGGGCGGGGTGGGGGGCGGGGCAAGAAGGTGCTCGGGCTCGCTTGCGTTTAGGTTCCTCTCCGATCTGCGTGACCGAATATCACGCGATTGTCGGAAGAGTTAGAAAATCAAACGGTGAAACAGTCGATGGTAGAAAAATATGAAGCCACCGCTGAGGAGGTGCAGGTGAGGTCGGCGAGGGGGCGGGGCGGGGGTGGGGCAGAGCAAAAAGGTGCTCGCGGCGTTTAGGTTCCTCTCCGTTCCACGTGAACAAATATCACACTATTGTTGGAAGAGTTAGAAAATCAAACGATGAAACAGTCAATGATGGAAAAGCAGGAAGCGAGCGCGTGGATAGCTGTCCCAGAGCGCCCCCTGCTGTCATGGATCCTCCTCCACAGCAAGGAAAACAGCAAAAAAAAAAAAAAACTCAAGGAAAACCAGAGGCTAATAGATCCGCTCTCGGGAGCGAGGATGGACGCGCGCTGTAAATGTGTCCGGGACGATTTTATCAACCGGAAATATGGACGAGAAATGTAACGGAGACAAAACAATTAACTGACATCAGATCAAAATGGTTTTAAATGGTTCTAACACAAAAAATAAGCGAAATGTTGGACAGTTTGCGTTTCTATTTCAAAGGATGGAAAAAGTAAACTTTACTAGCCTCAAAACTGTAACTAAGCGTCACAAAAAAGTATAATTTGTGCTAAAGTCTGTAATATCTGTAGAGAAAACGATTGTTGAGCCGACATTTATTTGCCCAATAAACCAAAAACATCAGATATGTTCAGTGTCTGTCAGAATCTACTATTAAATACACAAACAAATAATGGAAAATACCGTATTTTCCGGAGTATAAGTTGCACCAGCCAAAAAATGCATCGTAGAGAAGAAAAAAAACATATATAGTCGCACTGGAGTCTGAAATGCGGTTGCAAGTGTGAAAATAACAAATAATATCACATAAGTCGCTCCGGAGTACAAGTATAAGTATATAAGTATAAATGTAAGTATAAGTCGCACACCGGCCAATACAATGAAAAAAGTTGCAACTTATAGTCCGGAAAATACTGTAATTTACACTGGAGTATGAAATGCGGTTGCAAGTGTGAAAATAACAAATAATATCACATAAGTCGCTCCGGAGTACAAGTATAAGTATATAAGTATAAATGTAAGTATAAGTCGCACACCGGCCAATACAATGAAAAAAGTTGCAACTTATAGTCCGGAAAATACTGTAATTTACACTGGAGTATGAAATGCGGTTGCAAGTGTGAAAATAACAAATAATATCACATAAGTCGCTCCGGAGTACAAGTATAAGTATATAAGTATAAATGTAAGTATAAGTCGCACACCGGCCAATACAATGAAAAAAGTTGCAACTTATAGTCCGGAAAATACTGTAATTTACACTGGAGTATGAAATGCGGTTGCAAGTGTGAAAATAACAAATAATATCACATAAGTCGCTCCGGAGTACAAGTATAAGTATATAAGTATAAATGTAAGTATAAGTCGCACACCGGCCAATACAATGAAAAAAGTTGCAACTTATAGTCCGGAAAATACTGTAATTTACACTGGAGTATGAAATGCGGTTGCAAGTGTGAAAATAACAAATAATATCACATAAGTCGCTCCGGAGTACAAGTATAAGTATATAAGTATAAATGTAAGTATAAGTCGCACACCGGCCAATACAATGAAAAAAGTTGCAACTTATAGTCCGGAAAATACTGTAATTTACACTGGAGTATGAAATGCGGTTGCAAGTGTGAAAATAACAAATAATATCACATATAAGTCGCTCCGGAGTATAAGTATATAAGTATAAGTCGCACCCCGGCCAAAACTATGAAAAAAGTTGCAACTTATTGTCCGGAAAATACAGTAATTTGCACTGGAGTTTGAAATGCGGTGTGAAAATAACAAATAATATCAGTCGCTCCGGAGTAAAAGTAAATAAGTATAAATATAAGTATAAGTCGCACCCCGGCCAAAACTATGATTTTAAAAAAAAAGGTGCCACTTATAGTCTGGAGTATACGGTACTTCAGTAAACGCAGGTTTCACTTTTGCCTCTGGGGTTCAGCACATGTTTGCGTCTCGTTCTCCAGCTGTTGGAGGTCCGGATGCAGAGCGACTTCCCCGGCGTCGCCGCGGAGACGCCGGACCCCGGGGGAGACCAGTCGCCCCCTCCGCCCCAGAGTGCCACGCCCACCAGCCCCCAGCAGGAGAGCCCGGACCCCCCGGAGGGGCCCCGGGACAACATCGCCTGTCTGCAGTGCGTTTACCACTGCTTTTTTACACTTTTACACCGGCATGAGGAGAAGGCGGGGCTTGGACCGCAGTAGATACTTTTAGACTGTGATTAAATCTGTGATAAACTGGACTAAATGAACGAGTACTAAACCAGGTCTAAATTGAGGCTAAATGAGGATTCGGGACTTATTGGGGACAATACCAGATCTAAATTATTGTCTAAATTTGGGACTAAACCAACATTTAGCTGGACTTGGTGGGGACTGGACTAGGTCTAATCTATTGTCCAAACCAGGTTTCACAAAGGACTAAACCAGGTTTCACAAAGGACTAAACCAGGACTAACAAAGGACTAAACCAGGACTAACAAAGGACTAAACCAGGACTAAACCAGGACTAAACCGGGACTAAACCGGGACTAAACCTGGACTTAAACTGGACTAAACCAGGACTAAACCAGGACTAAAACAGAACTAAACCACCTCTATTACAAAACTACATACCACAGTTTGAACACCACTGTCCTATTTTACTCTCTGCTCTTTTCTCCTCCTCTCTCCTCCCCTCTCCCCTCCTCTGTTGACCTCTCCTGTCTTCCTCTGTGCTTTCAGGGTGCTCTCCTCTCTCCTCCTCTCTTTCCTCCTCTCTTTCCTCCTCTCTTTCCTCCTCTATCCTCCTCTCTTTCCTCCTCTATCCTCCTCTCTTTCCTCCTCTCTCCTCCCCTCTCCTCCTCACTCCTCCTCTGTCCTCTCCTCCCCTCTCCTCTCTCCTCCTCTCTCCTCCTCTCTGTTGACCTCTCCTGTCTTCCTCTGTGCTTTCAGGGTGCGCTCCTCTCTCCTCCTCTCTCCTCCCCTCTCCTCCTCACTCCTCCTCTGTCCTCTCCTCTCTCCTCCTCTCTGTTGACTTCTCCTCTCTTCCTCTGTGCTTTCAGGGTGCCCTCCTCTCTCCTCCACCCCTCTCCTCCTCTCTGTTGACCTCTCCTCTCTTCCTCTGTGCTTTCAGGGTGCGCTCCTTTCTCCCCTCTCCTTCCCTCTCCTCTCTCCTCCCCTCCCCTCCCCTCTCCTCTCCTCTCCTCTCCTCTCTTTCCTCCTCTCTTCTCCCCTCTCCTCTCTCCTCCTCTCCGTTGACCTCTCCTCTCTTCCTCTGTGCTTTCAGGGTGCGCTCCTCCCCTCTCCTCCTCCCCTCTCCTCCTCTCTGTTGACCTCTCTCTTCCTCTGTGCTTTCAGGGTGCGCTCCTCCCCTCTGAAGCAGTCCCCTGGTTATCAGGTGGAGCTGGTCGTTCAGCTGGTCTGGGTGAGCGGAGAACCTCCTCAGCCCATCACCAGTTTGGCCATCAACTCCTCGTACGGCCTGTAAGTCTGCACCTCACACAGCGAGGGTGGGACGTCCTGACACGCCTCCGCTTTCACCTCACAAGCCTCAGCGGACGTAAAGTTCTGTAGAAAAATGCGAGAGAAGAAACGTGCCTGGTTTTCTGCGCGACCGCATCATCAGTAACACTAACGCCGACCGTGATCCTTCTAAAAGCTCCGGCGCCGTTTCCTGTGAGCGCCGCGACACTAAACAGTGACACGAAGCTTGATTTTACCACATTACACCATAGATAACCGCATGTTCACGAGGCACAGCGATGCACAAAACGTTTTACTGCGCTGGTCGGGTCCTGAACAGTAAAACGCTTATTTTTCAGGTCGGATCGTCATCATCATGTACCAAATTACTTCTGTACCACTATATTAAAGCAGAACCAAGTACGTTTTTTACCTTAATGGCTAAATATGTATTTCTGGGCATTTGAAGTGTGCGTCGTCGCCCCCTGCTGTCTCCGAGCGGAAAACCAGCCTTAAAGACGACTCTCCTGAGAAACCCTCGCTCTTTTTTTAATATATGATAACGTTAAATGTTTTTGTTTGTGATTATACTGACTATGATTATGATGAAGGAAAGAAGGAAGGGAAGGAGGGAAATAAGAAAGTGAGTAAGGAGAAGTGGAGGAGAGGGAAGGAAATTTATGAAAATGTAGGGGAAAAAAGTGTATTTTCACAAAGGAGCTGCAGGGGGAGCTCTTTCGATACCAATACCTGAACATTTCCTTTTTATTGCCTATTTTTAAGTGTAAATTGAGTGCTAAATTATGCGCACACACAAAAAGGCCTCAGAAGTCGTCTCCTCGACAGTCTTTTTTTTTTCAAATCGTGTCTTCGTAAACCACGTGTTCTTCACACAAAACCCGCGTGTGCCTCAGGGTGGTGTTCGGGAACAGCAGTGGCCTGGCCGTGGTGGACTTCCTGCAGAAGACGCTGCTCCTGAACCTGGGCACGGCCGACCTGTACAGCCCCTGTGAACCCCGGCAACCACGGTCGCCGAGGAAGACCAGGCAGCCCTCTGCAGGTGAGGCGCGGCGCTGCGGGTGTTCAGCCGGTGAAATACACAATGATGTTCCAGTCCAAGAGGCAGCTCAAGAATAGAGTTAGCACATGCATGAACGAACTATCAGAGGCACAGGAAGTAGAAAAGTGCATGTTTTTCTGCATGATGCGCATTTGTGACGTCGAAGTACATTTTTGTGGAGGAAATTTAGCATTTTTGGAAGACTAATGCTTGATATTTTCCATTCATTTGCATAGAAAGTACAAGTATATACAGTTGGTGACTTCTTAGCTGTTCAGACTGCAGTTTCTTGTTATTCAATTTTATTTTGAAATTGTTCAGTGGTTTATTTGCCATTTGCACTATGAAACCTGTACCGACAACGAAAATGGTTTAAACAAAAAAGCGACATATAAACACGTGTGAATCAGTCATTACCGTTTCACATTTTCTTTGGATTTGTGGGGAATGTTTTATGCTTTTTTCTTAGTCGTACGATAAGACTTGAGCTGTAGAAAGTGTAGCAACATCTATGATTGATAATCAACACTAACTAAATATTTATTGCAGCTCATGTTTGTTTAGAACATGGTTCAGCTGCTTTAGGGCTGCTTTAGAGCCGCTTTAGAGCCGCTTTAGTCCTGCTTTAGAGCCGCTTTAGAGCTGCTTTAGTCCTGCTTTAGAGCTGCTTTAGAGCCGCTTTAGTCCTGCTTTAGAGCCGCTTTAGAGCTGCTTTAGTCCTGCTTTAGAGCTGCTTTAGTCCTGCTTTAGAGCTGCTTTAGAGCCGCTTTAGTCCTGCTTTAGAGCCGCTTTAGAGCTGCTTTAGTCCTGCTTTAGAGCCGCTTTAGTCCTGCTTTAGAGCCGCTTTAGAGCTGCTTTAGTCCTGCTTTAGTCCTGCTTTAGTCCTGCTTTAGTCCTGCTTTAGAGCTGCTTTAGTCCTGCTTTAGAGCTGCTTTAGTCCTGCTTTAGAGCCGCTTTAGAGCTGCTTTAGTCCTGCTTTAGAGCCGCTTTAGAGCTGCTTTAGAGCTGCTTTAGTCCTGCTTTAGAGCTGCTTTGGTCCTGCTTTAGAGCTGCTTTAGAAATGCTTTAGTCCTGCTTTAGAGCCGCTTTAGAGCTGCTTTAGTCCTGCTTTAGAGCTGCTTTAGTCCTGCTTTAGAGCTGCTTTAGACCTGCTTTAGTCCTGCTTTAGTCCTGCTTTAGAGCCGCTTTAGAGCTGCTTTAGTCCTGCTTTAGAGCTGCTTTAGTCCTGCTTTAGAGCTGCTTTAGACCTGCTTTAGTCCTGCTTTAGTCCTGCTTTAGAGCCGCTTTTGAGCTGCTTTAGTCCTGCTTTAGAGCTGCTTTAGACCTGCTTTAGAGCTGCTTTAGACCTGCTTTAGACCTGCTTTAGACCTGCTTTAGAGCTGCTTTAGAGCTGCTTTAGAGCTGCTTTAGAGCCGCTTTAGAGCTGCTTTAGTCCTGCTTTAGAGCTGCTTTAGAGCTGCTTTAGAACTGCCGTGTCAGTGGGATAAAGTCGTTATCAGTATATATTCAAAACAGTAGTTGTAACTGTAGCTGTCATCCAATATCTGACCTACAAAACGACTTCACGCGCTCTGTTTTGGGCGTGGACGTCGAGGCGCGCTTTGGCCCCTGCAGTACCTCTCGGCCTCCGCGGGGGGCAGCGCTCGCAGCAGGTCCGTCTGTTTGCTTGGACGTGGCTCAGAGTGTCGTCTCTGTCGCCGGGCGGAAGCTGCAGTGAACATGACCTTCTTCGACGGGGAGAGAGTAATGTAGCGTTTTAGCTTTTCATTTGGGATATTTTCACGTGACTTCAGTTTACGACCAGTTTAGAACACGCGAAAATATGAACGTGAAACGCCTAAAAAACAAGTAAAACCCCTCTATTGTCTGCAGAAAGTGTGGTAAGATCAGGGAAAATTAGGCTGAAATATCGTCAAAGTTGCAACGATCGACTTTAAAAACACAAGAGCACTTCCTGGATCACCACCTAATGACATCATGCGGTGGGACAGAGCATTTTAAACAGGAAATAGTTTAAATATGCAGGAAAACATGCACTAAAGAAGCAAAACATCAATCATTGTATGTGTCGTTACGCGTTTTGTTTCTGTCGTTTGTTCGACTTTAAAAACACAAAAAAGCACTTCCTGGATCACCACCTAATGACATCATGCGGTGGGACGAAGCATTTTGAACAGGAAACAGTTTAAATATGCAGGAAAACATGCACTAACGAAGCAAAACATCAAGAATTGTATGTGTCGTTCCGCCTTTTGTTTCTGTTGTTTGTTTTTACTCTTTAAAACCGTTTTTGTTTCGCCGTTTCCATGGTTTTCATTTGTTTACATAGCCCCGGGGCATCTGTGGCTACGAGTAACTCCCGGGAACGTGGGTCGAGCGCATAACGTGAATGTAAAAGTCCGGTTTAAATCCAGCTTGAATGTTTTGATGCGTCTTGTTTCCGTGGCGTCACAGGCTTTTCTCCTTCTTTTTCCACTCATTTTCTGGTGGTTTTTTGCTTTCTTTGCTTCTCTGGCGCCCCCTGTGGTCAAAGACATTCCCGCCACGTCTTGCATGTCCAGCATTTCTAACTTGTACACCGAGTCTGTGAAAAAACTGCGCTCGTCTCATTTCCGTAAGTGTTTGTGATGTTTTTCTTTCAGTTTTTGGTCCTCTCCTCGGTTTGGTTTCCTTCCCTAGCGCCCCCTACTAACTCCTCCTGGTACTTAACGCTTTAAAGGAGACGCGCTCCTGCTGGAATATGTGTCTTTATATGTTATTTAGCTTCGAATTATACACGAGAAGTTGCGTACAGTGAAGGGACGTCACGATATCGATTTTTTTATGATTATTGTGAGGAAAAAACATCCCGATTTAACAATTATTCACGATTATTGAGACCAAATAACCGTGAAATCTTTAGTTTTCTTTCATTCTCGTGTCCGACGTGTGACTTTTCCTCAAGTTTGTGAGCGGCTTTATGAAATGTAACTTTCTGAAAGACGAGATCAAGTTAAATGTGACAAAAACAAGCAGATAAAATGACGGTTTTTTTTTACATTTAGGTCTATTTTTGTGCCAAATATTGGACAAAAAATACTTCTAAAATTGTTTATTATTTTTTGGTTCTTAGGACTTTATTGTGACCCGAGTTATTTCTTGGACCATTAGTTTGTGCTTCTACTGTACTTCTAAGTATAATTATTTTGAAGTAATGGTATTTCTACTTGAGTTTGAGTTCAAAAATATATAGCCATGTGTTTATCACCCTTTACTTTAAACAAAATACTGCAAAATGTGACGTACAATTTACTTTCCATGTTAAAGTACCTATGACAGATTTTTACGAGTGTCTAATTTTGACTTTATTTGGTGTCTTTGTTCTTGTTGTACATATAAATGATAGTTTTACACCGATCGAGCAGGTATTTGTGGAGAAAACGTTGAAAAAACTGTAGAAAGAACGTGACAGGAAGTGACATCACACCAGGGACACTCATTCCAGTTTATGCAGAATTTACACAAAGAAACAACTTTTTTGACTCTTTAAACATCAATTCAACAAAATAAAGTCGCTCTGATACCTTTTTATTCGTCAAATTAAAAAGAATTATGACATTAGATGAGTTTGCCGTGTTTGCTGGGTAATTTCCTGGTGTGATGTCATCAATTACAAACAGGAAGTGAAATTATAAACCTAAAAAATGTGCTTTTCTGTGACAACATTTTTATCATATTTAGCCAAATTCTAAATATATTTGTCTTGACTACATTTTAGTTCAACGAGTCGTCCGTCCTGCAGGGGGCGCTTTAAGCCTCAAATCCCGTAGACTTTCCTTGTGGCTTTTTACCACCTTCTAGTTCCTAGTTTCGCTCAGTTTAACACTTTCCCCGCCTCGTAACACGCCCTCCACCGCTACGAAACGACGAATAACCCGTGTCCTCTCCGTCTCTTTCTCGCAGCTCTGTGCGACGCCAACGACGGATCCGGCGCGTCCGAGGAGCGCTGCAAGTCGCCCACCTCAGGTAAACGCCCCTCGTCGCCTCCGCCCCTTGGCCCCGGCGACACCTTTAACTCTCATTCCCCGTAGGCCCCGCCTCGCCCTGTAACTCGGACGACGAGCGCAAACAGAAGTTCATGGACAAGGGTACTCTCTCTCTCTCTGCAGTCTTTTCCGTGAACTCGCGCTCCTCTTTTCCCCCCGACTTTCTTAACGTGTTCTTAACGTGTTTATTTCCAGTGAAGTTCCAAAGCAGGAGGTTTTCCCGGACGGTTGCCAATGACTTTGGTATTGTGCATGTTTTTGACTCTCTCTCTGTCTCTCTCTGCGCTAACACTGCTGCGGCGGCGGCAGCGGCGGAATCAAAGCGTTTGCCGAGCTCTAATCCTCCCATCGCTTTGGGCCGCGGAACACCACGGAACGCGACGGGAATGATCTGCATGGCGAGGGCGCTTCACCCAATCAACGAGAGCGGAGTTTCTATGCAAAGAGCCTAATGATGGCGCTTGATCTGGAACGTAGCGTGCGGGTCATGATCGGTTTGGAAGAGCAGGCGAGGGCTCATGATCGGCTTGGAAGAGCAGGCGAGGGCTCATGTTCGGTTTGAAAGAGCAGGCGAGGGCTCATGTTGGGTTTGGAAGAGCAGGCGAGGGCTCATGTTGGGTTTGGAAGAGCAGGCGAGGGCTCATGTTGGGTTTGGAAGAGCAGGCGAGGGCTCATGTTCAGTTTGGAAGAGCAGGCGAGGGCTCATGATCGGCTTGGAAGAGCAGGCGAGGGCTCATGATCGGTTTGAAAGAGCAGGCGAGGGCTCATGTTGGGTTTGGAAGAGCAGGCGAGGGCTCATGTTGGGTTTGGAAGAGCAGGCGAGGGCTCATGATCGGTTTGAAAGAGCAGGCGAGGGCTCATGTTGGGTTTGGAAGAGCAGGCGAGGGCTCATGTTGGGTTTGGAAGAGCAGGCGAGGGCTCATGTTGGGTTTGGAAGAGCAGGCGAGGGCTCATGTTCAGTTTGGAAGAGCAGGCGAGGGCTCATGATCGGTTTGAAAGAGCAGGCGAGGGCTCATGTGTTCAGACGGCGTTTTAACAAAGCATGAGCTCAAATGTGAATCTGAATGTCGCGTATCGCAGAGAACGGACCTCCTTTTTTAAAGTATTTCTCCCACGTCAGTCAGATTTTTTTTATTGAAATATTTGTATTTTTTAAATGTGAGAACACATAAAAACACAACCAGAGAGAAAGCAGATGCACATTAAAAACGGCAGACAATCAATCAATAAAAAAATTAAATAATCCAAAAAACAACCAAACAATTTTGTCCAAATCTGTCAAATTTATACATTTTCAAGTTGCCTGTATGTAATTTTTTCTATTTTACATATGTCCATTATTTATTTTATATTTTTGCATTTTAGTGAGACAAATAAACAATAACGAGACAAAAATGACACCCAAATACAAAGAGCAACATTTTTTTTGTGCAAGACATTTCAGAACATATTCAGTAAATACGGCGCGTCGTTCACTAGCGGGTGGGCGACGCCCGGTGACACGCCCCCTTTGGCTGCTGCTCCAAACCGTGACTGCGGCGAAAAGTCAAACCGTGCATAGAAACTCCGCCTCTTCTGCCTCGCGTCTGACCCACAGAGTCCAGGCTTTTCCTTGTTTCCTTCGCTGCTTCTGTTTGGTCGGTGGAAGGTCCTCGTTTATGTCCTCAAACTTCTCTCTAGTCCAGTTTACAATTTACTTGAGTTTAAGAGCGACGCAATTTCAACTGACGATGAGTAAAGTGTCTGCAAAGTGACAATATTTACTGGGAATAATCGGGGACTATTTTTGATTTGCGGTTTATCATTATCTGACTTTACAGACTCTAAAATAACGACTAAAAGACTTTTTCTCATTACCGTTTTTTCCTGTCTATAAGTCTCACCAGCCAAAATATGCATAATAGAGAAGAAAAACGCATATATAAGTCGCACTGGAGTATAAGTCGCATTTTTGGGGGAAATGTATTTGATAAAATCCAAGACCAAGAACAGACATTTGATCTCGAAATGCAGTTTAAAGAACAGATGAGAGAACATGCTGAATAGGTGTACGTATGCTAACGCTAACACCTTCAGCCACATGAGGTATGCTAACGCTAACACCTTCAGCTACATGAGGCACAGACAGAACTGTGGTAAGTATGTTAACGTAACATATGAACAGTTATTCAGATAACTATAGCATAAAGAACATGCTAACAAGTTTAGCAAAGCATCAGTTTTACCCCAAATCACTAAATCCATTGAATTCTTCTTCCTCTGTGTCACTTCTAAACAACTCCACAAACTCCAGAGGAAGAGGAAGTGCAGATTCTTCTTCTGCGTCGCTTAGAGCCTAGAGCGCCCTCTTGTGGTTGTCAGTGTGAAAATAACTAATAATATCACATAAGTCGCTCTGGAGTATAAGTCGCACTCCGGCCAAAACTATAAAAAAAAAAGGTGTGACTTATAGTCCAGAAAATACAGTAAAACAGTGGCATTGTTAAAGCAAAGTGGCAAAAAGGAGAAAAACACTTCTCTTTTTATCAATAATACTTTGAGATAGAGAATATTCACAATTTACAAGTGATTTTCAGTCTTTTTAGTCGGCATTTTCATAACTTATCAGGTTGTAAATGCAAAAGTATCACAAGACAAACCACAAAAATGCAGAAATATGACGCTTCTCCAGACATTGCACGTCTGCCTCGGGCCTGGGCTGACATCTAGTGGTGACATTGTGCGGTGCAGTCTGAGAAACACATTACCGGCGCGTGTGGACGAGGATATTATCTAAACTTTATACATTTTTACACTCCTGAATTAACTTTTCAACGGCATCATTTGAAACCGTTTTGGGCTTGACTTTTTCTCAAATTCTCTGTTGCTCTTTTGCCTCTAAACTCTTTCAAACACTGAATTATAATCATCTAACTCCTTCTTACTATAAATTACAACATTTCCAAAACTAAACTCCAATTAAACACCGTAAATCATTTATAAAACGGGGATATTTGTCTGTTTCAGCGAAGATGTCTCGGAAAATTAGCTCCTCTAATGACCATGGTAAGACTCTCAGGACTTCATGTTCTTTCAAATAATAAACTCTTTTTACAGGTTTTTGCAGATTCTCTAATGTAATTTTCCATTAAATTGAGTTAAAAAAAACTTTTCACCCCGTCACCAGCAGAGAAGAGCTGCAGTGCCACCACCAGGAGGCGCTATAATCCCCAACACAAGAACCAGCTCTGTAGGTCACTCTCTGCTCCAAACTGTGAGTGGTCTTGACTGGGTCTGGACTGGGTCTGGGTCTTGGCCTTGTTCTTGGCTTGGCCTATGTCTTGGCCTATGTCTTGGCCTATGTCTTGGCTTGGTCTGGGCTGGGTCTGGACTGGGTCTGGACTAGGACTGGGTCTTGGCTTGGCCTATGTCTTGGCTTGGTCTTGGCTGGGTCTGGACTGGGTCTTGGCTGGGTTTTGGCTGGGTCTTGGCTGGGTCTGGGTTTGGTACTAACCCCAAATTCTCTTGGCTTTTGGTCTAGACTGGATTGGAGGGTCTTCATGTAGACTTTGTTTAGTCCTTGTTGGCTCTTGGTCTTGGTTTGGACCTGATTATGGCTTTATACTGAGCCCAAACTGGTCCAGACCAAAACCCGGCTCTGGGTCTGGACTTAATGTGGTCTTGGTCTTGGATTAGAGTCTAGATCTTAGTACTAACTCCAGGTTGAATCTGTTTGAAATGACACTGATCTCACTTTGACATAAACGTGTTCAAACGTCTTTAAAAGTGTGTTTTCCTCGCGAAGCTTCAGTTTGTGTTTCTGCTGCTGAAGCTCTCCAGGCTGCGCTTTACCGGCAGCCGTCGCTCCCACTGCACTGAAGGAGTGAAGTGTGGAGTGTCCTGTGTGGAGTGTCCTGTGTGGAGTGTCCTGTGTGGAGTGTCCTGTGTGGAGTGTCCTGTGTGGAGTGTCCTGTGTGGAGTGTCCTGTGTGGAGTGTCCTGTGTGGAGTGTCCTGTGTGTGGAGTGTCCTGTGTGTGGAGTGTCCTGTGTGTGGAGTGTCCTGTGTGTGGAGTGTCCTGTGTGTGGAGTGTCCTGTGTGTGGAGTGTCCTGTGTGTGGAGTGTCCTGTGTGTGGAGTGTCCTGTGTGTGGAGTGTCCTGTGTGGAGTGTCCTGTGTGGAGTGTCCTGTGTGTGGAGTGTCCTGTGTGTGGAGTGTCCTGTGTGTGGAGTGTCCTGTGTGTGGAGTATCCTGTGTGTGGAGTATCCTGTGTGTGGAGTGTCCTGTGTGTGGAGTGTCCTGTGTGTGGAGTGTCCTGTGTGTGGAGTGTCCTGTGTGTGGAGTGTCCTGTGTGTGGAGTGTCCTGTGTGTGGAGTGTCCTGTGTGGAGTGTCCTGTGTGGAGTGTCCTGTGTGTGGAGTGTCCTGTGTGTGGAGTGTCCTGTGTGTGGAGTGTCCTGTGTGTGGAGTGTCCTGTGTGTGGAGTGTCCTGTGTGTGGAGTATCCTGTGTGTGGAGTGTCCTGTGTGTGGAGTGTCCTGTGTGTGGAGTGTCCTGTGTGTGGAGTGTCCTGTGTGTGGAGTGTCCTGTGTGTGGAGTGTCCTGTGTGGAGTGTCCTGTGTGGAGTGTCCTGTGTGTGGAGTGTCCTGTGTGTGGAGTGTCCTGTGTGTGGAGTGTCCTGTGTGTGGAGTGTCCTGTGTGTGGAGTGTCCTGTGTGTGGAGTGTCCTGTGTGTGGAGTGTCCTGTGTGTGGAGTGTCCTGTGTGGAGTGTCCTGTGTGGAGTGTCCTGTGTGTGGAGTGTCCTGTGTGTGGAGTGTCCTGTGTGTGGAGTGTCCTGTGTGTGGAGTGTCCTGTGTGTGGAGTGTCCTGTGTGTGGAGTGTCCTGTGTGTGGAGTGTCCTGTGTGTGGAGTGTCCTCTGCGTGTGGAGTGTCCTCTGCGTGTGGAGTGTCCTCTGCGTGTGGAGTGTCCTCTGCGTGTGGAGTGTCCTCTGCGTGTGGAGTGTCCTCTGCGTGTGGAGTGTTCTCTGCGTGTGGAGTGTTCTCTGCGTGTGGAGTGTTCTCTGCGTGTGGAGTGTTCTCTGCGTGTGGAGTGTTCTCTGCGTGTGGAGTGTCCTGCGTGTGGAGTGTCCTGCGTGTGGAGTGTCCTGCGTGTGGAGTGTCCTGCGTGTGGAGTGTCCTGCGTGTGGAGTGTCCTGCGTGTGGAGTGTCCTCTGCGTGTGGAGTGTCCTCTGCGTGTGGAGTGTTCTCTGCGTGTGGAGTGTTCTCTGCGTGTGGAGTGTCCTCTGCGTGTGGAGTGTTCTCTGCGTGTGGAGTGTTCTCTGCGTGTGGAGTGTCCTCTGCGTGTGGAGTGTCCTCTGCGTGTGGAGTGTCCTCTGCGTGTGGAGTGTCCTCTGCGTGTGGAGTGTCCTCTGCGTGTGGAGTGTCCTCTGCGTGTGGAGTGTCCTCTGTGTGGAGTGTTCTCTGCGTGTGGAGTGTTCTCTGCGTGTGGAGTGTCCTGTGTGTGGAGTGTCCTGTGTGTGGAGTGTCCTGTGTGTGGAGTGTCCTGTGTGTGTGGAGTGCTGTTTTTCTAACTCTGATGATTTCGCTCTTCGTAGCTGTTTTCCAATCGCCGTTTAGCATCGTCTCTTGCACTGTTTCTCACCCTCTTCCCTCCTCTTCCTCCTCTTCCTCCTCTTCCTCCCTCCTCTTCCTCTTCCTATTCCCTCCTCTTCCTCCCTCCTCTTCCTTCCTCCCTCCTCTTCCTCCCTCCTCCTCCTCCCTCCTCTTCCTCCCTCCTCTCTTCCCTCCTCTTCCTCCCTCCTCTCTTCCCTCCTCTTCCTCCCTCCTCTTCCTCCCTCCTCTTCCTCCCTCCTCTCTTCCCTCCTCTTCCTCTCTCGTCTCCAGACGCTAAGGACAACTCGTTCAGCCGCTCGCGCAGCTCCAGCGTGGCCAGCATAGACCGGGAGTCCCGCGAGGCGCTCTCCGCCTTGGCCTTCTGCGAGAGCTTCGCCCGGAAGGGGGAGAGCTGGGCGGGGCCGTGTCTGC
Source organism: Eucyclogobius newberryi (assembly GCF_026437365.1). Classification (NCBI taxonomy): domain Eukaryota; kingdom Metazoa; phylum Chordata; class Actinopteri; order Gobiiformes; family Gobiidae; genus Eucyclogobius; species Eucyclogobius newberryi. Next base: position 2,203,877 of record NW_027315846.1, read on the forward strand.
TCGTGGGCACCACTCAGGGCGCCGTCGGGATGCTGTCGCTGGGCCTGCCGTCGCCGCCGGAGCAACGCCTCGTGCAGCCCGCCAGCGTCTCGTCCTGCAGTGAGTCTGACCAATAGAATAAGACGGTCTAGATTAGTCTTTATGACATGTTTCCAGCTTTAAAACTGTAGAAAACATTATCATTCTAATGTTTCTCAGGCACCATTTCCCAGCTCAAAGGCGCCGTCCTCACCATGGCGCTGCTGGACGCGGCGGGGACTCTGCTGCCCCCCGCCTACGAGCCGTGGTACGACCCCAACGCCTCCGACGAGGAGAAGGAGCGGATAAAGAGGCGCCGCCCGCCGTCGCCCCCTGGCTCCCTGGAGGGGCAGGACAGTCAGTTCGCGTTGCTGTGCTCAGAGAAACAGGCCAAAGTCCTGGCTCTCCCGTCGCAGACGCGGCTCTACAAGCACAGCATCACCGAGGCCTCGTTCGTGCTCCGCGCCGACGTGGTCAACATGGGCGGAGCCAACTGCCTCATGTGCTTCTGCGCCAACGGCCACATCATGGCCCTCAGGTAACGCTCGGGACGCTCCTGAAGAGGGTTTAAGGGTCACGTCTGCAAACATACAAAGTGACATCATGTTCTCACAAAAGCCTCAGAAAGTAGTGCCATTATTCACCTCCAGATATGTGATTGTCGCCAGTTTAAAGAGGTTCAACATTTGTGAATATTTATTTCAACAATAAAGCTCCATCTGAGAGTGGGACCTCAAAAATGAGCTTCATGTTTAACCAGCGCTCAGAATAACTCTTGGGCAGAGCAGTTTGCCGTAGCCCAACCAACCCGTCAAAAAATAGCCGACTGGAAAAAAAAAATTAGCATTTTGTCAAAATTATGCCAAATCTTTTTTTGTCTTATATCTCGCCGACTCAACGACCGTTTTTTTTTTAAAAAACGCTGTGTTGAATAATTTTGTATCACTGGAACTCGCTAGAAATATTTTAAAGCCGGAAATGAAAATGAAACAATCAATGACGGATAATTGACTGTTGAAGCCCGACCCCTGGACTGTTGAAGCCTGACCCCTGGACTGTTGAAGCCCGACCCCTGGACTGTTGAAGCCTGACCCCTGGACTGTTGAAGCCCGACCCCTGGACTGTTGAAGCCCGACCCCTGGACTGTTGAAGCCTGACCCCTGGACTGTTGAAGCCCGACCCCTGGACTGTTGAAGCCCGACCCCTGGACTGTTGAAGCCTCTGACCCCTGGACTGTTAAAGCCTGACCCCTGGACTGTTGAAGCCCGACCCCTGGACTGTTGAAGCCTGACCCCTGGACTGTTGAAGCCTGACCCCTGGACTGTTGAAGCCTGACCCCTGGACTATTGAAGCCTGACCCCTGGACTATTGAAGCCTGACCCCTGGACTATTGAAGCCTGACCCCTGGACTATTGAAGCCTGACTCCTGGACTGTTGAAGCCTGACCCCTGGACTATTGAAGCCTGACCCCTGGACTATTGAAGCCTGACTCCTGGACTGTTGAAGCCTGACCCCTGGACTGTTGAAGCCTGACCCCTGGACTGTTGAAGCCTGACCCCTGGACTGTTGAAGCCTGACCCCTGGACTGTTGAAGCACGACCCCTGGACTGTTGAAGCATGACCCCTGCACTGTTGAAGCATGACCCCTGGCGTTCACTGCGGGTCAAAAAATTGCGACAATTTTGATCCTTTTTTTGCCTTCAAAGTAAAAAAAAATTAAAAATTACCTACTGACCCACTTGAAAACTGTTGGGTCGGGTCACGGCAAAAATACAATTTATTTCCCCCCGCTGTAGTCTGCCCAGTCTGCGCCCCCTGCTGGACGTGAACTACCTTCCTCTCACCGACATGAGGATCGCTCGGACCTTCTGCTTCTCGAACCTGGGCCAGGCGCTGTACCTGACGTCTCCCACCGAAGTGCAGAGACTCACCTACAGCCAAGAGACCTGCGACAACCTGCAGGTACTGAGGCGGACCAGGAGGGGGCGCCGGTCCAGGCCTGTGAGGAGGACACTGACCGTTCCCTCTGTGCAGGAGATGCTGAGCGAGCTGTTCACGCCGGTCGAGACTCCAGAAGCTCCGAACAGAGGCTTCTTCAAGGGTCTGTTTGGGGGCGGAGCTCAGTCCCTGGACCGAGAAGACCTCTGTGAGTAAAATGGCGGCGTTCGTTAAGAGTTATTACCACGTTACACACTTTATTATGGTGAGGAACTGTTCCTTCTGCGCAGTCGGAGAGACGGCGGCCGGTAAAGCGTCGCGCAGCCTGGCCCAGCACATCCCGGGCCCGGGCGGCATGGAGGGCATGAAGGGCGCGGCCTCGGGCGTCGTGGGAGACCTGGCCCGCGCCCGCATCGCCCTGGACGAGAGGGGCCAGAAACTGTCCGAGCTCGAGGACCGGTCGGCCGCCATGATGGCCAGCGCCGACTCCTTCTCCAAGCACGCCCACGATGTACGTAACACGGCACCGCACGGCACCTGCTAGACCCGGTTTAGACCTGGTATAGACCTGGTATAGACCCGGTTTAGACCCGGTTTAGACCCGGTTTAGACCTGGTATAGACCCGGTATAGACCCGGTTTAGACCTGGTATAGACCCGGTATAGACCCGGTATAGACCCGGTTTAGACCCGGTTTAGACCCTTAACTAGATTCTTTTACGTTGTCCTTTGACATGGGTAGAGGAAGTGCAGATTCTTCTTCTGCGTCGCTTAGAGCCTCGAGCGCCCTCTTGTGGTTGTCAGTGTGAAAATAAGGATATATCACATATAAGTCGCTCTGGAGTATAAGTCGCACCCAAACTATGAAAAAAGGTGCCAATTAGAGTCTGGAAAATACAGCATTCATCTTCCAGGTTGAGTCCCGCGTGCGTCTCGTGGTAGTTTAACCCGAGACGACCTTTTTGACACTTGATATACATAATTCCTTTCATGATGTGCATTTATGACACATTTAACCTCACGGCGCGACTTCCTCTTCCTGTTTTCTGCCCTGGCGTTTCAGATGATGCTGAAATACAAAGACAAGAAGTGGTACCAGCTCTGATCCAGCGCGTGCGGAGCAAAGGACTCTGGGAAACCACACCCCCGCGCGCCACACAGACACTCCCGCGATCGCCGGACGCTCCGCCTCCTTTCGATCTCCTTCCACCGGTATTATTCAGACTCCGCGTTACCTCACGTCTCCAGCAGAGGGCCACGGCGGGGGTCACGGCGAGGAAGGACAGACCGGCCGACGCGTTTGGTTTTGAACTCGTCCCGCTTTGAAAGGAGGAACGCCCCCCCCCGGGAGGAAATGCTCCTCCCCCGACTCCGCCCCTTTACGTTTTCCTGCCAAAATTGAGGAGAAAAGTCTGATCCGACGTCCTTGAAGAAGAAGTGTATTTAACGACTGAATCGGTCGAGTTTGTCCACGTCTGTTTGGTTTGTTTTAACTTATTTTTGTAGCGCGGTGCAAAGGCTTTAGGTGTTAGGAAGTTCTAGAGGAAATTAAATGTGTGTTGATGTTCAAAAACGGCAAAAATATGCAAAAAAATCCCCCAAAAACACGTGAAAATGGGCGAGTTCAGATGGAGTTTGAGTAGAGTAACAGCCCTCAGGACAAACGACGGGGAAAAACGCACGGTGGCATTTTTATAACACAGACGGTGGCATTTTTAAGTCGAAATGTCAAAGAAAGACTAAACAATTTCCGATTTTCTTCAATAACACACTTTATTCGGAAATATTCTCCGTCTCATTTAAATAATCAGAATTCCAGAAAATGACAGATAAATAAACAAGAAACTGAAAACCGTGAGTCTGTTTCAGCTTTTCACACTTTTCTTATGTCACAGCCTTATTCTAAAATCAATTTATTATTTTTCTTCTACAAACAATACCTCATAATGACGGCGTTTGAAATCTTTGTAAATTCATACCAAAAATAAACAATAATAAAAATGAAAAAAAAAAAAAACACAAACCAACTGAGTGCCAAAGGCTGTGAATATTTCTGTCATTTTTTATTTTTAATTAATTTTCGAAGAATTCAAACGTCTTTCTTTCACGTCGTCATTATGGGCTTTTTTGGTAGAATTTGAAGGCCAAAAAGGAAATAAATCCATTTTGGAATAAAGCTGTAGCGTCGCAAAACGTTGGAAAAGTGGAACGCGGGTTGAGGAGCCTAAACGTCTCTGAAGCCTAAACGTCTCTGAAGCCTTTGCACGGCGTTGTTGGCCTTTTCACCAAAACGTCTCTGCGTCGCCTCCAACACCAAGGGCTCTGAGTGTTCTAGAAGAGTTTAGACTATTTATTAGAGAATATTTTGAGTAAATTAACTATTTTTGGGCATTACCTGTTAAGTTTAGTTTTATTTTGAAGGCACAAAAAAAGGTGCATGAAGATGTTTACCCCAAATGAAGTTTACAGAACATACACTGGAAATGTGTGCGATTCAGTTCAATGTGTGGATTTGGGTTCGAGCTGTTTGACCCGTCGTCTGGTCAGTTTGGGTCAGAGCATGAGATCAGCACATGTGTCATTTACACTGACCAGCCACGACATTATGACCACGGAACCTGCTACTGCTTAGACCTGGTTTGGACCTGGTTTAGACCTGGTTTAGACCCGGTTTAGACCCGGTTTGGACCCAGTTTGGACCCGGTTTAGACCCGGTTTAGTCCCGTTTTGGACCCGGTTTAGTCCTGGTTTGGACCTGGTTTAGTCCTGGTTTGGACCTGGTTTCCGTGTCACAATATTAGGGCTGTTCTTGTGCACTTTCTACATTTGTCCATCGTTTTTTCTTTGCGTTGCTCAGTGTCGTCTTCACACTCCGACAATCTTTTTGTTCTTGTTTTAAATTTGATACAAAAAGCCCCACGTTTGTTGCCGCGGTCTGGGACTCGAACTCGAGACCTTCTGGTTTTAGGCAGCGACTCCAACTCAGACTCTTCAAACTGGAACAAAAGCATCTCGAGTGTTAAAGACATTTCTGTTGTGCGAGTTTTCTTGTCGTTTTATTTTGAAAGGCAGAGGCTGTCTGTGTCCGGTCGCCTCGGTAACGGGGACATGTGCCCTGCTCGTGTTTCAGAACGTCGCACCGTTTCAAAGAAAACGCTCGTTATTTCCCGACACCAAAGATCCTCATTTCACGCCCCAAAAGTCCAGTTTGAATTTGCCCCTGAAACGACGTGGGCGCGTGCTGAAGCGGGCGTGTGCTGAAGCGGGCGTGTGCTGAAGCGGGCGTGTGCTGAAGCGGGCGTGTGCTGAAGCGGGCGCGTGCTGAAGCGGGCGCGTGCTGAAGCGGGCGCGTGCTGAAGCGGGCGCGTGCTGAAGCGGGCGTGTCTCCGAACACGCCCCTCACATGATCCGTCCCGTGCGCTCTGAACCACAAAACACGCCAAGAATTTTAAGACAAAAAACGGCTGCAATTGTATCATTTTCAACCAAAACGGACTTAAATCTGCCGCTTTTTGTGCTAAAATCTTCACTTTTGACATTTTATATCTAATCCTGCTGTAAACTGCTGACATGAAGAACAGTTCCGTGGCTTTGCACAATTTTTTTGTACAAATTATTATTATTATTATTACATTTTTGTCCCGTTTTTCTTCATTTTGTCCCGTTTTTCTTCATTTTGTCCCGTTTTTCTTGGTTTTGTTTCTGAAACGCGACACAAAACGCTCATATCTTCACCGTGTGTCGTTTGCCGAGCGATCCGTGCTTAAAGTTTGTTCTTTTTACAAGACGTTTATATATTTGCAGATCTATAACGAGCGTCCAGGAAGTGCAGAGCCGGAGCTGGACAGCAGGGGGCAGCGTTTAAGACGAGATGCTTTACATTTATTTATTTCACTGTCAGGGTTATTATGGGCTGCAAAAATTTATAAGATAATTGTAATTAATCGACAATAATAACGATAAATACATAAAAAGTAATAAATACATAAATAATAAAAATGAATAAATTATACAAAATAAAGAATTGTGATTGTTTTCATTTCCTGACAGAGGCTTCATTAAATCAAAATGTTGAAAAAGAATTCAAGTTTTAGATTTTTTTAAAACTTTATTTGATTAAACTGAACCACAGCTTATTTAACTAATTTACTCATTGAATAATCATTTTCAGAACTAAAGACAAACTCGTAAACAAACTCAAAAAGGGCAGTAATTATCCCAAAATATAATGAACGCAATTTTTTTTTCTTTTTCCCTCAAATATTTTCTCTCAAAATATGAAACGCTAACATTTAAATTTGTTTTGCATATTATTGCACAGACCTCATTCACATTTATGTATTTTTGATGAAATTATAAGAAAATCACCTTATATTTATATTATAAATGTGTTGTTCAGAGACAGTTTCAGGTGATCTGCTGTTTTAAGCCCCGCCCCCAGCCTTGTCACGCCCAGGTTCATCCAATCAAACGCGCCGATCATCGTTTCTTCCGCGGTCGAGTTTCGAGCACTCCGCTCCCCCCCAAACCTGTCTCCGCCCCCCGCCAAACGTGTCTCCGCCCCCACAACACGTCTCCGCCCCCCCAAACGAGTCTCCGCCCCCTCAAATGTGTCTCCGCCCCCACAACACGTACAACAACAACAACAACAACAACAACAACACAACAACGAACAATACCTCGTGCACTTGGATGCCAACTGCCATAAAAAACTACAACGACAACAGTTTGGATATTACGGCAACATAGAGGAACGCCTCGGTCCGTATGACGGGGAAGAAGAAGAGGAAGCGTGACCTGGTCGGTGACGATATGAACAGCGGGGAGGACTCCCCTGGAGCCACTGATCCTGTGCAGCGTAGGGCGTCTTCTTGCTCGTCTATGGAGGGCTCTCTCAGTGAGGAGCAGGGCGGGGGGGTTGCAGATGTCGGGGATGTGAGTTCAGAGTGTAAGGTGTTCATAAAGCTCGCGCAGGATAATGCGTCCTTTAAGGGGTGGGATCCGATGGCGTTGACAAGGAGCCTGACTGTAGCTGTGGGAGTGGTCAAGCATGCGAGTGTCCTTAGGGATGGCTCGCTGCTGGTTGTGTGCAAGGACGTGGCTCAGCAAAGGAAGGCGATTGAAGCTAAGTGTCTGGGTGGGAAGGACATTCTTGTGTCTGATGCTGTAAGAGGCACGGTCAGGGGAGTTATAGTAGGCGTCCCTACGACGACATCTGTGGATGACATAAAGGAGAATTTGACTGGAGCTAAGGTGGTGGATGCTAGGCGGTTGAAGATGACCCGGGATGGGGTAAGGTGTGACAGCCTGTCGATAATGATTAGATTTGAAGGTGGGATCCTGCCTCGTGTGGTGTGCGTTGGGTACATGCGCTATGGCGTACGCCCATATGTTCTGCCGCCCCTGCGTTGCTTCAAGTGCCAGCGCTTTGGGCATATTGCAGCGGTCTGTAGAGGGAAGCAGAAGTGTGGTAAATGTGCAGGAGACCACGAGTATGGGAAGTGTGACGACGGAGCAAAACTCAAGTGCTGTAACTGTGGGGGAGAGCATAGCTCTGTCTACGGGGGATGCGTGTTCAGCAAGAGGGCTGCGGAGGTGCAAAAAGTTAGAGCCTCTCAAGGCATATCCTACGCGGATGCGGTCAAGAAGGTGTCTGGTAGTCAGGTGACGGTGGATGCAGTGGGGGCTGCCAGTGCTGCTGGTGTCCTAGGCGACAGGGGAGGGGGCAGCGTTGCCCGCAGCCAGGGGGAGGTCCCCACTGGGATGCCCGTGAGTGTGGCTTCCACGGGCAGAGGCCCTGTGGGTGCGGAGGATGTACTGGTTGTGAAGAGGAAAGATTTCTTCCTCTTTATAGTGGAAGTGATTAACTGTACTGGGCAAACCAAGAAGAGATCCGAAAAGACTAAGATCATCGCTAAGGCTGCAGGGAAGTACTTTGGAGCTGGGGGCCCCGAGTGGACGGAGATAGAGGATGCGCTGCGGGAGGGCGCCCTGCCCCATTCTGGCAGTGGGCTCCCGATGCGCCGTCAGGTTCCGGGGGCTCATAATGGCGGTGGTTGTCTTGCAATGGAATGCGCGTAGTCTTCGTGCTAATGGCCAGGAATTTAAGCATTTTGTCTCTACCTTGTTGAACAAGCCTCACGTTATGTGCGTGCAGGAGACTTGGTTACGACCTAGGTGGGGTTTTGGGATACAAGGGTATGTGTGTGTTAGGAATGATAGGGAGCAGGGTAGAGGCGGAGGTGTGGCTGTGTTTGTCCGAGATGACCTAAATTACGTTGTTGTCAGTGTGAGTAAAGCGCCGGAGGCCCTGGCGGTGAGGGTCTGGCTGGGTGGTGAAGCTGTTACTGTGGTTAACCTTTATAATCCGTGTGGTGAGTTAACGCTAGAGTCCTTACATAGTATCGGTAAGGATGTTCGGGGAAAGGCCGTGTGGTGTGGGGATTTTAATGCGCATAGCGCTTTGTGGGGCGGTAGTGGTACCGATAGGTATGGGCAGGTGGTAGAGGGTTTTATCAATCAAAGGGAGTTGGTTTGTCTGAATGATGGGGGTGGGACCCGCTATGATATGGGGACCGGTGCGGAAAGTGCAATAGATCTTACACTTGTGTCCAAGGAGTTAGCTGGTGTTTGTAGTTGGGAGGTTCTTGGTAATCTTTCTTTTGGTAGCGATCACTATCTAGTCCGCACCGTGATTGGCTTTGGGAGCTGTGTGGTCAGGGGGACGAGGATCCAGAGGTGGCAGTTGGCAAGGGCGAACTGGGGGGCTTTCCTGAGGAAAGCTGATGATGGTTCTAGGGTTCTGCAGGAAGGAGGATTGACTCAGGTGGATGATCTCAATAGTGCAATTGTCTCGCTCATCACGCAGTCAGCGGTAGGCACGATTCCTAAGAGTGGTGGTAGTGGACATAGGAAGCGGGTGCCGTGGTGGACTGAAGCATGTGGTCATGCTGTTAGGGCGAGAAATGCGGCGTTTCGCCGGCTAAGGGTTGCCCACACTGAGGGTGCCCTCATTGACTACAAGAGGGCCCGCGCTGTTGTGCGGAAAACTGTGAGAACGGCCAAGAGTGCCTATTGGAGGCGGTATTGTTCCAAAATTGGGAGAGAAACGCGTCTCGGGGATGTTTGGGGGATGATTAAGCGGATGCATGGGGTTGAGCGCCGTCGTGGGACCCCGGTCCTAATACTGAATGGTGTTGAAGCAGTCAGCGACGTTGACAAAGCTGAACTGTTGGCCAGCACCTTTGTGTCGGTGCACAGCTCTGACAATCTCTCACCTGCGGAAAGGCACAACAGGGAGAGTACTTTGGCCCAGAATTCTGAGCTGATTGGGCACCAGCCTTCGACTCAAGATGACCTTGACCTTCCGTTTAGTTTGTTTGAGCTAAGGAGAGCACTTTCTAAGGCGAAACAGACAGCCCCGGGTAAAGATGAGGTGTGCTATGACATGCTCTCTCATTTGACTGATGACACGCTTGGGCTAGTCCTGGGTCTTTTCTTGTTTGGGATTCAGGTTGTGTTCCATCTGCGTGGAAACAGTCTACGGTGGTGCCGGTTCTGAAGCCGGGTAGGCCAGCGTCTGACCCTTCAAGTTATAGGCCGATTGCCTTGACGTCGCAGCTCGGGAAAACGATGGAGCGCATGGTTACCGAGCGGTTGGATTACTTCTTGGAGAGTCAGGGTTTGCTTCCCGCGCACCAGAGTGGTTTCCGTAGGGGCAGGAACACCATGGATTCCGTGTTGTGTTTGGAATCTGATATCCAGCTGGCCAGGGCTCAGAAAGAAAAGGTTATTGCGGTGCTCTTTGATGTGGAGAAGGCGTACGATATGGTTTGGAAGGATGGGCTCCTCATTAAGCTGCGGAAGTGTGGTGTGAAGGGTAAACTGTTTAACTGGGTCCGGAGCTTTCTGTCTGGCCGGCGTATCCAAACCAGAGTGGGCGCTGCTTACTCTGGGGTCTATGGGGTGGAGAATGGGATCCCGCAGGGGAGTGTGTGTAGCCCTATCTTGTTCAATGTTATGATTAAGGACATCTTTGACGACGTGGATGGGTCTGTTGGGAGGAGCCTTTATGCTGACGATGGCGCTCTATGGGTGAGAGGGAGGAATCTCCGGTTTTACGAGGCGAAACTGCAAAGGGCAATACAGCAGGTGGAGCAGTGGACCCTGAAGTGGGGGTTTAAACTGTCCGTACGGAAGTCTCAAGTGATCTGTTTCTTCAATGGACATAGGGACGTCTCCCTTCGACTGCATGGGCAGGTGCTCGAACAGGTCAGGGAGGTGAGGTTCTTGGGGGTCACCTTTGACGAGAGGCTTAGTTGGCGTCGGCACATTGATGAGGTCAGTGGTAAATGCAAAAGGGTGAATAACTTGCTTCGTTGTCTATCCGGCCAGGACTGGGGGGCCAGCAGAAGGTCGCTCCTGGGTATTTATCGGGCCGTCATGAGGGCGGCTATTGATTATGGCTGTATAGCCTACATGTCTGCGGCTGAGACTAACTTAAAGAAGCTTGATGTGGAGCAAGCCCAGGCCTTGCGCATCTGCTGTAGGGCTTTTAGGACCTCCCCTGTCTCGGCGCTGCAGGTTGAGTTGGGGGAATTGCCGTTACGGCTCCGGAGGCTAGAACTTCTGTTGGCTTACTGGGTGAATGTGCAAGGTCATACGAGCTCTCACCCGGTGAGGGACTTTCTCAGGGTTGATGGGGGGCAGAGTGAGGCTGGCGGTATGATTTTCAGCCAGGTAGGAAATGCGAAGGCGCGGCTTGCGGGGGTTGGTGATCTGCGTGTGAGCCCGTCGGTGGCTTTGTCTGCTATAGCTCCGTGGAAGTTTGTCCCGGCTCCTGTTGATGTTAGCTTGCATGGCAAGCTTAGAGGAGTCGCTGGGAGGGCACCGCAGTTTGCCGTTCAAGCGCTCATCGATAAGCACTCAGGTGATGTGTTTATTTATACCGACGGGTCTAGGGATCCTGAGAGTGGGCGTACTGGCGCCGCTTATTTTGTGCCTGACCTGGGGCTAGCGGTCAAGAAGAGGTTGACAGATCGCCTTTCTGTTTTCACGTCGGAACTTATAGCGATACGGTTGGCGTTGGAATGGGCGGAATCTGCTTTGCAGTGTTGCGGCATTGTGGTGGCCTCTGACAGCCTTTCTGCATTGCAAAGCATTAAATCTGGGAAATCGGATTGCAGACAGGATGTGTTGAATGGCATCTTCTGTCTGATGCTCTCCCTGTCCAGGAAGGATGTGAGGGTTTCCTTCATTTGGGTCCCTGCGCATGTGGGGGTGGATGGTAACGAAATGGCTGATGCACTGGCTAAACGTTCCCTTCGGCGGCCATCAATTGATGTGGCGGTTGAGTTAAGCAAATCTGAAATCAAGCCTGTTATCAAGAGTCATGTGGTCGGCCTTTGGCAGGAATTTTGGAGCCACTGTGTTACTGGACGGCATCTCTATCACATACAGGGTAGTGTGGGTCCTTGCGGGTCTGTGGGCAGGAACGCGTGGGAGGAAAGGGCCTTCGCCCGCATGAGGATTGGCCATACTGCACTCAATTGGTCACTGAGTAGGATAGGCAAACATCCGACCGGTCTGTGTGGTCACTGTCGGGTGCCAGAGACTGTCGAGCATGTGCTGATTTGCTGTGAGGCTTATGATAGGGAAAGGGCCGGGTTGGCCTTGTGGTTTCGGAATAATGGGCGGGAGTTCAATCTGCGGAACGTTCTGGCGATCCAGTCACAGGGTTTGTGTCAGGCTGTGGTTGCTTACTTATGTAGCACAGGGCTGGGTAAACGTTTATAGAGGTGGGGGGTGTTGGAGACTGAGCCGAGGATGAGGAGCAAGAGGATGTTCTAACGCGCTTGGACTTCATGGGCCTAGAAACGCCAAAGTGATGGAAGAAGGACTTCTAAAGGATAAAACGACAAAGACGTCCCATGACCTCATGGGCTTTGTAAAACAACAAAGACGTCCCATGATCTCATGGGCTTTGTACTTCCAAAGCACCGAACGTCAAAGAGGGCGAGGAAGGTGAAGAAGAGTCTCCCTGGAATAAAGCCGGTTGGTCTCTGACACAACAACTATTCTAGTCACAAAAACACATCATGACCTCATGGGCTTTGTAACGCCAAAGCGATGGGAGGAGTACTTTTACGGACTACGACAGAGTCTGAGGACTACGAAACGTCTGAGGAATAAAGTCTGGCGGTAATGCAACACTCGGATGCCAACCGCCATAAAACAACAACAACAACAACAACAACAACGTCTCCGCCCCCCCCAAACGCGTCTCCGCCTCTTGCACACCGAAGGATGCATGACATGAAGTGTTTACAGACTTGAATCGATCACGTATTATTCGCCCGCCGCCGCCGCGTAGATCTCGCCCGTTTGTATTTGTCACGTGTTGAACAAATGATCCGATCACTTGTGACTTTGTGACAGATTCTGTTGTTGTTATTGTTGTTGTTGTCTTTGTCCCTGCGCCGGTTAAAAGGGTTTGAAAAGTAACTCGTCTCCAATTTACTTTAATCTGACGTTTCTAAAGGTTTGACCAATCACAGCCTCTTAATCTCAGCTTGGCCCACATTAGACCTCTGCATCAG
>NW_027315846.1:2223929-2264548 GCF_026437365.1 Eucyclogobius newberryi
GAACTCGACAGAAGATGATTTCAGGTTCAGAGAAGCAGAGACTCTTCACACTAGTCCCGCCTCTTGTCACAATGCTGCGCTGTGATTGGTCCGATTGATCCGATCCACTGTTGGACCAGAGCTCGAACGCAGCAGCGTTGTTCTCCTGTTGTTCTCCTGTTGTTCTCCCCGTGTCGCTCCTGTTGTTTTCCCTGTGTCGCTCCTGTTGTTCTCCCTGTGTCGCTCCTGTTGTTCTCCTGTTGTTCTCCTGTTGTTCTCCCTGTGTCGCTCCTGTTGTTCTCCCCGTGTCGCTCCTGTTGTTTTCCCTGTGTCGCTCCTGTTGTTCTCCCTGTGTCGCCCCTGTTGTTCTCCCCGTGTCGCTCCTGTTGTTCTCCCTGTGTCGCTCCTGTTGTTCTCCTGTTGTTCTCCTGTTGTTCTCCCCGTGTCGCTCCTGTTGTTTTCCCTGTGTCGCTCCTGTTGTTCTCCCTGTGTCGCTCCTGTTGTTCTCCTGTTGTTCTCCTGTTGTTCTCCCTGTGTCGCTCCTGTTGTTCTCCTGTTGTTCTCCTGTTGTTCTCCTGTTGTTCTCCCTGTGTCGCTCCTGTTGTTCTCCCCGTGTCGCTCCTGTTGTTTTCCCTGTGTCGCTCCTGTTGTTCTCCCTGTGTCGCCCCTGTTGTTCTCCCCGTGTCGCTCCTGTTGTTCTCCCTGTGTCGCTCCTGTTGTTCTCCCTGTGTCGCCCCTGTTGTTCTCCCTGTGTCGCCCCTGTTGTTCTCCCTGTGTCGCTCCTGTTGTTCTCCCTGTGTCGCTCCTGTTGTTCTCCCTGTGTCGCTCCTGTTGTTCTCCCTGTGTCGCCCCTGTTGTTCTCCTCGTGTCGCTCCTGTTGTTCTCCCTGTGTCGCCCCTGTTGTTCTCCCTGTGTCGCTCCTGTTGTTCTCCCTGTGTCGCTCCTGTTGTTCTCCCTGTGTCGCTCCTGTTGTTCTCCCTGTGTCGCCCCTGTTGTTCTCCTCGTGTCGCTCCTGTTGTTCTCCCTGTGTCGCCCCTGTTGTTCTCTCTGTGTCGCTCCTGTTGTTCTCCCTGTGTCGCTCCTGTTGTTCTCCCTGTGTCGCTCCTGTTGTTCTCCCTGTGTCGCCCCTGTTGTTCTCCTCGTGTCGCTCCTGTTGTTCTCCCTGTGTCGCTCCTGTTGTTCTCCCTGTGTCGCTCCTGTTGTTCTCCTCGTGTCGCTCCTGTTGTTCTCCCTGTGTCGCTCCTGTTGTTCTCCCTGTGTCGCTCCTGTTGTTCTCCCTGTGTCGCCCCTGTTGTTCTCCCTGTGTCGCTCCTGTTGTTCTCCTCGTGTCGCTCCTGTTGTTCTCCTCGTGTCGCTCCTGTTGTTTTCCCTGTGTCGCCCCTGTTGTTCTCCCTGTGTCGCTCCTGTTGTTCTCCCTGTGTCGCCCCTGTTGTTCTCCCTGTGTCGCTCCTGTTGTTCTCCTCGTGTCGCTCCTGTTGTTTTCCCTGTGTCGCTCCTGTTGTTCTCCCTGTTGCTCCTGTTGTTCTCCCTGTCGCTCCTGTCGTCTCATGTAGAATGGATGAGTGCGGCAGGTGCAGATTTGACCTGTTTTACAGATTTAGCTCTGAGTCGTTCCCCAAACACTGAGCGAGCTCCTGAGCCAGATGTGGAGCAGAACAGAACAGAGAGAAGTCCTGCTCCTGGTTTAGACCTGGTTTAGACCTGGTTTAGTCCTGGTTTAGACCTGGTTTAGACCTGGTTTAGTCCTGGTTTAGACCTGGTTTAGACCTGGTTTAGACCTGGTTTAGACCTGGTTTTGGTCCTGGTTTAGTCCTGGTTTAGACCTGGTTTAGTCCTGGTTTAGACCTGGTTTAGACCTGGTTTAGTCCTGGTTTAGACCTGGTTTAGACCTGGTTTAGACCTGGTTTAGACCTGGTTTTGGTCCTGGTTTAGTCCTGGTTTAGACCTGGTTTAGACCTGGTTTAGACCTGGTTTAGTCCTGGTTTAGACCTGGTTTAGACCTGGTTTAGTCCTGGTTTGGTCCTGGTTTTGGTCCTGGTTTAGTCCTGGTTTGGTCCTGGTTTGGCCCTGGTTTTGGTCCTGGTTTTAGCCCTGGTTTAGTCCTGGCTCAGTCCTGGTTTTGGCCCTGGTTTTGGTCCTGGTTTAGTCCTGGTTTGGTCCTGGTTTGGCCCTGGTTTTGGTCCTGGTTTTGGTCCTGGTTTAGTCCTGGTTTAGTCCTGGTTTAGTCCTAGTTCAGACCTGGTTCAGACCTGGTTCAGCCCTGGTTTAGTCCTGGTTTAGCCCTGGTTTAGACCTGGTTTAGTCCTGGTTTAGCTCTGGTTTAGCCCTGGTTTAGTCTTTGTTTAGTCCTGGCTCAGTCCTGGTTTTGGCCCTGGTTTAGTCCTGGTTTGGTCCTGGTTTTGGTCCTGGTTTAGTCCTGGTTTGGTCCTGGTTTGGCCCTGGTTTTGGTCCTGGTTTTAGCCCTGGTTTAGTCCTGGCTCAGTCCTGGTTTTGGCCCTGGTTTAGTCCTGGTTTGGTCCTGGTTTTGGCCCTGGTTTAGTCCTGGTTTGGTCCTGGTTTTGGTCCTGGTTTAGTCCTGGTTTGGTCCTGGTTTGGCCCTGGTTTTGGTCCTGGTTTTGGTCCTGGTTTTAGCCCTGGTTTAGTCCTGGCTCAGTCCTGGTTTTGGTCCTGGTTTTGGTCCTGGTTTAGTCCTGGTTTGGTCCTGGTTTTGGTCCTGGTTTAGTCCTGGTTTGGTCCTGGTTTGGCCCTGGTTTTGGCCCTGGTTTTGGTCCTGGTTTTGGTCCTGGTTTAGTCCTGGTTTAGTCCTGGTTTAGTCCTGGTTTTGGTCCAGTTTTAGACCTGATCCTCCGGTTCTTGGCTCGTCTCGTCTCATTAAACTTTCATCTGAAACAAACTCCTCAGTGAACGACCTTTGACCTTTCAGAATGTAGGTGTTTCACACTTCGAATCTAATAATGTCCCAAATCAATAAATCAGTTTTTCCCTCATTATTTTCCCTCATGTTTGTTTGGGAGGATTAACTCTTCGTTTTCGCCGGTGCAGCAGGTTCTAAATTTAGTCCGACACAAAACCAGGTCAGACTCATTTGTCCAGGATTTGGGCTCCGGCGGCGTCTGGTTTATTCTCTCAGGTTTCCGTGGCAACAGAGACGTCAGGACACGTTTACGTTTAGCATTCATAAACTTAAAGGAGAGAATCATGGGAGTTTCGTCTCCGTCGGCAGATCAGCACTTCACCTCTGGACAGTGACACGCCATGGCAGGCAAATGTGTCATCGTGTGAAGGCGGAGCCAGGTTTTGCCGCTAACGCTGCACCAGGTCAAAGGCTCCGCTCGGTTACCGCGGCGATCGTGTTAATAATCGACATATCGCCCGTGATGATCGATATATCGCCCGTGATGATCGATATTTCGCTTGTGATGATCAACATATCGCCCGTGATGATCAATATATCGCCTGTGATGATCGATATATCGCCCGTGATGATCGATATATCGCCCGTGATGATCGATATATTGTCCGTGATAATAATTAACATATCGCCCGTGATGATCGATATATCGCCCGTGGTGATCGATATATCGCCCGTGATGATCGATATATCGCCCGTGACGATCGATATATCGCCTGTGATGATCGATATATCGCCTTGTGATGATCGATATATCGCCCGTGATAATAATCAACATATCGCCCGTGATGATCAATATATCGCCTGTGATGATCGATATATCGCCTTGTGATGATCGATATATCGCCCGTGATAATAATCAACATATCGCCCGTGATGATCAATATATCGCCCGTGACGATCGATATATCGCCCGTGATGATCGATATATCGCCTGTGATGATCGATATATCGCCCGTGATGATCGATATATCGCCTGTGATGATCGATATATCGCCCGTGATAATAATCAACATATCGCCCGTGATGATCGATATATTGTCCGTGATAATAATTAACATATCGCCCGTGATGATCGATATATCGCCCGTGGTGATCGATATATCGCCCGTGATGATCGATATATCGCCCGTGACGATCGATATATCGCCTGTGATGATCGATATATCGCCTTGTGATGATCGATATATCGCCCGTGATAATAATCAACATATCGCCCGTGATGATCAATATATCGCCTGTGATGATCGATATATCGCCTTGTGATGATCGATATATCGCCCGTGATAATAATCAACATATCGCCCGTGATGATCAATATATCGCCCGTGACGATCGATATATCGCCCGTGATGATCGATATATCGCCTGTGATGATCGATATATCGCCCGTGATGATCGATATATCGCCTTGTGATGATCGATATATCGCCCGTGATAATAATCAACATATCGCCCGTGATGATCAATATATCGCCCGTGACGATCGATATATCGCCCGTGATGATCGATATATCGCCTGTGATGATCGATATATCGCCCGTGATGATCGATATATCGCCTGTGATGATCGATATATCGCCCGTGATAATAATCAACATATCGCATGTGATGATCGATACATATCACTTTTATTTTCATGAACTCAACACATTTTAACGACATTTTTCTTTGCTGAACCTTGACCTGAAACACGCCCATTTTAATCAAAACGGTCAAAATGATTCAGGAAAATACAAGTGAAACGATATATCGATACAGCTGCACATGATATCGATACTGCATCACCAAACTTAGAATCACGATGTATCGATATTTCAGTATTTTGTCTCGGTTCATGGAGAGGAGGAGTTATTTGTACTGCACGATTCTCTCTCTCTCTCTCTCCTCTCTCTCTTCTCTCTCTCTTCCCCTCGCTCTCTCTCTCTCTCTCTCTCTCTCTTCCCCTCTCTCTTCCCCTCGCTCTCTCTCTCTCTCTCTCTCTCTCTCTCTCTTTTCTCTCTCTCTCTCTCTCTCTTCCCCTCTCTCTCTCTTCCCCTCTCTCTTCCCCTCTCTCTTCCCCTCTCTCTCTCTCTCTCCCTCTCTCTCTCATTAGTCACTGCAGACTTGGTTCACGTTGTGTCGTTGTTCCCGGGTCAAACGCACTGCTCCGTTAGTTGCCGGGGTAAATAAACTGAAGGAGCGAGGGCACAAAAGCCTAACAAGGCGTGAACTCTCGGTCACAAACATGAAGACATGAATATGTCAGAAGTACTGCAGTACTGCAGTACTTCTGACATATTTGAACTATAAATGTACTTTGAGTGGTCAAAACAAAAGGGAAAATTATGTCCTCTGCACAGAACTAATGTCCCTGAGGTCCTCTGTGAGGTCCTCTGTGAGGGTCTCTGAGGTCCTCTGTGAGGTCCTCTGAGGTCCTCTGAGGTCCTCTGTGAGGTCCTCTGAGGTCCTCTGAGGTCCTCTGTGAGGTCCTCTGTGAGGTCCTCTGAGGTCCTCTGTGAGGTCCTCTGAGGTCCTCTGTGAGGTCCTCTGTGAGGTCCTCTGAGGTCCTCTGAGGTCCTCTGAGGTCCTCTGTGAGGTCCTCTGAAGTCCTCTGAGGTCCTCTGAGGTCCTCTGAGGTCCTCTGAGGTCCTCTGTGAGGTCCTCTGAAGTCCTCTGTGAGGTCCTCTGAGGTCCTGTGAGGTCCTGTGAGGTCCTCTGAGGTCCTGTGAGGTCCTCTGAGGTCCTGTGAGGTCCTGTGAGGTCCTGTGAGGTCCTCTGAGGTCCTGTGAGGTCCTCTGAGGTTCAGATTCATATACTCTCCATACTCATATAGACTCTTATAGTTTATTTTTTTCTATTTCAGTTTTCTGAGTCATTTGAGCACTTTACATATGAGCTCAACTCGACCTGCACAGGCTTATGAGGCCCGAGCGTCCTACGAGGCCCGAGCGTCCTACGAGGCCCGAGCGTCCTACGAGGCCCGAGCGTCCTACGAGGCCCGAGCGTCCTACGAGGCCCGAGCGTCCTACGAGGCCCGAGTGCCACAAGGTGGCGAGAGGAAGATTAGTTCCACAAGGCCGTGTGAAGCACGCAGTGCGCACAGAATCAAGCGTGAAGCGCTCGTCCACTTCCAAACACTAACACACTCCTCCCTCATGCGCGCCCCGTGCAGACTGATTAATAGTAGGAAAATTGAGCCCAACCAAAATGGAGTGCACACTAAACGAGTAGTTCACGAATACGTTCCCCATCTCTTGCATGTTCCGTGCATATGAACATGTAATGCAAAAATTGAACATTATTACTGTATAGAGGGCCAAAAACACAAAGTGGGTGGAGCCCACTCAAAATTAATGAAAGTACCCGTCAGTGACCAGGGACCCACACCATGAGGTAGGAAAGCACGAACAGGAAACGTTGTTTTCGCTTTCTTCTTCTTCTTCTCGGGACAAACCCGCCTATTTTTCACCCAGTGAACATTGACGAAAAGTCACAAAAATGTGCACACCTCTAAAAATCGTGCCTCTCTACATTCTGGCGCAATCCTTTTTCTAAAATAAAATCAAAATGGCGCATCAGCGCCCCCAAATGTACAAAAAATGCGAAGTAGCTATAATTTCAGAAATTTCCCAAAATTTTAATTTGCTAACGTTTGCGCAGATAAAGTCCGAATTGTGTCAAATTTGAATCAGTTCTTAAAACCTTTGCCCTAAACCTACTTGAAGTGAAACAAATGTATCTGGTGCGACAGAGGGAAATACAATTTCATATGGAGGGTAAAATATTCAGTTTTTCAAAAATGTTAAGACATTTTGCACAAAGTCTCTGAAATGTGAACATGCTTATACTTTATACTTTTACAAACTCCTCCTGAGGCTTTAGCCCTATTAACCTGACATGTAGTGAGACTCACCATCAAAAGTTATGAAAAACAATTCAACGTCACATGGACTTTTCCCTATATTTGTTAAACAAAGGGGAAAAGACTTAATAGCGTCACAGCAGTCGGTGTAATAAAAGAAAAATTAGGGCGCTTTAGCGCCCCCTCCTCTTGGGTTGTCGGGCGGCATGGTGAGGGCCAATCATTGCCGCTTGCGGCTATATTTATTTTTATTTTCCTTTTTTGAGAATACAAAACAACAGAAACAAACAAAAAATTTGAAAATGTCCGCATCATGGGACAAATAAAGGTTTGTTTATCCTGGACGTGGTTATAAATAAGGCGCCCCCAAATAAATTGTCTGTTTGCTGTAACCCGTCGGTAGGTCAATTCTTATTTTTTTAACTTTGAAGATTCAAATGTTGCCATTTTTTGACTCGGAGTGACCACCAGGGGTCGGGCTTCAACAGTCCAGGGGTCGGGCTTCAACAGTCCAGGGGTCGGGCTTCAACAGTCCAGGGGTCGGGCTTCAACAGTCCAGGGGTCGGGCTTCAACAGTCCAGGGGTCGGGCTTCAACAGTCCAGGGGTCAGGCTTCAACAGTCCAGGGGTCAGGCTTCAACAGTCCAGGGGTCAGGCTTCAACAGTCCAGGGGTCAGAGGCTTCAACAGTCCAGGGGTCGGGCTTCAACAGTCCAGGGGTCAGGCTTCAACAGTCCAGGGGTCAGGCTTCAACAGTCCAGGGGTCAGGCTTCAACAGTCCAGGGGTCGGGCTTCAACAGTCCAGGGGTCAGGCTTCAACAGTCCAGGGGTCGGGCTTCAACAGTCCAGGGGTCGGGCTTCAACAGTCCAGGGGTCGGGCTTCAACAGTCCAGGGGTCAGAAGCTTCAACAGTCCAGGGGTCAGGCTTCAACAGTCCAGGGGTCGGGCTTCAACAGTCCAGGGGTCGGGCTTCAACAGTCCAGGGGTCGGGCTTCAACAGTCCAGGGGTCAGGCTTCAACAGTCCAGGGGTCAGGCTTCAACAGTCCAGGGGTCAGGCTTCAACAGTCCAGGAGTCGGGCTTCAACAGTCAATGACGGAAAACGTCTCGATCAACCCGATTGGGAGACTAAATCTCACGATTTTAAGATATTTCCATCGACCCTTTTGTGCGCCGCTATCCTTTATTTTGGTAGCGAAGGCGAGCGGGGGGAACATGCAGAGGACACGGGCGCCGCCATGACGCTGCTGGGGGTGTGTCAATCCCAGAATGCAATGCGCGAGGCAAATTTAAATCAAACCATGATACAGAGCGACATGAGCGGTGGTCAGGCCAGTGGCGCCGACAGAGAGAAGTCGACAGGTTCAAGGTAAAATAGGTCCTTCCTGCATAATCTGTTTTAACACAGGTGTGTATGGAGGACCTACAGTGAGTACTCACTTACATTGTGCAATGTGAAGTTTGTCACCTGGGATGAAAGTTGAGTCAACCAGTGCTATAAAATTAGTCAACATTGCACTTTAGGAAAGATTGTGTCGGTGAAATATTTGAAAAATTAAAGAATTTGACGTTTTTTAGCACAATGCTGATATTCGTGTTTGAGTCGGCTGGTTTTATACCGGGTCGGTCGGGTTACGGTAAACAGACATATCATTTTTGTTCAGCCTAATGCAAATCTAATCTCAGTAAAATATTAATCAAAAAAGATAATTGTATTGTGTCCAGCAGTGGTCCTTTTACAACTAAAGTACAGCTACAATAAAGTACAGCTACAGTGAAGTACACATACAATAAAATACACATGCAGTTGTACACATGCAGTTGTACACATACAGTTGTACACATACAGTTGTACACATACAGTTGTACACATCTGCGGCCGGTTCCCATGATGCCGCGCTGTATCTAACCCACGAGCTCATCACACGGGGATTTGATATATGTAGAATGTAAAGTGCCGGCGTTAAGCAGGTCACTGACCTATATCTGTGCATTTAAGATGAGCCGCTGTAGGAGGAGCTGTAGGAGGAGCTGTAGAAGGAGCTGTAGGGGGCGCTGTAGGAGGAGCTGTAGGAGGAGCTGTAGGGTGCTCTGTAGGAGGAGCTGTAGGAGGACCTGTAGGAGGAGCTGTAGGAGGAGCTGTAGGAGGAGCTGTAGGAGGAGCTGTAGGGGGCGCTGTAGGAGGAGCTGTAGGAGGAGCTGTAGGAGGAGCTGTAGGGTGCTCTGTAGGAGGAGCTGTAGGAGGAGCTGTAGGAGGAGCTATAGGAGGAGCTGTAGGAGGAGCTGTAGGAGGAGCTATAGGAGGAGCTGTAGGAGGAGCTGTAGGAGGAGCTATAGGAGGAGCTATAGGAGGAGCTATAGGAGGAGCTGTAGGAGGAGCTGTAGGAGGAGCTGTAGGAGGAGCTGTAGGAGGAGCTGTAGGGTGCTCTGTAGGAGGAGCTGTAGGAGGAGCTGAAGGAGGAGCTGTAGGAGGAGCTGTAGGAGGAGCTGTAGGGTGCTCTGTAGGAGGAGCTATAGGAGGAGCTGTAGGAGGAGCTATAGGAGGAGCTATAGGAGGAGCTGTAGGAGGAGCTGTAGGAGGAGCTGTAGGAGGAGCTGTAGGAGGAGCTGTAGGGTGCTCTGTAGGAGGAGCTGTAGGAGGAGCTGTAGGAGGAGCTGTAGGAGGAGCTGTAGGAGGCTCTGTAGGAGGAGCTGTAGGAGGAGCTATAGGAGGAGCTATAGGAGGAGCTGTAGGAGGAGCTGTAGGAGGAGCTGTAGGAGGCTCTGTAGGGGGAGCTGTAGGAGGAGCTGTAGGAGGAGCTGTAGGAGGAGCTGTAGGAGGAGCTATAGGAGGAGCTATAGGAGGAGCTGTAGGAGGAGCTATAGGAGGAGCTGTAGGAGGAGCTGTAGGAGGAGCTGTAGGAGGAGCTGTAGGGGGAGCTGTAGGGGGAGCTGTAGGAGGAGCTGTAGGAGGAGCTGTAGGAGGCTCTGTAGGAGGAGCTGTAGGAGGAGCTGTAGGAGGAGCTGTAGGAGGCTCTGTAGGAGGAGCTGTAGGAGGAGCTGTAGGAGGCTCTGTAGGAGGAGCTGTAGGGGGAGCTGTAGGGGGAGCTGTAGGAGGAGCTGTAGGAGGAGCTGTAGGAGGCTCTGTAGGAGGAGCTGTAGGAGGAGCTGTAGGAGGAGCTGTAGGAGGAGCTGTAGGAGGAGCTGTAGGGGGCTCTGTCCTTCAGTCTGTGCACCAGGTTAAAAGTACACATTCAGAGTACTATTGTGTATTTCAGCTGAATACTTTCTGCTTCTTCTTAAAGTGAAAGTGTAGCAGCTCCTCCAGAACATTCTGAGATGAATGATTCTTTACTTTATGATTTATGAATCATAAAGTGAAGATAATGAGACACAATCAGCAGAATATAAAGCACTTAAACCGTTCCAGAGAATACATAACTAATTACTTTCAATTTGACTTTGATCCGTTAAGTACTCAAGTACTCATGTACTCATGCACTCATGTACTCATGCACTCATGTACTCATGTACTCATGTACTCATGCACTCATGCACTCATGCACTCATGCACTCATGCACTCATGTACTCATGCACTCATGTACTCATGTACTCATGTACTCATGCACTCAAGTACTCATGCACTCATGTACTCATGTACTCATGCACTCATGCACTCATGTACTCATGCACTCATGTACTCATGTACTCATGTACTCATGCACTCATGCACTCATGCACTCATGCACTCATGTACTCATGTACTCATGTACTCATGTACTCATGCACTCATGCACTCATGCACTCATGCACTCATGTACTCATGTACTCATGTACTCATGCACTCATGCACTCATGCACTCATGTACTCATGCACTCATGCACTCATGCACTCATGCACTCATGTACTCATGTACTCATGTACTCATGTACTCATGCACTCATGCACTCATGCACTCATGCACTCATGCACTCATGCACTCATGTACTCATGTACTCATGTACTCATGCACTCATGCACTCATGCACTCATGCACTCATGCACTCATGCACTCATGTACTCATGCACTCATGTACTCATGTACTCATGTACTCATGTACTCAAGTACTCATGCACTCATGTACTCAAGTACTCATGCACTCATGCACTCATGCACTCATGTACTCATGCACTCATGCACTCATGCACTCATGTACTCATGCACTCATGTACTCATGTACTCATGTACTCATGTACTCATGTACTCATGTACTCATGCACTCATGCACTCATGTACTCATGCACTCATGCACTCATGTACTCATGTACTCATGTACTCATGTACTCATGTACTCATGCACTCATGCACTCATGTACTCATGCACTCATGCACTCATGCACTCATGTACTCATGTACTCATGTACTCATGTACTCATGCACTCATGTACTCATGTACTCATGTACTCATGTACTCATGCACTCATGCACTCATGCACTCATGCACTCATGCACTCAGGGGTCGGGCTTCAACAGTCCAGGGGTCAGGCTTCAACAGTCCAGGGGTCAGGCTTCAACAGTCCAGGGGTCGGGCTTCAACAGTCCAGGGGTCAGGCTTCAACAGTCCAGGGGTCGGGCTTCAACAGTCCAGGGGTCGGGCTTCAACAGTCCAGGGGTCGGGCTTCAACAGTCCAGGGGTCAGAAGCTTCAACAGTCCAGGGGTCAGGCTTCAACAGTCCAGGGGTCGGGCTTCAACAGTCCAGGGGTCGGGCTTCAACAGTCCAGGGGTCGGGCTTCAACAGTCCAGGGGTCAGGCTTCAACAGTCCAGGGGTCAGGCTTCAACAGTCCAGGGGTCAGGCTTCAACAGTCCAGGAGTCGGGCTTCAACAGTCAATGACGGAAAACGTCTCGATCAACCCGATTGGGAGACTAAATCTCACGATTTTAAGATATTTCCATCGACCCTTTTGTGCGCCGCTATCCTTTATTTTGGTAGCGAAGGCGAGCGGGGGGAACATGCAGAGGACACGGGCGCCGCCATGACGCTGCTGGGGGTGTGTCAATCCCAGAATGCAATGCGCGAGGCAAATTTAAATCAAACCATGATACAGAGCGACATGAGCGGTGGTCAGGCCAGTGGCGCCGACAGAGAGAAGTCGACAGGTTCAAGGTAAAATAGGTCCTTCCTGCATAATCTGTTTTAACACAGGTGTGTATGGAGGACCTACAGTGAGTACTCACTTACATTGTGCAATGTGAAGTTTGTCACCTGGGATGAAAGTTGAGTCAACCAGTGCTATAAAATTAGTCAACATTGCACTTTAGGAAAGATTGTGTCGGTGAAATATTTGAAAAATTAAAGAATTTGACGTTTTTTAGCACAATGCTGATATTCGTGTTTGAGTCGGCTGGTTTTATACCGGGTCGGTCGGGTTACGGTAAACAGACATATCATTTTTGTTCAGCCTAATGCAAATCTAATCTCAGTAAAATATTAATCAAAAAAGATAATTGTATTGTGTCCAGCAGTGGTCCTTTTACAACTAAAGTACAGCTACAATAAAGTACAGCTACAGTGAAGTACACATACAATAAAATACACATGCAGTTGTACACATGCAGTTGTACACATACAGTTGTACACATGCAGTTGTACACATACAGTTGTACACATACAGTTGTACACATACAGTTGTACACATACAGTTGTACACATCTGCGGCCGGTTCCCATGATGCCGCGCTGTATCTAACCCACGAGCTCATCACACGGGGATTTGATATATGTAGAATGTAAAGTGCCGGCGTTAAGCAGGTCACTGACCTATATCTGTGCATTTAAGATGAGCCGCTGTAGGAGGAGCTGTAGGAGGAGCTGTAGGAGGAGCTGTAGGGGGCGCTGTAGGAGGAGCTGTAGGAGGAGCTGTAGGAGGCTCTGTAGGAGGAGCTGTAGGAGGAGCTATAGGAGGAGCTATAGGAGGAGCTGTAGGAGGAGCTGTAGGAGGAGCTGTAGGAGGAGCTATAGGAGGAGCTATAGGAGGAGCTGTAGGAGGAGCTATAGGAGGAGCTGTAGGAGGAGCTGTAGGAGGAGCTGTAGGAGGAGCTGTAGGGGGAGCTGTAGGGGGAGCTGTAGGAGGAGCTGTAGGAGGAGCTGTAGGAGGAGCTGTAGGAGGCTCTGTAGGAGGAGCTGTAGGAGGAGCTGTAGGAGGAGCTGTAGGAGGAGCTGTAGGAGGCTCTGTAGGAGGAGCTGTAGGAGGAGCTGTAGGAGGAGCTGTAGGGGGAGCTGTAGGAGGAGCTGTAGGAGGAGCTGTAGGAGGAGCTGTAGGAGGAGCTGTAGGAGGAGCTGTAGGAGGAGCTGTAGGGGGCTCTGTCCTTCAGTCTGTGCACCAGGTTAAAAGTACACATTCAGAGTACTATTGTGTATTTCAGCTGAATACTTTCTGCTTCTTCTTAAAGTGAAAGTGTAGCAGCTCCTCCAGAACATTCTGAGATGAATGATTCTTTACTTTATGATTTATGAATCATAAAGTGAAGATAATGAGACACAATCAGCAGAATATAAAGCACTTAAACCGATCCAGAGAATACATAACTAATTACTTTCAATTTGACTTTGATCCGTTAAGTACTCAAGTACTCATGTACTCATGCACTCATGTACTCATGTACTCATGTACTCATGCACTCATGTACTCATGTACTCATGCACTCATGCACTCATGCACTCATGCACTCATGTACTCATGCACTCATGCACTCATGTACTCATGCACTCATGTACTCATGTACTCATGTACTCATGCACTCAAGTACTCATGCACTCATGTACTCATGTACTCATGCACTCATGTACTCATGTACTCATGCACTCATGCACTCATGCACTCATGCACTCATGCACTCATGCACTCATGTACTCATGTACTCATGCACTCATGTACTCATGTACTCATGTACTCATGTACTCATGTACTCATGTACTCATGCACTCATGTACTCATGTACTCATGTACTCATGCACTCATGCACTCATGCACTCATGCACTCATGTACTCATGTACTCATGTACTCATGCACTCATGCACTCATGCACTCATGTACTCATGCACTCATGTACTCATGTACTCATGTACTCATGTACTCATGCACTCATGCACTCATGCACTCATGCACTCATGCACTCATGTACTCATGCACTCATGCACTCATGCACTCATGCACTCATGCACTCATGTACTCATGTACTCAAGTACTCATGCACTCATGCACTCATGCACTCATGCACTCATGCACTCATGCACTCATGTACTCATGTACTCATGTACTCATGTACTCATGCACTCATGCACTCATGCACTCATGTACTCATGCACTCATGCACTCATGCACTCATGTACTCATGTACTCATGTACTCATGCACTCATGCACTCATGCACTCATGCACTCATGTACTCATGTACTCATGTACTCATGCACTCAAGTACTCATGTACTCATGTACTCATGCACTCATGCACTCATGCACTCATGCACTCAAGTACTCATGTACTCATGTACTCATGCACTCAAGTACTCATGTACTCATGTACTCATGCACTCATGCACTCATGCACTCATGCACTCAAGTACTCATGTACTCATGTACTCATGTACTCATGCACTCATGTACTCATGTACTCATGTACTCATGTACTCATGTACTCATGTACTCATGTACTCATGCACTCATGCACTCATGCACTCATGCACTCATGCACTCATGTACTCATGTACTCATGTACTCATGTACTCATGTACTCATGCACTCAAGTACTCATGTACTCATGTACTCATGCACTCATGCACTCATGCACTCATGCACTCAAGTACTCATGTACTCATGTACTCATGTACTCATGCACTCATGTACTCATGTACTCATGTACTCATGTACTCATGCACTCATGCACTCATGTACTCATGTACTCATGTACTCATGCACTCATGCACTCATGTACTCATGTACTCATGCACTCAAGCACTCATGTACTCATGTACTCATGCACTCATGCACTCATGCACTCATGCACTCATGTACTCATGCACTCATGTACTCATGTACTCATGTACTCATGCACTCATGTACTCATGTACTCATGTACTCATGTACTCATGCACTCATGTACTCATGTACTCATGTACTCATGTACTCATGTACTCATGCACTCATGCACTCATGTACTCATGTACTCATGTACTCATGCACTCATGTACTCATGTACTCATGTACTCATGTACTCATGCACTCAAGTACTCATGTTCTCATGTACTCATGTACTCATGTACTCAAGTACTCATGTACTCAAGTACTCATGTACTCATGTACTCATGTACTCAAGAACTCAAGTGTTCAAGTACTCGAGTACTGAATTTTCACAATATAAATTAAATATCAACACGAGCAAAACACAATAATTCACCAAAATAATAAACTGCATCTTTGACACATGTAAAGTTTAAACTTCAGACTTTATTTTATTATAACACATATTGCATTTTACTATTTTCTGCATCTAAAATGGACCAGATTGATAGAAAAACAAACAAAATAGAATAAAAGGTTGATCATTTATTTGTTATATTGGAACATATGACGTCATCTTTTACAGCTCGTTTGTGTCTGGCACATTTCATTTCATCTTCTTTGAGCTGGAGCTCGACTCTTGGGACAAAGAAGAGATGCATTTCCACTGAAATATATATAATGTATCAAATATATAAAGGTTAAACATCACACATTTATAACACCATCAAATGAAGGATCAAAATACTTACAACAATTACAAGAAATGCCACCAACACGGCACAAGTGGCACAAAAGTCCAGAAGAGGGCTGGAGTGGCTCAGGGACACGGTGCCCACCTTAAAGACTGTGGTGCCCACCATCATAGTCACTGCACTGCTGTGGAGGGCAGCAAAGTACTTTCACTTTAAATCCTACATTCAAATTATATATAGAAAGTTATATTTCCTAAATATTCCAAATAATTCATTTCATATAAAATGAGGAATGTTTTAAAATTAAATATATTATATATATATATATTTCCCTGTGAATGAACTGGAGCCGGTTCATGTTCCATTAAGATTATGATCAAATACATGATTATTATAGATCTTTACTGTAGATAATGATAAAGATCCTTTACATGTGGACGAGCCTCAACATTCACCATGAAACATGGATATTTAACAAACCTTTTCCATCAAATATATTCTATTTAAGTATTAAGATACTTCCCATTACTGCACACTACTCTGTGTGTACATAAACATTCACAGTACTATAGTGTATTATATTAAAGTATAAACTGTACTTACGCTTCGAATGGCATCGTTCCTCACGGCAACAGGTCTGTCTTCCTGAATAACTTGTTTTATGACTTTGTCCTCTTCATGAGTTCAGGAGCAGGAGCTCCTCCTTAAGCCTGTGACACCTGCAGAACTTATGCTGCATGTGAAATATTAACCATGACCTGTCAAATATAATCCTTCATTATTATACAATAAACACTGACATCTTAAGTCATTTTATAGATCCTGTTCCTCCAGGTCAGGGCCCCCTACCTAAAAACGTTAGGGGCCCCCCAGCCATTTCAGGGGCCCACAAGCGCGCGGCATCGCGGCGTCATAAGAACAAGATAAATGTGTTGTTTTAAACTTGGTTATTAGCATGTAAAACAATTTAAAGTACTTTTATCTTTTATTTGATATGAAGGAAGAGCACAAATACTGAATCATATAAACCAGAGATCATGATGTTTAATACAGTTTAATTCAATATAATAATGTTTCTTAGATACAAAATAAAAATACTGTTTACAGCATTTGACACAAGCAGATCTTGTGGAATATATGAAATCACAGCCTACAAAATAAACTACTAACACTAAATAAACTACTAACATATATACATTGCCTCGATGCTAACAAGTCCAAAGGGGGCGGGGCCCTTGGGGCCCTTGGGGCCCTTGGATACTTCCACATTGACACAGCTTTTGTTGCAAACAACTTTAAAAAGACTGAATTGTGGACTGAGTAGAGATTGACGCTCGCCAATCTAGATATCACTTTTGGGGCAAAATTAGACATTTCCGAGAACAACCGAACAAGACCGAACACAGCGGCCAATCAGATGCCCGCTTTCATCGACATTAGATCAAGGACACAGACACCGCTCGGCCAATGAGAAGCGAGAATACTGCGAAGTGGCATGTCTGTCAAAACGAAGCTTAAGCGATGAAAATGCCCCAAATATGGCCAAATTACTAGTTAAATCTTGATTTTTTTCGAGGAATTTCGATACAGGGGCCCGGCGGGCCCCCTCCTAATTCAAACCCCGGGCCCGCTGGAGATTTGAGGGCTTACGGGCCCCGGGCCCCCGTCTATTTCGCGGCCTGCTGAATAATCACAATCCTTCCTGAGCCTGTAGTTTGACTGGCTCTTTTCTTTCACCTGTGGATAAATGTCATTCTGTCCATTGTTTTAATCAATAAAGAACATCACTTTTCTTAGACTTGTATGATTTGTTCTGTTGTGAGACTCATGAACCGTTTGAGAAGAAAAGTGAAAACACAATATAATAAAACCTCTTCATTTGCACTTTTTGACCAAACAAATGACATTCCTGATGTATTTGTTTGTTGTTCAAGTTGATTTTGACAATGTTCTTTGTTTCTGATGATGATTGATTGACATTCATGAATTGATGTGGACGCAGTAATTGCAATAAAGGAGTGAATGAAGTAATGAGTACTGCAAACGCAGGATTTAAGTGGATGAACTAATTCCTCCTTTTTCCTGTGTTGTTGTCGTCGTCGTCGTCGTCGTCGTCGTCGTCGTCGTCGTCGTCGTTCTGCATTATTAGTTTGTTTCTTGGCCTTTAAATGTGCACAGTGTGGACCTGTGCCATGTCATGTTTTAGAACGTAGCATACTTTATACTCAGTTTCATGCAAATACAAGTGTGGCATGTGCTCGTGTATCGCAAACTAAAGCAGGACAAAACAAAACAAATGAATTTAAATCTTTTTCCTTGAGGTTGTATTTTGGACCCTTCATTGACTCTTTTAACCCTGTTCTAACAGTGTTCCTCATTAAAAACACACTCGGAGCTGCGTTTAGCTTCATTCACAGCAGTTTGATGAATCCTCCCTCCGAGCGTCAAAAACACTCCGTTCTGAATCTCCCTCTGTGACGTGGCTTTTAGAATCTTCTGCTGTTTTTAACTCCATAAATCATCTCCAGACTCGTTCTGAGCATTTTCCCGTCCAATCACGATCAGTACGACAGCGTTCTGAGGCCGGAGAGTGAGAGGCCGTTTCAAATGCACTGAAATCCTGGATCTATGTCTTAAACTGTGTGTGATTCCCTTTCCATAAAACAGAAGAGATGCAAATATAATTGTGTTTGTTATAAACTTTTTCATTTCTAAAACATGAGATGCCAAACTAAAGAGCGTGTTTAAAGGCTGATAACAATCAAAATAATACATCATATTTAACCTTTAACCTACAGATAAAGTAATGAAAGACTTTCACTTTGTTCACAAGGTCAGCTGTCACATCTACAGAGACGAGGCCTGTGGGATTTCTGTGCCAGTGTTTGTATGATGAAAACATTTAAATAATGTTTTTTTTTTGTCTGGCTTTTTGGACAGGACAGTAGAGCGTGAAATAGGGACGAGAGAGGGAAAGACATTACAGCAAACTGTCGAGAGCCAGATTCGAGCTCATGACACTTCTCACATGGAGCGCACATATCCACTCCTGACAACACCCCTGTCATTGCCTTCAGAGCAGCCCTGGGTTCCCCCTGCAACATCTACTCCCACAACAGATTCATCACTCTCCTTCTCCTCTCCACCCTCACCCAGGGGCCTTTCCAGCCATTTTGAATGTCTGATCAAATCAGGCTTTAAGATCGCTCCACTCACACCCAATATAGCAAGATCAAATGTTCTGATGTCAAGACTGATGAACTCTTCCCTGACTCCAGCCACACCAAAAAAGCCGTCCCACCCATCCCCCCTCGTCTTTCACCTGGTATCTCCCATAGCTAGGATGCACTGGGTCTCAGCGTTGCCTGGACTTATTGTTATATTAAAAATCAAACCAACCCGGGGCCCTATGTAAAAAGAGCCCCCCCTAGTGCTATTTCTGTAGTCACATCACACAGATGGGAAAACAAAATACGAGTCAAGCGGCCCAATCTGAGAAATTTGATTCATATTCTCTGTGAAAAGATAAAGCCCAGTCCCACTGAAACTAGTCTGAAACTTGCTGTGCTAAATGTCAGATCCTTATGTAACAAATCTCTCTTAATTAATAATTAGGCCCGAGCGCCACAAGCTGGCGAGAGGCCTATTAATCTCGTAAGGCCGTGCGAAGCACGGCTGCGAAAGTGCGCACGTAGTGCGCACGAAATCGAGCGCGAAGCGCTCACCCACTTCCAAATACTCACTAACGCACTCCTTCACTCATGCACGCCCCGTGCATACTAATTAGTAGTAGGAAAATGGAACATTACCGTTGTAAACGGGCGAAGCCCGTGCAAAAGTGCGCACTAAACGAGCACTTTACATTGAGATGACGACCGCTTCGCGGTCGTCATCCCTATATAAAGCACTCATTTGCGCTAAGTAGCTCACGAATACGTTCCCCATCTCTTGCATGTTCCGTGCATATAAGCATGTAATGCAAAAATTGAACATTATTACTGTATAGAGGGCCAAAAACACAAAGTGGGCGGAGCCCACTCAAAATTAACCAAAGTACCCGTCAGTGACCAGGGACCCACACCATGAGGTAGGAAAGCGCGAGCGCTTTCCGAAAATGTATAGTTTATGATATTTGAAAAATGGGAAACATTGTTTTCGCATCGGAATATTTAGGCCCGAGCCGGGCGGAGGGCCTATTAGGCAGCGGGCACAGCCCGCATGTTTGGTGCCCCGTCGCCCCTGGCAAGTACAGTGAACTAGCCCATGCCGAAGGCATGGATCATGCATACTTACTCCTGCTATGACAGAAATAGTCAACAATTTGTGAATGGGCGTAGCCCATTCACTAATTGTTGACAACAGCAGCGCGAAGCGCTGCATTCCTCCAAAAACCCTCCTGGCATCGTCCCGTACGCGAGAATCCATGCCGCAGGCATGGGCCATGCTTGTTTCTGCTCAAATCAATGGAAGTCTATGGGGAGTGGGCGGGGCATCCCGACGAAATAGGGAGTGACGAGCGCGTAAGCGCTCGTAATGATGATTCCACCCCATGGCGGCATCGGGAAGGCTTAGAGCTTTCAAACGATGTATCATTTGTTGTTATAGTGGAAACGGCTATATTGTTTTTGCTAAAAATATTATTATTAGGCCCGAGCCCCAGCAGGGCGGAGGGCCTATTGCTCCCGCAACGCTGCCGAAGGCAGCGTTGCAACTGTCTGACCAAACATGCGGGCGCAGCCCGCATGTTTGGTGCCCCGTCGCCCCTGGCAAGTACAGTGAACTAGCCCATGCCGAAGGCATGGATCATGCATACTTACTCCTGCTATGACAGAAATAGTCAACAATTTGTGAATGGGCGTAGCCCATTCACAAATTGTTGACAACAGCAGCGCGAAGCGCTGCATTCCTCCAAAAACCCTCCTGGCATCGTCCCGTACGCGAGAATCCATGCCGCAGGCATGGGCCATGCTTGTTTCTGCTCAAATCAATGGAAGTCTATGGGGAGTGGGCGGGGCATCCCGACGAAATAGGGAGTGACGAGCGCGTAAGCGCTCGTAATGATGATTCCACCCCATGGCGGCATGAAGGCTTAGAGCTTTCAAACGATGTATAATTTGTTGTTATAGAAAAAACGGCTATATTGTTTTTGCTAAAAATATTATTATTTTTATTATTTTTCTTGTTCTTCTTCAGCGCTTTGATCTCTAATTTGACCCCCTGAACATGCTCAAAAACTCACCAAACTTTGCCCAAAATTCAGAATCGGCGAAAAATTTTGTTTTTTCTGGGCCATTTTTAAAAAAAAAATGGCGCGATAGCTCCACCGACAAAAGTCAAAATACATTGCGCCTATGGAAGACGCCCCGAGGTCAACTTTGTCGTAGAGCTACGAAATTCGGGACACGCATTCCTCTTGTGAGGCCAAAAAATATATATTATTGTGGCCACGCCCCCAGACTTACCCTATGGCCACCATCTTCCTTTGAAAATGAAAACACGCTGTGTTAGCCATTTTGTTCACGTCAAACTTTGACGAACTCCTCCTAGGGCGTTTTGCCCACCGACTTCAAAATCGGCGTACGTCCTCTGGACAAGTGGGGCATCTAAAGTTATTCAATTTTTTGAGATACCTTTTACGGTCTGTGTGCGGCGCAGCCGCAAAGTTGGACAACTTATTTTGGAATATTGCAGGTCTAAAAATTGCTCCCATTTGATCAAAACCAGTCCGATTAGGACCAAATTTGAATCATTTGTTAAACTTTCTAGTTTGGACCAGTTTAGGCTGACAAAATTGAAATGGCAGTGATAGCGCCCCCTACAGAGTGACCTTTAAATTAACATTGAAGGTCAAAAATTAGTTTTACCAAAATTGTCTAAACTTTACCCAAAATTCTATTTTGCCGTCCCGATCACAAAAGCCAATCACAAAAATGCCTAAATTTTTACGCCGTAGTCGTAGCGATGACAGAAACCTCCCATGTTATCCCTATGGGAAAACCACAAAATCTCTCAAATTACCACATTTTTATGTTTTACACTTTAACGAAGTCCTCCTAGTGCGTTTTGCCCACCAACCTCAAAATCGGTGTACGTCCTCTAGACAAGTGGTGTATCTAAAGTTATCCGAATTTTAAGGATAACTTTTACGGTCTTTGTGCGACGGAGCCGCAAACGTTTCCCAGAATTCTGACTATTTGGCCTTCAGAGTGGCCTATAAACAATAGAGTTTTTCCAAATGACATGATATTTTGAACAAAATTCTAATTTGCCATCCTGATCATAAAAGTATGAGAGCCAAAGTCATATTTTGTACGGCGTAACCGTAGCGTTGACAGAAACATCCCATGTTATCCTTATGGGAAAATCGTAGAATCGCTCAAATCACCACATTTTTACGCTTCACACTTTAACAAACTCCTCCTAGGGCGATTGTCCGATCAAGTTCATATTTGGAGAATATCATCTACACAAGCGGGGCATCAAAACTTACCCATATTTTGATTCTAAGTGCTACGGTCTCTGTGTGGCGGACCCGCAAATATATGTCAGAAATGGGAAAACAGCGAAATCTCTAAAATCACCACATTTTTACGCTTCACACTTTAACGAACTCCTCCTAGGCCGATTGCCCGATCAAGCTCATATTTGGGGAAAATCATCTACACAAGCGGGGCATCAAAAGTTATCCAAATTTTGATTTTACGTGGTACGGTCTCTGTGCCGTGGAGCTGCAAATATACTGTCACAAATGGGAAAAACGCCAAATCCTTGAAATGTTCACATTTACGCTTCACACTTTAACAAACTCCTCCGTGGGCAATAGCTCGATCAAGCTTTACTTTGGGAAAAATAATCTACACAAGCGCGGCATCAAAAGTTATCCATATTTTTATTCCAAGTGCTACGGTCTCTGTGCGGCGGCGCAGCAAATTTGACTGACACTTGTGTTCATTTGCACTGGATTGGCCATGTCCAATGTGTCGCCGTCAGTCAAGTTCTTTTTTTATTCAACACACAATAAGGGCGCCATCTTTATCAAGTCGAAAGCGCAGAGTCGGAAGGCCGGCGGCCCGCGAGGGCCGTTGGATGCCGCTTGCGGCTTTAATTTTTATTATTTTTCTTGTTCTTCTGCTTTTTGAGCTCTAATTTGACCCCCTGAACATGCTCAAAAACTCACCAAACTTTGCCCAAAATTCAGAATCGGCGAAAAATTTTGTTTATTCTGGGCCTTTTTTTTTTTCGTTAAAAAATGGCGCGCCAGCGCCACCGACAAAAGTCAAAATACATTGCGCCTATGGGAGACGCCCCGAGGTCAACTTTGTCGTAAAGCTACGAAATTCGGGACACGCATTCCTCTCGTGAGGACAAAAAAAAAAATCATTGTGACCATGCCCCCAGACTTACCATATGGCCGCCATCTTCCTTTGAAAATGAAAACACGCTGTGTTAGCCATTTTGTTCACGTCAAACTTTGACGAACTCCTCCTAGGGCGTTTTGCCCACCGACTTCAAAATCGGCGTACGTCCTCTGGACAAGTGGGGCATCTAAAGTTATCCAATTTTTTGAGATACCTTTTACGGTCTGTGTGCGGCGCAGCCGCAAAGTTGGACAACTTATTTTGGAATATTGCAGGTCTAAAAATTGCTCCCATTTGATCAAAACAAGTCCGATTAGGACCAAATTTGAATCAGTTGTTAAACTTTCTAGTTTGGACCAGTTTAGGTTGACAAAATTGAAATGGGCGCGATAGCGCCCCCTACAGAGTGACCTTTAAATTAACATTGAAGGTCAAAAATTAGTTTTACCAAAATGTTCTAAACTTTACCCAAAATTCTATTTGGCCATCCCGATCAAAAAAGCCAATCAGACAAATGCCTTATTTTTTACGGCGTAGTCGTAGCGATGACAGAAACCTCCCATGTTATCCCTATGGGAAAACCGCAAAATCTCTCAAATTACCACATTTTTCTGTTTTACACTTTAACAAACTCCTCCTAGTGCGTTTTGCCCACCAACCTCAAAATCGGTGTACATCCTCTAAACAAGTGGGGCATCTAAAGTTATCCAAATTTTAAGGATAACTTTTACGGTCTCTGTGCGACGGAGCCGCAAACGTTTCCCAGAATTCTGGCTATTTGGCCTTCAGAGTGGCCTATAAACAATAGAGTTTTTCCAAATGACATGATATTTTGAACAAAATTCTCATTTGCCATCCTGATCATAAAAGTATGAGAGCCAAAGTCATATTTTGTACGGCGTAACCGTAGCGTTGACAGAAACATCCCATGTTATCCTTATGGGAAAATCGTAGAATCGCTCAAATCACCACATTTTTACGCTTCACACTTTAACAAACTCCTCCTAGGGCGATTGCCCGATCAAGTTCACATTTGGAGAATATCATCTATACAAGCGGGGCATCAAACTTACCCATATTTTGATTCTAAGTGCTACGGTCTCTGTGTGGCGGACCCGCAAATATATGTCAGAAATGGGAAAACAGCAAAATCTCTAAAATGACCACATTTTTACGCTTCACACTTTAACGACCTCCTCCTAGGGCGATTGCCCGATCAAGCTCATATTTGGGGAAAATCATCTACACAAACGGGGCATCAAAAGTTAGTCATATTTTGATTTTAAGTGGTACGGTCTCTGTGCCGTGGAGCTGCAAATATACTGTCACAAATGGGAAAAACGCCAAATCTTTGAAATGTTCACATTTACACTTCACACTTTAACAAACTCCTCCGTGGGCAATAGCTCGATCAAGCTTTACTTTGGGAAATATCATCTACACAAGCGCGGCATCAAAAGTTATCCATATTTTTATTCCAAGTGTCACGGTCTCTGTGCGGCGGAGCAGCAAATTTGACTGACACTTGTGTTCATTTGCACTGGATTGGCCATGTCCAATGTGTCCCCGTCTGTCAAGTTCTTTTTTAATTCAACACACAATAAGGGCGCCATCTTTATCAAGTCGAAAGCGCAGAGTCGGAATGCCGGCGGCCCGCGAGGGCCGTTGGATGCCGCTTGCGGCTTTAATATTCTTTCTTCTTCTTCTTCTCGGGACCAACCCCCCTATTTTTCACCCAGTGAACATTGACGAAAAGTCACAAAAATGTTCACACCTCTAAAAATCGTGCCTCTCTACATTCTGGCTATTTCCCTTTTCTAAAATAAAAAAAATTGGCGCGTCAGCGCCCCCAAATGTACCAAAAATGCATTGAGAGATGGGAAATGACCCAAAACAAATCTGATCGTAGAATCATGAAATTTGGCGCAGAGGTAGATGGTGACAAGAGAAGTAAAAAATATTATTACGGCAACGCCGTCCGCCCAACCAAATGTCGGCCATATTGCTTCAAAAATGGCTAAACATGACTTCGGAGTTTTTCCAAACGTCGTACTTTTATGAACTCCTCCCAGGGCGTTGGCCCTAAAAAGCTGAAATTTGGTGAAAATGCTACTGAGGAGTGGGACATCAAAAGTTATCCAAATTACATTGATACCTGTCACGGTCTCTGTGCGGCGAAGCCGCAAACTGTAGCTAGAATTTCAGAAATCTCCCATATTTAAAATTTCTGCCGTTTGCGCAGATAAAGTCCGAATTGCGTCAAATTAGAATAAGTTGTTAAACTCTTTGCCCTAAACCTACTTGAAGTGAAATAAATTCATTTGGCGCCACAGCGCCCCCTACAGATTTTATATGGAGGTTAAATGTTTAGTTTTGCGAAATTATATGAAATTTGACACACAACTCAATTTTAGCATTCCCATCAAAAAAGTCAATGAGACCCATGTCATAATTGTTATGGCGTTGCCGTAACGATGACCGAAACCTTTCATGTTATTCCAATGGGGAAATCGCCAGACCATGTTTACACTTTAGACTTTCACAAACTCCTCCCAGGGGCTTTAGCCCTATTAACCTGAAATTTGGTGAGACTCATCTTCAGGACCATCAAAAGTTATCCACATTTTCATTCAAAGAGTCACGGTGTCTGTGCGGCAAAGCCGCACATTTTGCCAAGAATTCAAAATAAAATAGCTTTTTGATGGTAAAACAAAGGGGAGAAGATGTGACAGCGTCACAGATTCAGCAGTAGGCGTAATAAAAGGACAATTGGGGCGCGTTAGCGCCCCCTCCTCTTGCGGCGTGGCGGCGGTGTGGCGGCGGCGTGGCGAGGGCCGATCATTGCCGCTTGCGGCTATATTTGTATTTCTTCTTATAATCTTGATTTCATGTTTCTAACTGAAACATGGCTTGACAAAAACACAGGAAATGTATTTCTAAAAGAATCTGCTTCACCCAACTTCAAATTTGAATCTGAAACACGAGAAAACAAAAAAGGGGGTGGAGTCTGTGCTGTCTCTAGAGATTAAATAATGACCCGCAGGTTGTTCCTTGGGGTGTTTTCATCATTTGAGTATGTCTCCTTTAAAATGGAGCTAAAACAGTCTCCATCCATTCTCTTCATTGTTTTATACAAGCCTCTCCAGCACTGCCAACGTTTTATTGATGATTTTACTGAGATGTTTCAGTCGTATGCACAGACTTTGATGGTTTGGTCATTACAGGTGATTTCAATGTGCATGTTGATAATATGTGTGAAACGCTAAAGAGCTTGATGCTGTCCTTGGAACCTTCAGTCTTACTCAGCATGTGAGAGGCTCCAACCACAGCAGAGAGGCCCCACCCACAGCAGAGTGGCCCCACCCACAGCAGAGTGGCACCACCCACAGCAGAGTGGCCCCACCCACAGCAGAGTGCACACTCCTATCACAATTATGCAGACAACACTCAGATCTATGTTTCACTGTCGCAGGTGAATATGGACCAGTGGATTCACTCTGTCACTGCATCCAACAGATCAGTGTGTGGACCGGCCTCCTGCTGGTGCCAGAGGGCCTCCTGCTGGTGCCAGATGGCCTCCTGCTGGTGTCAGAGGGCCTCCTGCTGGTTCCAAAGGGCCTCCTGCTGGTGTCAGAGGGCCTCCTGCTGGTGCCAGATGGCCTCCTGCTGGTGTCAGAGGGCCTCCTGCTGGTTCCAGAGGGCCTCCTGCTGGTGCCAGAGGGCCTCCTGCTGGTGCCAGAGTCAGTGTGTGGAGGCAAAACAACTTTCTCCAGCTGAACTCAGACAAGACTGAAATCATGGTCTTTGTCACAGAAACAAACAGAGAAAGTGTCAGCGTCACCTCCAGAGTCTCGCTTTAAAACCTACAAATCAAGTTAGAAATCTGGGGGTAATAATGGACTCAGACTTGAACTTTAATAGCCACGTCAAATCAATAACATCAGCAGCTTTTTACCATCTAAAAAACATTGCCAAAATCAAAAATATAGTGTCTAAACCAGATTTGGAGAGACTTATCCATGTGTTTGTCTCCAGTAGATTAGACCGTATCGGCCTCCTGCTGGTGCCCAGAGTCAGGACTAAACATGGACCGGCCTCCTGCTGGTGCCAGAGTCAGGACTAAACATGGACCGGCCTCCTGCTGGTGTCAGAGTCAGGACTAAACATGGACCGGCCTCTTGCTGGTGCCAGAGTCAGGACTAAACATGGACCGGCCTCCTGCTGGTGCCAGAGTCAGGACTAAACATGGACCGGCCTCCTGCTGGTGCCAGAGTCAGGACTAAACATGGACAGGCCTCCTGCTGGTGCCAGAGTCAGGACTAAACATGGACCGACCTCCTGCTGGTGCCAGAGTCAGGACTAAACATGGACCGGCCTCCTGCTGGTGCCAGAGTCAGGACTAAACATAGACCGGCCTCCTGCTAGTGGCCAGAGTCAGGACTAAACATGGACCGGCCTCCTGCTGGTGCCAGAGTCAGGACTAAACATAGACCGGCCTCCTGCTAGTGGCCAGAGTCAGGACTAAACATGGACCGGCCTCCTGCTGGTGCCAGAGTCAGGACTAAACATGGACCGGCCTCCTGCTGGTGCCAGAGTCAGGACTAAACATGGACCGGCCTCCTGCTGGTGCCAGAGTCAGGACTAAACATGGACCGGCCTCCTGCTGGTGCCCAGAGTCAGGACTAAACATGGACAGACCTCCTGCTGGTGCCAGAGTCAGGACTAAACATGGACCGGCCTCCTGCTGGTGCCAGAGTCAGGACTAAACATGGACCGGCCTCCTGCTGGTGCCAGAGTCAGGACTAAACATGGACCGGCCTCCTGCTGGTGCCAGAGTCAGGACTAAACATGGACCGGCCTCCTGCTGGTGCCAGAGTCAGGACTAAACATGGACCGGCCTCCTGCTGGTGCCAGAGTCAGGACTAAACATGGACCGGCCTCCTGCTGGTGCCAGAGTCAGGACTAAACATGGACCGGCCTCCTGCTGGTGCCAGAGTCAGGACTAAACATGGACCGGCCTCCTGCTGGTGCCAGAGTCAGGACTAAACATGGACCGGCCTCCTGCTGGTGCCAGAGTCAGGACTAAACATGGACCGGCCTCCTGCTGGTGCCAGAGTCAGGACTAAACATGGACCGGCCTCCTGCTGGTGCCAGAGTCAGGACTAAACATGGACCGGCCTCCTACTGGTGCCAGAGTCAGGACTAAACATGGAACGGCCTCCTGCTGGTGCCAGAGTCAGGACTAAACATGGACCGGCCTCCTGCTGGTGCCAGAGTCAGGACTAAACATGGACCGGCCTCCTGCTGGTGCCAGAGTCAGGACTAAACATGGACCGGCCTCCTGCTGGTGCCAGAGTCAGGACTAAACATGGCCCGGCCTCCTGCTGGTGCCAGAGTCAGGACTAAACATGGACCGGCCTCCTGCTGGTGCCAGAGTCAGGACTAAACATGGACCGGCCTCCTGCTGGTGCCAGAGTCAGGACTAAACATGGACCGGCCTCCTGCTGGTGCCAGAGTCAGGACTAAACATGGCCCGGCCTCCTGCTGGTGCAGAGTAGATATAGCAGTGCTTATGACTGAAAGGATTTTCTTTGCACTCTTCTCTTTTATGTCTTAAACTGTTTTTTGATTTCTGTCATTTCTTTATGATTATTATTTATTTTTTGAAGCATGTTTGCCCCGTAGGCTTTATGGTACAGGACAGATGAGAGCCAAAGGGGGATTCGAGAGGAGGACGTGAAGTAAACGGTCGGAGTTGGGATTTGAACCCGAGCCTGGCATATGTGTGCTGTGCTCTGACCACTGGACCACCGGGCAGCACCATGTCTTGTCTCGTGTACATAATAAACTTGTCTACACTCCATTTGCACCTCACTGTTCTTAGACTTGTATTGTTGGTTTTGTTGTGACTCTTAGATTTAGTGAGTCAGAGTTATGAACCGGTTGAGAAGAAAAGTGAAAGCGCAAAACAACAAAACCTCTTTCATTAGGACGTGTTTTATACATTTGTTTGTTTTTCAAGTTGTCCTGATGTTCTTTGTTTCTGATGGTGATTTCACATTAATACATTTATGTTCCAACTGATGACAAATGTTCCTGAGTCAGTTGTAACTGTGCTTTATCTCGCTCCGTTGTCAGGGCAACAACGTCATCAAAAAATAAAGACAAAATGGAAACTGAAAGAAGATTTGAGCAAAACAATAACTCCACAGACACTTCTATGAGTCATGATTCTTGCTTTTCTCACACAGTGGTTTTATTTTCTTATGTTTGTGTTTGGACGACTTTGTGCAGTTTTCACCAAATTCAATTAGAAAAACGTCGGGAAATTTAAATCCAATGTCTTCATTTCTGTTTGTGTGTTTGATGGATTCTTGGTCATGTCTCACGAGGTGATTGACACTGACCATGTGACCTCACACATGTGGGAGGGGCTTCTACACTCATCATAATGTAATATTCTGAAGGTAAACTGCATATTCTCTACTTATAGTACAACAAGCTAGTATTTACAAAAATAATAATACTTTGGGATCAAATGTTCAAATGTTTTTTTTTATCTTCTCTCAAATGTGTACTGAAGTACTCAAGTACTCAAGTACTCAAGTACTCAAGAACTTAAGTACTCATGAACTCATGAACTCAACTTTGATTTTATTACATAATTTGCCATGACGAGCTGCAGTAAATATTAACAGTATAAGAATGAATCTGCCGCACGAGAAAACACAATAATTCACCAAATAAATCATATCTTTGACACATGTAAAGATCAACTTAATAATAAATATTGCATTTTATTTATTTTTTGCATCTAAAATGGACCAGATCTAAATAAATAAAAAAATATAATAAATTAAAAGGTTGATCATTTATTCTTTATATTTAGATAGAAGAAAATCTGACGAGAAAGACAAACAAATATGATGTCATCTTTCACAGCCCTTTTGTGTCCAGAGGGCACATTTCATTTCTTCTTTGACTGATTGTCTTCAGGCGGCTCACGGCCGAAGTATTTCCACTGTGATCAAATATATAAAGGTTAAACAGCACACATTTATAACACTGACAAATGAAATACATCAACAAACTTACAACAATATATGCCAGGGCACAAGTGGTACCAAACAAAAGAGGGTTGATGCCGCTCAGGGTCACGTTGCCCACCTTAACGACTGCGGTGCCCACCATCATGACAATGGCATTCCTGTGAAGGGCAGTAGAACATCCACAGAAATACTTTCACTTTCATGTTTGTGTCTTTAAATCCTACATTAAAATTATATATAAAAAGTAAATATAAAAACATATAAAATGAGGAATGTTTTGAAATGAAATGAAAATCTTTCCCTGTGAATGAACTGGACCCTTAACATTAAGATTATGATCAAATACATGATTATTATAGATCTTTACTGTAGATAATGATAAAGATCCTTTACATGTGGACGAGCCTCAACATTCACCATGAAACATGGATATTTAACAAACCTTTTCCATCAAATATATTCTATTTAAGTATTAAGATACTTCCCATTACTGCACACTACTCTGTGTGTACATAAACATTCACAGTACTATAGTGTATTATATTAAAGTATAAACTGTACTTAAGCTTCGAATGGCATCGTTCCTCACGGCAACAGGTCAATCCTCCTGAATGACTAATGATTAATCTAATGACCTGTA
The DNA here is from genome assembly GCF_026437365.1 of Eucyclogobius newberryi. Classification (NCBI taxonomy): domain Eukaryota; kingdom Metazoa; phylum Chordata; class Actinopteri; order Gobiiformes; family Gobiidae; genus Eucyclogobius; species Eucyclogobius newberryi. The sequence goes on from NW_027315846.1 coordinate 2,254,422, forward strand.
TAATCCTGATCAGGGATGTCTCAAATATAGATACAATAAACACTGACATCTTTATTTACTTTCTAGATCTCGTTCCTCCAGGTCAGGGCCGGTCACACGTTTTGGTCGAAGATCTGACTCTAACATTGTAGTCGAGTCCAACAATACTGCTCACAATACTTTGATCTGAATAATCAAAATCAATCAATTAACCAAATGATCCAGTCACGTGTGATCCTTCCTGAGCCTGTAGTGTGACAGAGTCTTTTCTGTCCATTTGTTGTTGTAAACACACATTTACCTAAATGCAAATAAAGGAACCTTACTTTCCATAGCCATGCTTTCCATATCACCTCGCTTTAGGTCTTTTTGAGACTTGTGTGACTTGTTCTGTTGTGACTCTTAGAGTTACACAGGGAAACAGAAACATACTTTACACAGGTCAGAATTGGGACTAAACTCTAAACTATTATTTATATTTACCCGCATATAGTATAGTTTAATTCACTATCATAATGGATATGTTAATTCGTGTTTTGGACATATATAAATTACGAGTGATGAGGGGGACAATGATGATGGTGAAGGTGACAGCAGATCTGTTTCTGTTTTTTCGTGTTTAGTCTTTTCTTTCCCTTTATTTACCGCTGTGTTTTTATTGACCTATGTTTATATGATAAAAAGGAGAAGAAAAAAAAAGAAGTAGATTTGTTCACATTACGAGAACTTTACATTTATGGACCTCGTTGTGTGCATTTTCTCTATTTTAGTCCCAGTTTAGTCACATTTCTGATGTCAACACTCTGAACCCAGTGAACCTCGGCCACGTTTCCCCCTCACATTCATTTCACTTTTTCCTCTCACAAACAAAATCAAATCAAATGTCTTCCTGTGCGGATCGCTGACCACTCGTCGCGGCTGAATCTTATACATACTTATACATACTTGTCTGATCAAATCAGGCCTTAAGATCGCTCCACTCACACCCAATATAGCAAGATCAAATGTTCTGATGTCAAGACTGATGAACTCTTCCCTGACTCCAGCCACACCAAAAAAGCCGTCCCACCCATCCCCCCTCGCCTTTCACCTGGTATCTCCCATAGCTAGGATGCACTGGGTCTCAGCGTTGCCGGGATTTATTGTCATATTAAAAATCAAACCAACCCGGGGCCCTATGTAAAAAGAGCCCCCCCTAGTGCTATTTCTGTAGTCACATCACACAGAGATGGGAAAACAAAATGCGAGTCAGGCCAAATCTGAGAAATGTGATTCATATTCCCTGTGAAAAGATAAAGCCCAGTCCCACTGAAACTAGTCTGAAACTTGCTGTGCTAAATGTCAGATCTTTATGTAACAAATCACTCTGAATTAATGATTGTATTTCTTCTTATAATCTTGATTTTATGTTTTTAACTGAAACATGGCTTGACAAAAACACAGGAAATGTATTTCTAATAGAATCTGCGCCACCCAACTTTAAGTTTGAATCTGAAACAGGAGAAAACAAAAAAGGGGGTGGAGTCTGTGCTGTCTTTAGAGATGAAATAATGACCCGCAGGTTGTCTTTTGGGGTGTTTTCATCATTTGAGTATGTATCCTTTAAAATGGAGCTAAAACAGTCTCCATCCATTCTCTTCATTGTTTTACACAAGCCTCTCCAGCACTGCCAAAGTTTTATTGATGATTTTACTGAGATGTTTCAGTCGTATGCACAGACTTTGATGGTTTGGTCATTAAAGGTGATTTTAATGTGCATGTTGATAATATGTGTGACAGAAACACTGTAGGGTATTTGACTTGTCTCCTCTGCACACATTTATTCCAATATGTAATGTATATTCTCTGGGACTAACCATTACATAGTGGACAACATGTGTAGGGTTTTAAGTAGTTAATGTTCATATTTATATTTAAAAGGGACACCATCTGAAGCTTAATCCGCAAACATTAATACCTACTCAGTCTCATTCTCTGGAAGGGAGAGGCATCTTGTCTTTGTGATTTTAATGCATTTTTTCCTTTTGTGTGAAGCACTTGGGCACTTTGCCTTGGGTACATCATAAACTTGTCTACATTCCATTTGCACCTCACTATTCTTAGACTTGTAATATTTGTTCTGTTGTGACTCGTGGATTTAGTGAGTCAGAGTTATGAACCGGTTTGAGAAGAAAAGTGAAAGCACAAAACAATAAAACCTCTTTGTTTTTGACCAAACAAATGAAATTCATCCTGATGTCTTTATATTTATACATTTGTTTGTTCCTGATGGTGCTTGATTATACATTAATACATTTATGCTCCAACTGATGACAAATGTTCCCTCCGTTGTCAGGGCAACAACGTCATCAAAAAATAAAGACGGAATGAAAACTGAAAGTAAATTTGAGCAAAACAACAACTCCACAGACAGTTCTATGAGTCGTGCCGTCCACGATTCTTGCTTTTCACACGCTGTGGTTGAATTTTCTTATGTTTGTGTTTGGACGACTTTGTGTTGGGCAGTGTGGGTCTGGTCACACTTGCATTGAGCTGCAAAGTGTGCGTGGGTCCTGATGAACCAATGAAGAGCAGCGCAGCGCCCCCTGGAGGCTCCGTTTAGAGCAGACACAGACGTTATAATAAAGCCTAATTTTGCCGAACGTAACGAGGAACATAAATGTGGAAAATGTTCTTGTAACTCCCGATCACACGACTACATTCAGTCAAGTGTGGCAGAACAAAGTCATGTCATTTCAGCTTTAGGCCTGTATTCTACCTCGAAATATTATAATTCATGTATATTCAAGTATATTGTGAAAAATAACTAGCCCAACTCTAATAATCTGTTATAATATAATATACGTACTTAGAAAAGTGGCATCAAAGATGTGAAGTTCTGGACAAGATTTACCTTTAGATTTAGACACACACACACACACACACACACCTCCACACACACACACACACACACACACCTCCACACACACACACACACACACACACCTCCACACACACACACACACACACACACCTCCACACACACACACACACACACACACCTCCACACACACACACCTCCACACACACACACACACACACACAGACACACACACACAGACACACACACACACACAGACACACACACACAGACACACACACACACACACACAAACACACACACACACACACACACACCTCCACACACACACACACAAACACACACACACACACACACAGACACACACACACACACACACACTCACACACACACACACAGACACACACACACAGACACACACACACAGACACACACACACACACACACACACCTCCACACACACACACACACACACACACACACAGACACACACACACAGACACACACACACACACACACACACAAACACACACAAACACACACACCTCCACACACACAGACACACACACACACACACACACACAAACACACACAAACACACACACCTCCACACACACAAACACACACACACACTCACACCTCCACACACACAGACACACACACACACACACGTTGGTCACTTTTCACAGTTGTGGTTCGGCTCTGTGATGATGTCATAATCCCCACGTGTCGTGTTGTTCATGTCGTGGATTAAATACATCGATAATCTAAAGGTTTGTTTGCAGTTCGCTCTTGTGCGTTTGCGACGCTTGTGTCACGGTAAATGTCATCGCAGCTGCGCGTTTGCTCTCGCCGCATCGATCCCGCTCAAACCCCCTATTGTCCCCGCTGTCTCCGCCCTATTGTCCCCGTGTTCTCCGCCCCGTGTTGTCACGTTCCCGCTGTTCCTTTGACCCACATACTGTACATTTATCCGGCTCCTTCTTCCCATCTCTGCAGAGGCCGCCTTCACCTTTGAACGCACGTATGCGCCGTAACACGCCCCCTGTGGCTACGCCGGCGTCCGCCTGACCTTTCAAAGAGTCCATAGGTGTCGTGCGGTGGACCCGGGCCCCGTCTCGCGCCGCTCCGCAGATCTTGACCCACTTTGAGGCATGTTTCTGTAGGAATAACGCATGAATAACGCATGAAGGCGGCGGTAACGTTGCATCATTCGCTTGGGAACTCGGGGGCCGTTGGGGAAAAGACGCGGAGCCCATCGGACGTGAATCGTGGTTGTTTCTGTTCGAGTCCCGGGTTTTAGTGGATTTGATTCTGGAGCTGGATCGGGTCCGGTTTAGTCGAGTTTATGTCAGAAAAAGTGTCTTATTTTCATGTCATTTTGGCCATGAAACCAACGTGTGGATTATTTATGGAAGGATTGGAAACTAATACAGGACAAAACCCAAATGACAAAATACAATATACATACAATACACATACAGTATAATACAATATACGTACAATATAATACAATATAATGCAATATACATACAATATACATACAATATAATACAATCCACATACAATATAATACAATAAATGCACAATATAATACAATATACATAGAATATAATGCAATATACATAGAATATAATACAATATACATAGAATATAATACAATATTATACAAAATACCTCAGGACGTTTTTAATTTACAGGAAAAGACAGTAAAACCCGCATTGCCCTTGTTTTAAATCATTTTATCTCATAGTGTTTGTGTAAATGTGTTTTCATGTATTTGTTAATTGTATTGAATGTTTTATTGGTGTTTTATCTGGATATTAACCTGTGTTAGTGGTCTGTGTTTTAACAGGATCCATGAAATGGAGAACTTTTCTCATTGTGCTTTCCCTGTATAAATAAATGAAATGATGACCCACATGAGCCGGTGCATGAGTGAAGCAACCTTCTGCTTTAGCTCAGGCTCCTTTCATCCTTTTTTACTTTTGAGTCCTTTTTTAAACCTGGTCTATAATAGTCCTACTTCAGGGAGACGCTTCCCCCTGTGGCTTTGTCATGAGACTCATATTTAAATCTCTATTTCGATCCCAATGGGAAAAATGACTTTGACTGGTTTCAATACTCTTTTTTGAGTAGTTTCGTGCAGCCTTTTGCGTCGTCTTATCGTCTTATACTTGTGCTGATACAGATCAAGGCAAGAGCATTCTCAATCTGAGGCTGCTCTTCCTTGTTCACCATCAGTCTTGTAATGGGCTATCAGCCTCCTATTGTAACCTGACTTTGGCTCCCTCCTCACTACATGTACAGTGAGTACATGATTAGCATCCGAATGCCCCGGGGGTCTGCCGCTCCAGGGTTTCAAGACACTATTATAAACGACTGGAAGATTGATTCTGTTTAAGGATGGATTCTCTTTTTGAACAAACATTGCCTCTTTAACTCTTGCTCTTCATCTTTTGTCCTGCTCAGAATCTTCTCCTCACTGTCTGTGATCGAGTGGTCTTTAAGATGCAGATGCACGACGCTCTGTGGTCCTGAACTCCAGTGTCTGACGTGCTGATAAAGCCTCTTGTGCAGTGGCTGTTACGTCTCACTATGTGGCGCTCTTCACACTTTTCTTCACTGCATTGGACAGAATAAACTGCATTAATCTGTTTTTGTGTTGCATCTTGTCCATAAGATGAACCAGTTTGTGTCTTAAAGTGTTGCCGAGTTTAAAATAAACAGGTCCCGAGACAAAAGGGATAGAAACACCCTTCCTTCTCTGTTCTGTCTCCTTTTTGTCCCTTTTGTCTTGCGTCTTGGTTCTCTTCCCTCTGTTGAGAGCCCACGCGGGGTATCCACAGACTGAGAGGGCATTTTGGTTGTCTTTTTCCTCTTTCCTCTTGCCCTCTGAGCTGGTGGGCTCTTTTTGGGCTCTGTGTTGTAAAGTTCCGTGTGTGTGTAGGTTCCCTATATACTTCCCGTCCTCTCCTCTGACCGTGGAACAATCGAAGGCCAAGCGGTTCTCCTTAGGGTCTTCTCTTGTAAACCTGTTGTTCAGGTCCACAGCTTTGATGTGCTCTGAGAAGGCTTCAGCTCTTGTTTCTGGATTGTCACAAATGTGTCGTCCAGTGGTACAAAAGACTTGGGGCAGTGCCTGAAAAGGAGGTCAAGGAGATCACGGAGGTCAAGGAGGAGAAGGCTATCTTAATCTATTTAGGACTGTATTTTCCAGTTTAAAAGTAGTTTTAATAATAACTCTCCAGAGACACTGAGGGCTGTGGGTCTGTGAACGCTTCAATAAAATAGCACAGAACATAAAAATGATCAAACATACGCTATATAAATACATACAATTGTTTAACTAGAATATTAAAATACGCTTGTCAGATCAGTTTTATTTATATACCGCATTCCACTTGCATTCTCCTTCTCCCAACGCCTCATCTTCTCGTTTATTCAAATGAGTGAACGAAAGCGTCTCGATTCCTCTCCAGTTTTCTCGTGAATAGTGCATGTGAATAATCGAATCCTTCCGCCGTCCGCCGCGTTTAACTGTGAGCGATCTGAAGCGTCACGACGTCTCCAGGTTTAAGCCGCCTCGCTCTCTCTCATCGTCTCGTTGGGTTAATGTGGCCCCGGAGGATTGAGGAAATCCTCCGCTGTTACGAGCGGTGAAATGAGCAGGAAAAACCAATCGAGCGCGCGCGAGTGCGAGAGGAGACTCCGGCGCCGAGATGAAACGTATCTAACGGAGCCGAGAGCCGGTGCAGAGACGAGGACGGCGTTTTGGGATTATCGCGTTTTGACATGCAGCCGGTTAATCCCGCGTTAATGTCACGGGAATAACGCGGCGGACGTTGAGCGGCATTAAGATTAATTTTGCACGTTTGAGCAGTTGTTATATGGAATAAATGAGGTTAGAGAGATTAACCTGACCCACGACCTACTCACGGAGGCGAGATGCCGGTGGCGGGAGGCGTATTAGTTTAACCTCAGGCACATCACGGTAAAAAAACTGAATATAAAGTGTTTTTATCTTGCTGCTTGTGTCACATTCACTTTAGTAAAAATGTAACCCTCAAATCTTGATCTCGCCAGTCTCTGAAGGCTGTGGGCGTGGCACGTTACAGTTGAGATTGAAGATGTAATCATGTTTTCCGTTGCTAAGAGACACCAACGCGGCAGGACAGTGTTCAGCAGCGTCTCCCTTTATTTCAACGTTTTTGTTCACTTACTTCCTGTGCGTCGATCAAAAGCGCTGTATGGAAACAAGTTAGACCGGAACCACATAAATATACTGTACGTATGAAGCAGGAAAAACTGAATAAATGTACACAAAATAAAATAAGTGCAACACAATACACACCAAATATAAATTCCCCAAATACATGTAAATTAAATAGAAACTAATCTTAAATAAATTCATATGTTACAGAACGTTAAACCATTTCAAAGTTGGTCATCTGGACAAATGTTTTTAATTTAAAAAGATGAGGTTATGGTTAAAGCGCCCCCTACAGGTCGGACGACTCATTGAACTAAAACGCAGCTGAGATAAATATATTTCGAATTTTGCTAAAAAAAATTATAAAATGGTATCACAGAACAGCAAAAAATGTTTTGGTTTATAATTTCACTAGGAAAATACCCAGCAACCACTGGGCCAAAACTCATCTAAAGTGACAATTTAGAAATATATGAGAGCGACCTTGAGGATGTGACCCGCGTGGTTAAAGTCCTCTGTACATCTTCTGAGCTTCTCCGTCACTTCAGATTTAACCGTTTTGATACTAAATCCACTCGTCTTCCTCCTCTTCCTCCTCCTCCTCCTCCTCCTCCTCCTCCTCCTCCTCCTCTTCCTCTTCCTCCTCTTCTTCCTCTTCCTCTTCCCATCTGTACTTTTACGTCTCGCTTTCTTCAATCTCCTTGTTTACCTTTTCTGTAGCGAGCTTAGCGGGTTTTGTCCAAATGTTTCCTAATCCTCTGTGTTTATGCCTGGGGGGAGGTCGCGGGGGGGTCGCGGGGGGTCGCGGGGGCGGGGCGCTGGCGAGCTCCAGAGGATAAACGGTCAGGAGCGGTTAAATGTGGCGTTTTGGAAGTGAGCCAGAGTGCTCTGCCCCAGTGACACGAGCTTGAGCCAGGCTTATGTAACGAGCCGACAGGAGCAACTATACGGCCAATTACACCAGCGATTCAGGCTCTGAACTGTCGGGGTGATGGGCGTGTCGTAAACTGTCGGGGTGATGGGCGTGTCGTAAACTGTCGGGGTGATGGGCGTGTCGTAAACTGTCGGGGTGATGGGCGTGTCGTAAACTGTCGGGGTGATGGGCGTGTCGTAAACTGTGATGGGCGTGTCGTAAACTGTCGGGGTGATGGGCGTGTCGTAAACTGTCGGGGTGATGGGCGTGTCGTAAACTGTGATGGGCGTGTCGTAAACTGTCGGGGTGATGGGCGTGTCGTAAACTGTCGGGGTGATGGGCGTGTCGTAAACTGTCGGGGTGATGGGCGTGTCGTAAACTGTCGGGGTCATGGGCGTGTCGTAAACTGTCGGGGTGATGGGCGTGTCGTAAACTGTCGGGGTGATGGGCGTGTCGTAAACTGTCGGGGTGATGGGCGTGTCGTAAACTGTCGGGGTCATGGGCGTGTCGTAAACTGTCGGGGTGATGGGCGTGTCGTAAACTGTCGGGGTGATGGGCGTGTCGTAAACTGTCGGGGTGATGGGCGTGTCGTAAACTGTCGGGGTGATGGGCGTGTTGTAAACTGTCGGGGTGATGGGCGTGTCGTAAACTGTCGGGGTGATGGGCGTGTTGTAAACTGTCGGGGTGATGGGCGTGTCGTAAACTGTCGGGGTGATGGGCCTGTCGTAAACTGTTGGGGTGATGGGCGTGTCGTAAACTGTCGGGGTGATGGGCGTGTCGTAAACTGTCGGGGTGATGGGCGTGTCGTAAACTGTCGGGGTGATGGGCGTGTCGTAAACTGTCGGGGTGATGGGCGTGTCGTAAACTGTCGGGGTGATGGGCGTGTCGTAAACTGTCGGGGTGATGGGCGTGTCGTAAACTGTGATGGGCGTGTCGTAAACTGTCGGGGTGATGGGCGTGTCGTAAACTGTCGGGGTGATGGGCGTGTCGTAAACTGTCGGGGTGATGGGCGTGTCGTAAACTGTCGGGGTGATGGGCGTGTCGTAAACTGTCGGGGTGATGGGCGTGTCGTAAACTGTCGGGGTGATGGGCGTGTCGTAAACTGTCGGGGTCATGGGCGTGTCGTAAACTGTCGGGGTGATGGGCGTGTCGTAAACTGTCGGGGTGATGGGCGTGTCGTAAACTGTCGGGGTGATGGGCGTGTCGTAAACTGTCGGGGTCATGGGCGTGTCGTAAACTGTCGGGGTGATGGGCGTGTCGTAAACTGTCGGGGTGATGGGCGTGTCGTAAACTGTCGGGGTGATGGGCGTGTCGTAGTGTAGGTTTGTACTTTGGGGAGACATGGATTTGTGTCGTAGTATATCATAGTCAGAAGTTAGGTTTTGCGACTTCTGATTAATCCCATTTATTCTTTTAAGTAAAAAGGTCCTGGACGAGCGGCTGCAGCGTTTAAGTTTCAACATGAACATTGAAATAACACGGGTTTACGAGAAACAATTTCACATCATTGAGGCGGGTAAATTCAATTCAATTTAATTCTTTAATGCCCTAAATCACAGCGAAAACTGCATTTGCCTCGAAGGGGGACAGTGAGAACAGATTAAACAATGTTCAAAGGGACTTGAACATCTCTTGTTCTTAGACAAATGTCCCAGAGTCCCGTGTCCTCAGACCCTCCCTCTGTCCTTAGACCCTCCTTCTGTCCTTAGACCCTCCTTCTGTCCTTAGACCCTCCTTCTGTCCTTAGACCCTCCTTCTGCAGGACAAACTACCTGGAGAAGTTCCACAGTGAAGGAGAGATCTGACTCCCTCAGACGGACGTGAGAGAGACAGTGGAGCTGGAGCCACTCAGGAGGAGAACCAGTTCTTCAGGAGGAGAACCAGTTCATCAGGAGGAGAACCAGTTCTTCGAGGCAGATAAAGAACTGTTCATATGGAGTAGAGACCGTTTCTCCAGGAGAGGATCATCTGGATTCACAGGTCCAGACCATGTGTCTGTTCCACTGCTCACGAGGAAGTGAGAGGAGGAGGAGGAGGAGGAGGAGGAGGAGGGGGAGAAGAAGGAGGAGAAGAAGAAGAAGAAGAAGAAGAAGAAGGAGGAGGAGAAGAAGAAGAAGAAGAAGAAGAAGAAGAAGAAGAAGAAGAAGAAGAAGAAGAAGAAG
>NW_027315846.1:2264648-2292148 GCF_026437365.1 Eucyclogobius newberryi
TGTTTCCGTCCGACCGTTTGACTTTCACGATGTTTCCGTCAGATCGTTTGACTTCCACAATATTTCCATCAGATCGTTGACTTTCACGATGTTTCCGTCAGATCGTTGACTTCCACGATATTTCCGTCAGATCGTTTGACTTCCACGATATTTCTGTCAGATCGTTTGACTTCCCACGATATGTCCGTCAGATCGTTTGACTTCCACGATATTTCCGTCAGATCGTTTGACTTCCACGATATTTCCGTCAGATCGTTTGACTTCCACGATGTTTCCGTCAGATCGTTTTGACTAACTGCGTTCCACGATGTTTCCGTCAGATCGTTTGACTTCCACAATATTTCCATCAGATCGTTTGACTTTCACGATGTTTCCGTCAGATCGTTTGACTTCCACGATATTTCCGTCAGATCGTTTGACTTCCACGATGTTTCCGTCAGATCGTTTGGACTAACTGCGTTCCACGATGTTTCCGTCAGATCGTTCGACATCGAGGCGACGCTCCCGATGGACTCCACCCTGTCCGTGTCCATTTACGACTGGGACCTGGTGGGGACGGACGACCTGATCGGCGAGACCAAGATCGACCTGGAGAACCGCTTCTACAGCAAATACCGGGCCACGTGCGGAGTCGCTCGGACCTACTCCATGTGAGCCGCCGACCACTCTGATTACCGCGAGCGAAGAAGCGGCCGAATATTCCGTTAACCCGCTATTCTTTTTTGCGTTCCCTTGTAGCCACGGGTACAACGTGTGGCGAGACCCGATGAAGCCGACGCACATCCTGTCGAAGTTGTGCAAAGATGGGAAACTGGACGGGCCGCACTACGGGCCACAGGGAAAGTGAAGGTGGAGAACCGCGTGTTCATGGGACCGACCGAGATCGAGGACGAAAACGGTACGAGCGGCCATGCCTTAAGCCGCCGTGTTTGGGCCTTTTAAAGATTCGTGGATGTCACAAATCGAGAGAGAGAGAAATAGATCGCAGATTCTGTAGCGGCGGCCATCTTGCGAATCGAGAAGCGGCAAAGTTCTAGTGTAAAAACAGGGAGATAAAATTTAAATAAAATGGTATATTTGTGTCCGAATTAAGCAGAACTCGACCTAAGTCAGTCAGGACATTTCACCTCCGAATTATGAACATGATATTCACCTAAAAACACTGCACTGGTTTGTATTTGATAGAGGATTAAACTTTGTGTGTCCCTATTAGCATTAGATACACAGTAGCATTAGCATTAGATAAACAGTGCCATAAGCATGACTTAATTCTAACAATACTATTGACTATAACACACCAAAAACAACAGTTTGACAAGTTTTTTTTGGTTTTATTTCATCACAAATCCCAAAATCATCAGTGACCTTTTAGAAAATAAAGCTTGACACTTATTACTAAACAACAACAACAACAACAACAACAACAACAACAACAACAACAACAACAACCATTTGTCCACACTGTCTACAAACTTTATTTTACTGCCTCATTAAAAGAAATGGGCTGAAACATTTATATCAGTATTTCAAACAAGTCGCTCTGCGACCTAAAGTTTGTATCACGCTGTGGGACGTTTCACGGTGACGGACCCTTTTGTCTCAGGTTTGAAGAAGCAGACGGACGAGCACGTGGCCCTGAGCGTGTTGAACCACTGGAGCAGATCCCCAAAGCCGGCTGCAAACTGGTGCCCGAGCACGTGGAGACGAGGCCGCTGCTGCACCCGGACAAACCGGGCATCGAGCAGGTGCGACATCCACCCAACGCCACGCACCCGTGTCAGGGTTGTTTTCAGACCGAGCTGATCTTATTTGGATTGCAGTTCAATTAAAATGCGGTTCATTGTAAAAGCTTTATTCTTTAATTCTCCGCGGACGACTTCCTGGGTGAAAACGCCACAGATCTTTGACGCAAATGTTTTAACAGGGCAATTTTACTGTTTTTCTAATCACATTTGAATCACGAATTTGCTTTCATTACTTTAGCATTAGCATTAATTAATCTGGTGACTGCAGGCTTTTTGATATAGAATGTTTACGACATAAGGTGTTTTTATTGAGAAAAATCTGATATTTTTAATTATTTTTTGGACATTTTGATTTAATAATGCATTTGTTTACATCTTATCTTATACATATTCCTACATTTATACAATTATAATTTCGTCATATAAGTCCATCATAACTAGGTTTTTGTCCAGAAAGGTACACTTAGATTTCTGGATGACTTCTTTGTACTGTGCTAATTTGTTTATTTATTTATTAGTTTGTTTGTTTGTTTGTTTGTGTTTGTTTCCAGGGCCGGATAGAGATGTGGGTGGACATGTTCCCCAAGACATGACGGCACCAGGACCAGCCCTCGACATTGCACACGAAAACCAAAGAAGTACGTTATCCGTGCTTGTGCTGGATGCCTCTCCCCGCTCTTAACACCCACTTTAACTTGTCTCAGTAAGGCCTAAAAATCATGTGCGTCCATTTTGTTTGTTTTTTGTCCAGGTTTGAGTTGAGGGTGATCATCTGGAACACGGACGAGGTTGTGTTAGAGGACGACGACATTTTCACCGAGAAAAATCCAGCGACATATTTGTCAGAGGGTAAAATAATAATAATATAATACAAAATATAGCCGCGAGCGGCAATGATCGGCCCTCGCCACGCCGCCGCCACGCCGCAAGAGGAGGGGGCGCTAACGCGCCCCAATTGTCCTTTTATTACGCCTACTGCTGAATCTGTGACGCTGTCACATCTTCTCCCCTTACCTCTGTATCTACCTGCGTTGCACCAATGAAATTTCCCCATGTGGACAATAAAGGATTATCTTATCTTATCTTATCTTATCTATCTTTGTTTTGCCATCAAAAAGCAATTTTATTTTGAATTCTTGGCAAAATGTGCGGCTTTGCCGCACAGACACCGTGACTCTTAGATAAAATGTGGATAACTTTTGATGGTCCACCCCTGAAGATGAGTCTCACCAAATTTCAGGTTAATATGTCTAACGCCCTAAGAGAGTTTGTGAAAGTCTAAAGTGTAAACATGTTCTGGCGATTTCCCCATTGGAATAACATGGAAGGTTTCGGTCATCGTTATGGCAAAGCCATAACAATTATGACATGGTCTCATTGACTTTTTTGATGGGGATGCCAAATTGAGTTGTGTGTCAAATTCATATAATTTCGCAAAACTAAATATTTAAACTCCATATAAAATCTGTAGGGGGCGCTGTGGCTCCAAATTAATTTATTTCACTTCAAGTAGTTTAGGGCAAAGAGTTTAACAACTGATTCTAATTTGACGCAATTCGGACTTTATCTGCGCAAACGGCAGAAATGTTAAATTGGGAGATTCTGAAATTCTTGCTACAGTTTGCGGCTTCGCGCACAGAGACCGTGAGAGGTATCAATGTAATTTGGATAACTTTTGATGTCCCACTCCTCAGTAGCATTTTCACCAAAATTTCAGCTTTTTAGGGCCAACGCCCTGGGAGGAGTTCGTAAAAGTACGACGTTTGGAAAAACTCCGAGTCATGTTTAGCATTTTTGAAGAATATGGCCGACATTTGGTTGGGCGGACGGCGTTGCCGTAATAATATTTTTTACTTCTCTTGTCACCACCTACCTCTACGCCAAATTTCATGATTCTACGATCAGATTTTTTTTGGGTCATTTCCCATCTCTCAATGCATTTTTGGTACATTTGGGGGCGCTGACGCGCCAATTTTTTTAATTTTAGAAAAAGGAAATAGCCAGAATGTAGAGAGGCACGATTTTTAGAGGTGTGCTAATTTTGTGACTTTTCGTCAATGTTCACTGGTGTGAAAAATAGGGGGTTGGTCCCGAGAAGAAGAAGAAGAAGAAGAAGAAGAAGAAGAAGAAGAGAAGAAGAAGAAGAAGAAGAAGAAGAAGAAGAAGAAGAAGAGAAGAAGAAGAAGAAGAAGAAGAAGAAGAAGAAGAAGAAGAAGAAGAAGAAGAAGAAGAAGAAGAAGAAGAAGAGAAGAAGAAGAAGAAGAAGAAGAAGAAGAAGAAGAAGAAGAAGAAGAAGAAGAAGAAGAAGAAGAAGAAGAAGAAGAAGAAGAAGAAGAAGAAGAAGAAGAAGAAGAAGAAGAAGAAGAAGAAGAAGAAGAAGAAGAAGAAGAAGAAAGAAGAAGAAGAAGAAGAAGAAGAAGAAGAAGAAGAAGAAGAAAGAAGAAGAAGAAGAAGAAGAAGAAGAAGAAGAAGAAGAAGAAGAAGAAGAAGAAGAAGAAGAAGAAGAAGAAGAAGAAGAAGAAGAAGAAGAAGAAGAAGAAGAAGAAGAAGAAGAAGAAGAGAAGAAGAAGAGAAGAAGAAGAAGAAGAAGAAGAAGAAGAAGAAGAAGAAGAAGAAGAAGAAGAAGAAGAAGAAGAAGAAGAAGAAGAAGAAGAAGAAGAAGAAGAAGAACGAAGAAGAAGAAGAAGAAGAAGAAGAAGAAGAAGAAGAAGAAGAAGAAGAAGAAGAAGAAGAAGAAGAAGAAGAAGAAAGAAGAAGAAGAAGAAGAAGAAGAAGAAGAAGAAGAAGAAGAAGAAGAAGAAGAAGAAGAAGAGAGAAGAAGAAGAGAAAAAGAAGAAGAAGAAGAAGAAGAAGACGAAGAAGAAGAAGAAAGAAGAAGAAGAAGAAGAAGAAGAAGAAGAAGAAGAAGGAAAAGAAGAAGGAAAGAAAGAAAGAAAGAAAGAAAGAAAGAAAGAAGAAAGAAGAAAGAAAGAAAAGAAAGAATAATATTCCGATGCGAAAAACAATGTTACCCATTTTTCAAATATCATAAACTATACATTTTCGGAAAGCGCTCGCGCTTTCCTACCTCATGGTGTGGGTCCCTGGTCACTGACGGGTACTTTCGATAATATTGAGTGGGCTCCGCCCACTTTGTGTTTTTGGCCCTCTATACAGTAATAATGTTCCATTTTTGCATTACATGCTTATATGCACGGAACATGCAAGAGATGGGGAACGTATTCGTGAGCTACTTAGGGCAAATGAGTGCCAATGTAAAGTGCTCGTTTAGTGCGAACATTTGCACGGGCTTTGCCCGTTTACAACGGTAATGTTCCATTTTCCTACAACTAATTAGTATGCACGGGGCGTGCATGAGTGGAGGAGTGCGTTAGTGAGTGTTTGGAAGTGGGCGAGCGCTTAGCGCTCGATTTCGTGCGCACTATGTGCGCACTTTCGCAGCCGTGCTTCGCACGGCCTTACGAGACTAATAGGCCTCTCTATTTTTTACTTCTCTTGTCACCATCTACCTCTGCGCCAAATTTCATGATTCTACGATCAGATTTTTTTTGTACATTTGGGGGCGCTGACGCGCCAATTTTTTTTTATTTTAGAAAAGGGAAATAGCCAGAATGTAGAGAGGCACGATTTTTAGAGGTGTGCACATTTTTTGGACTTTTCGTCAATGTTCACTGGGTGAAAAATAGGGGGGTTGGTCCCGAGAAGAAAGAAAGAAAGAAGAAGAAAGAATTAAAGCCGCAAGCGGCATCCAACGGCCCTCGCGGGCCGCCGGCCTTCCGACTCTGCGCTTTCGACTTGATAAAGATGGCACCCTTATTGTGTTGAATTAAAAAAGAACTTGACAGACGGCGACACATTGGACATGGCCAATCCAGTGTAAATCAACACAAGTGTCAGTCAAATTTGCTGCTCCGCCGCACAGAGACCGTAGCCCTTAGAATATAAATATGGATAACTTTTGATGCCCCGCTTGTGTAGATGATATTTCCCAAAGTAAAGCTTGATCGGGCTATTGCCCACGGAGGAGTTTGTTAAAGTGTGAAGGGTAAAATCTGAACATTTCATAGATTTAGCGCTTTTCCCATCTGTGACAGTATATTTGCAGCTCCACGGCACAGAGACCGTACCACTTAAAATCAAAATATGGATAACTTTTGATGCCGCGCTTGTGTAGATGATTTTCCCCAAATATGAACTTGATCGGGAAATCGCCCTAGGAGGAGGTCGTTAAAGTGTGAAGCGTAAAAATGTGGTGATTTGAGCAATTTCGCGATGTTCCCATAAGGATATTATGGGATGTTTCTGTTATCGTTCCGGTTACAAGGTACAAAATATGACTTTGGCTCTCATACTTTTATGATCAGGATGGCAAATTAGAATTTTTTGCTAAATATCATGTAATTTGGAAAAACTCAGAGACCGTAAAAGTAATCCTTAAAATTTGGATAACTTTAGATGGT
This sequence comes from Eucyclogobius newberryi, assembly GCF_026437365.1. Classification (NCBI taxonomy): domain Eukaryota; kingdom Metazoa; phylum Chordata; class Actinopteri; order Gobiiformes; family Gobiidae; genus Eucyclogobius; species Eucyclogobius newberryi. The sequence continues at coordinate 2,270,854 of NW_027315846.1, forward strand.
CCACTTGTCTAGGGGACGTACACCGATTTTGAGGTTGGTGGACAAAACGCACTAGGAGGAGTTTGTTAAAGTGTGAAACAGAAAAATGTGGATATTCGAGAGATTTAGCGATTTTCCCATAGGGATAACATGGGAGGTTTCCGTCATGGCTACGACTACGCCGTAAAAATTAAGGCATAAGTTTGATTGGCCTTTTGCTCGGGACCCCAAAATAGAATTTTGGGCAAAGTTTAGAACATTTGTGTAAAACCAGTTTTTGTCCATCAATGTTCACTCAAAGGCAACTCTGTAGGGGGTGCTATCGCGCCCATTTCAATTTTGTCATCCTAAACTGGTCCAAACTTGAAAGTTGAACAACTGATTCAAATTTGGTCCTAATCGGACTGGTTTTGATCAAATGGGATGAATTTTCAGATCTGCAATATCCCAAAATAAGTTGTCCAACTTTGCGGCTGCGCCGCACACAGACCGTAAAAGGTATCTCAAAAAATTGGATAACTTTAGATGCCCCACTTGTCCAGAGGACGTACGCCGATTTTGAAGTCGGTGGGCAAAACGCCCTAAGAGGAGTTGACTCAGCGTGTTTTCATGTTCAAAGGAAGATGGCGGCCATAGGGTAAGTCTGGGGGCGTGGCCACAATAATATTTTTTGTCCTCATGAGAGGAATGCGTGTCCCGAATTTCGTAGCTCTACGCCAAAGTTGACCTCGGGGCGTCTCCCATAGGCGCAATGTATTTTGACTTTTGTCGGTGGCGCTGTCGCGCCATTTTTTGACGAAAAAAAAACAGCCCAGAAAAAACAAAATTTTTCGCCGATTCTGAATTTTGGGCAAAGTTTGGTGAGTTTTTGAGAATGGTCAAATTAGAGCTCAAAGATCTAAAGAAGTGAGTGAATGGGCTACGCCACTATTTCTGTCATAGCAGGAGTAAGTATGTATGATCCATGCCTTCGGCATGGGCTAGTTCACTGTACTTGCCAGGGGCGACGGGGAGACAGAGGGCCTATTGCTCCGTTGCGGGAGCAATAGGCCCTCCGCCCTGCTCCGGCCTAATAATATTTTTAGCAAAAACAATATAGTCGTTTCCACTATAACAACAAATGATACATCGTTAGAAAGCTCTAAGCCTTCCCGATGCCGCCATGGGGTGGAATCATCATTACGAGCGCTTACGCGTTCGTCACTCCCTATTCCGTCGGGATGCCCCGCCCACTCCCCATAGACTTCCATTGATTTGAGCAGATACAAGCATGGCCCATGCCTGCGGCATGGACTCTCGCGTACGGGACGATGCCAGGAGGGTTTTTGGAGGAATGCAGCGCTTCGCGCTGCTGTTGTCAACAATGAGTGAATGGGCTACGCCCATTCACTCATTGTTGACTATTTCTGTCATAGCAGGAGTAAGTATGCATGATCCATGCCTTCGGCATGGGCTAGTTCACTGTACTTGCCAGGGGCGACGGGGTCAGACAGTTGCAACTGTCGGCCCTGTCGGCCCAACTGTAGGCCCTCCGCCCTGCTGGGGCTCAGGCCTAATAATATTCCGATGCGAAAACAATGTTTCCCATTTTTCAAATATCATAAACTATACATTTTCGGAAAGCGCTCGCGCTTTCCTACCTCATGGTGTGGGTCCCTGGTCACTGACGGGTACTTTCGTTAATTTTGAGTGGGCTCCGCCCACTTTGTGTTTTTGGCCCTTTATACAGTAATAATGTTCAATTTTTGCATTACATGCTTATATGCACGGAACATGCAAGATATGGGGAACATATTCGTGAGCTACTTAGGGCAAATGAGTGCTTTATATGGGGATCCAATGTAAAGTGCTCGTTTAGTGCGCACTTTCGCACGGGCTTCGCCCGTTTACAACGGTAATGTTTCATTTTCCTACTACTAATTAGTATGCACGGGGCGTGCGTGAGTGAAGGAGTGCGTTAGTGAGTGTTTGGAAGTGGGCGATTTCATGCGCACTACGTGCGCACTTTTGCAGCCGTGCTTCGCACGGCCTTACGAGACTAATAGGCCTCTCGCCAGCTTGTGGCGCTCGGGCCTATTAATAATGATTTTAATAATGATTCAGTTCAATACAATAATAATAGAAAGGCTGACACAACAGGAGGAGTCGTCAGGCAGAGTCAGCAACACATATGACACAGGTAGAGGTCGTTCCACAGCTGTTACCATAGCAACCAAATGGTAAACAAGAGCCAAACTCCACATAAATGACACAACAGTTCTGATCTGACACACAATAACACCATAAAACACCTTTATTTAGTCCGACCATGGTTTAAACTGTCAGAACAGTGTGTGAGTGTAAACTGTCTCTGTGTCGCACACTGATGACATCACAGAGGGATTCAGCTCCACTTCCTGTCATTATTTTTTTTCGAAATTTCTTCACAAACTACAACTTAAAGGCGGTATGGACGATTTTTCGGCGATTTGAGAACGCAGGTGGAAGTGCGCATGCCACTCCCCCGTGTGGACTGATACAACACACACGTGCGTTTGTTTATTAGCGCAACGGATCGCATCGCATCTCTCGTCTCCCGTAGATTTCTGTCCACTTCTGCGTCAGCTCGAACTGTCTTTCTCCGTCTTCATTTTGCCCCGTACACTGAGGGAACTATATTATGATAGAGCCATGCGCTTAGGCACGCGGAAACGTGGGGACGAGCCTGACGCGGCTGCAGGTGAGCGGTAGGTTCGTTTTATGATTGATACGTGGCAGGACAAATGATTTATCCACGCCACGAGGAAATATGATAAAAAATTTGCTGAAAAAAATCGTCCATACCACCTTTAAGAAAAGTAAAACTGTGATAAACATTTACCACAGGTTCTACACCACCAAACTAAGTCAGAATAAGAAAAACAGCAGAACCGTCACGTGGACTTTAACTTCCGTATCTTGAACAAGCTGCGTTTTTTTTTGTTTTTAGTTAAAATCCCAATATCTTACATTCAAAATGTAACATAAAACATTCCAGTCAGTCAGCCAATCAGGGATCAATCACTGGTTTTAAATCTGCCATTTTTGACCATAGAAATTACAAAAACTAAACGGTCAAAGTCCTCAAAATGGCATCTGTAACGAGCCACGGTTAAAAGCGAGAGGGCAAAAAAAACAAACATATTTTCCACCTGATCTAACATGTAAAACAACAAAACAAAAACATGAATTCAAACCCATTAAACGCTGGGTCTCTCCGCAGCTGGCTGAAGGGGCAGCAGGAGGACAAGCAGGACACGGACGTCCACTACCACTCCATCACCGGCGAGGGCAACTTCAACTGGCGCTTCGTCTACCCCTTCGACTACCTCATAGCCGAGGAGAAGATTGTCATCTCCAAAAAGGAGTCCATGTTCGCGTGGGACGAGACCGAGTACAAGATCCCGCCCAGACTCAACCTGCAAGTGTGGGACGCCGACCACTTCTCCGCCGACGACTTCCTGGGTGAAAACGCCACAGATCTTTAGCGCAAATGTTTAAACGGGGCTATTTGACTGTTTTTCTGATCACATTTGAATCACGAATTTGCTTTCATTACTTTAGCATTAGCCTTAGCATTAGCATTAGCATTATTAACCAAAAGGAGGTTGAAATCTGGCGACTGAAGGCTTTTTGATACAGAATATTTACGATATAAGGTGTTTTTATTGAGAAAAGGCTGATATTTTTAATCATTTTTTGACATTTTGATTTAATAATGCTTTGTTTACATTAGCAACTCGACCCAACATGGCGGCGGGTTGAGTTTATGTCACGTAAATGAGGAAAAAGCTACGAAAAATTGCCAAAAACGCATTTGTCAATGGTGAAATAATGCGAGGAGTTCAAACTAACCACCGCCGAACGCCTCTGGTGCTTTTCCAGGTGCGATCGAGCTGGACCTGAACCGCTTCCCTCGCGGCGCTAAATCGGCGAAGCAGTGTTCGATCGACATGGTGACGAGCGAGGGCGAGATGCCCACGGTGTCCATCTTCAAACAGAAGAGGATCAAAGGCTGGTGGCCGTTTGTCGCCCGCAACGAGGACGACGAGTTTGAGCTCACGGTGGGTCGCGGGGGGGCGGGGCTATGGGGGGCGGGGCTACGGGGGCAGGTTTATGATGGACTTGGTGGGTTAAACTGCTCCAAGTCAAATTCAGTTGTTTTAAAACCGCATTCTGAGCGTTCTCTGAGCTCCGGCCAATCAGAGTAGACGATTCTGGGTCATTTTGATGTTTATTTGGTTGTGACACATATAACGAGACTTCATTTATTATGAGCAGTGACGTGACGATAGCTAATGTTACTGTTACGATTTAACATACTTCATTTTGCCTCTAAAATTGTCACGGTTATTATTTTCTGGTTATTACGGTTGTATTGTGACCTGAATAATCCCGATTATCAATTATCCTCTTGACATCTCTAATTATGAGTTTACAAGTGCCATGAATACATAAACTTGAATACATTTTAGCTCCAAATATACAGTATAATTTGCAAATTATTGCACAAATACATACTTCTTTTACGAAAAAGATTTGCCATTCAAAGGTGCACAATTCAAACAACTCCTTCGGTGTAAAGGTGTAAATAATACCTTGGCTCGGGTCGCTATTTGTGAGTTAATGGTTTGGGGAAATACATTAAGTACATGATGTAACGTTTCTTAATGTTTTCACCTGGAAACAAAGGCTTTTTAAAAAAATATATATATATTATTATTTTTATTATCTTTATCTTTTTATATTTATAACAAAGGAGACAAAGTCATTTAATACGCTGTATGGACTTATTACTATGATTTTAAAATTGTTAAATTAGTCGTATGGCAATAATTTTTTTAGCAAGTTGATTTTGTTTTTTCTCTTGTATTCTTGAGATTCCTCATATAAAATCAAATCTATTATTATATTTATTATTATTATTATCATTAGGCCCGAGCGCTTCTTACAGAGTGACATATCATTTTATATTGAGGGTAAAATGTTTTATGAAATTTGGCTCAACATTTTACAAAATTCAGCCCAAAATTCCATTTTGACATCCCGATCAAAAAAGTCAATGAGACCCATGTCACATTTGTTACGGCGTAACCGTAGCGATGACAGAAACCTTCCATGTTATTCCAATGGGGAAATTACCAAATCTTTGAAATGTGAACATGACACTTTATACTTTTACAAACTCTTCCTGGGGCGTTCGCTCTATTAACCTGAAATTTGGTGACACTCATCTTCGGGAGTGGACAATCAAAAGCTGTCCATTATTCTAAGAGTTACGGTGCCAAGAATTTAAAATAAAATTGCTTTTTGAATGGGGACCACAAAATTTGGTTCTCCCAAAATGTATCAAATTTTGCACAAAATTCTATTTTGGCATGGCAGTAAAAAAGCCAAAAACACCCATGTCATATTTGTTATGGCGTAGCCGTAGCGATGACAGGAACCTCCCATGTTATTCCAATGGGAAAATTGCCAAATTTGAACCTGTTTACACTTTATACTTTTACAAACTCCTTCAAGGGCGTTAGTCCTATTAACCTAACATTTGGTCGGACTCATCTTCAGGAGTGAGCCATCAAAACTTATCAAAAGTTTTATTCTAAGAGCCAAGGACTTTGTGCAACGGAGCCGCAAACTTTTCCCTTTATATGTAAAGCAAAGGAAAAAAGACAGCGTCACTGATTCAACAGTAGGTGTAATAAAAGGTCAATTGGGGCGTGTTAGCACCCCCTCCTCTTGCAGCGGCGGCGTGGCGAGGGCCGATCATCGCCGCTTGCGGCTATATTTATTATTACTATTATTATTATGAGAAAAAAGTAAATTCCAGCGTTGAAATGCTTCAGTTTATAACAAAAATGCTACTTTCTAACCTCAAAATTGTATCTGAGCTTCACAAAAAGTACAATTTGTGGTAAAGAGTGTAATAAATGTGTAGATAAAATGAAAAACTGTAGTGAGGTCCAGTAAAAATAAAAATCAGGCCGTTTCTTTATTAAAAATGGCTGTAATCTGTAATAAAATCATCATTTACAGTCTCTTAAAGGGTGTGTTTAAAGGGGCGTGTGCTGCTGTTTTGTGCTCAGGGCAAAGTGGAGGCGGAGCTTCACCTTCTGACCGGAGAAGAGGCCGAGAAGAGTCCAGTGGGAGAAGGACGCAACGAACCGGACCCTATGGAGAAGCCCAAGTATGAACGCACCTCCAATACTGCACTTCTCTGTAGTACACGCCTCCAATACTGCACTTCTCTGTAGTACACGCCTCCAATACTGCACTTCTCTGTAGTACACGCCTCCAATACTGCACTTCTCTGTAGTACACGCCTCCAACACTGCACTTCTCTGTAGTACACGCCTCCAATACTGCACTTCTCTGTAGTACACGCCTCCAACACTGCACTTCTCTGTAGTACACGCCTCCAATACTGCACTTCTCTGTAGTACACGCCTCCAACACTGCACTTCTCTGTAGTACACGCCTCCAATACTGCACATCTCTGTAGTACACGCCTCCAATACTGCACTTCTCTGTAGTACACGCCTCCAATACTGCACTTCTCTGTAGTACACGCCTCCAATACTGCACATCTCTGTAGTACACGCCTCCAATACTGCACTTCTCTGTAGTACACGCCTCCAATACTGCACATCTCTGTAGTACACGCCTCCAATACTGCACTTCTCTGTAGTACACGCCTCCAATACTGCACTTCTCTGTAGTACACGCCTCCAATACTGCACATCTCTGTAGTACACGCCTCCAATACTGCACATCTCTGTAGTACACGCCTCCAATACTGCACTTCTCTGTAGTACACGCCTCCAATACTGCACATCTCTGTAGTACACGCCTCCAATACTGCACTTCTCTGTAGTACACGCCTCCAATACTGCACATCTCTGTAGTACACGCCTCCAATACTGCACTTCTCTGTAGTACACGCCTCCAATACTGCACATCTCTGTAGTACACGCCTCAAATACTGCACTTCTCTGTAGTACACGCCTCCAATACTGAACTTCTCTGTAGTACACGCCTCCAATACTGAACTTCTCTGTAGTACACGCCTCCAACACTGCACTTCTCTGTAGTACACGGCTCCAACACTGCACTTCTCTGTAGTACACGCCTCCAATACTGCACTTCTCTGTAGTACACGCCTCCAATACTGCACTTCTCTGTAGTACACGGCTCCAACACTGCACTTCTCTGTAGTACACGCCTCCAATACTGCACTTCTCTGTAGTACACGCCTCCAATACTGCACATCTCTGTAGTACACGCCTCCAATACTGCACTTCTCTGTAGTACACGCCTCCAATACTGCACTTCTCTGTAGTACACGCCTCCAATACTGCACATCTCTGTAGTACACGCCTCCAATACTGCACATCTCTGTAGTACACACTGCACTGTAAAAAACACACATCTAAAAAAACTTTAAATCAGAATATCAGTCTGAATTTGAGTAGTTTTGATTGTGTTGCTCGTCTCATTTACATATACATCTAAATTTCTGATTGGTTTGTGTTTAAGTATTTTCTTTTACTTACCCTAATTTGGTCAAAATAAAAAGTATTGAAACAAGTCACAAACTGCTAGGTTGCCTTCACGTGACACAACATTTTTGAGTCCCTATTCTTGTGTCTGAAGTACCGTGGCACGCTCGTCGCTGCCGCCATCTTGAGGACGAAAGCCGCGCGCTCACTGTGGGCTGTGACGACAAAAAGTCTCAAAACAAATGATTCTTTCTCTTCTGTCACGCCCCCAAAGACCCCGTTTGTCCAGAAATGTGTGACTGTGGTCAGGAGGGACCAGTGGACTTACAGAGGTCACTCCAGACTGAGCTGTTTGTTTCGGGTCGTTAGCAGCTAATGCTAATGCTAGCTTACACACAAGGGGCTCGGGATGGAAGGTCAGAAAACATGATCAAAAACCCGCCATGTTTTTTGCTGATGTAATAAACGTGCGTTAGCCAAAACAGTGTCGCCGGGCAACAAAAAGCCGCGCAACAAAAAAGCTGCGCAACAAAAAAGCCGCGCAACAACCTGATAAAAAAAACATGAAATACATTTATCAATCTTCTGCAGAATCTCAAGGGAATTGATGAAGAAAGCAACTATTTATAACAAAACGTAACTCTAAACAGCACAGTTAATTGCTTCGGTCCATATACATATTTATTATCAATGAAATAATTAGTCGAATAATAAAAATCTTCATCGACTAAGACTATTGACCGAGTAATTGAGTGAATGACTAAAGGCCTGTTGTCCTGGTAAGTACCAGGCCCGTCCACAAACAAACAAACAAACAAAGACGTCACTGTCACAATAGCGTCAGAAGGTGGCGCCGTTGTCGTTTTCCATTGAAAGGACTTTATAAACCGTGACATTATTATGGCTTTTGAGTTTGTGGAGCGAATCCCAAACAGTGACATTTCTGGATCTCGTGTTTAAAATGAAAACAAAACACGACAATTGAACTCCAGAACGTGAGCGCCACCTGCATACCAATGTTTGTCCGTCACGTGAATGCATAAAAGTCAGTCAAAATGCATAAAAGTCAGTCAAAATGCATAAAAGTCAAAATGCATAAAAGTCAGTCAAAACTCCTCGATTTAAGGTGAATATTCTGTAAAAAAGGCAGTTTTAACTCGAGGTTGGATGTTTCCGCAGGTCGTTCATCATGTGTGTGTTTACGTGTCTGCTCTTTATCCGTCTTTATCCGTATTTATATGTGTTTTCAGCTGTTCTTTGACTCCTCCTTCCACTTTCTCACAAACACACAGGCCACGAAACAGAAAAAGAGGCACAGAGAGTTCAAACGTGCCAATTTAGCCCGTCAGGGATCATAAATTAACCACTAAAACAACTAAACCTTTCATAAATAACGAGTAAACAGCAGGAGAATTTTGAACTAAACACGACTTTTAAACCTAAACCTAAACCTCTTGATAAAAATACATAAATAAAGAGTTAATTTAGTCAATGGAAGGCATTTCTAAGTCAGCGCAAGCGTCTGGGACCAGCTCATGGTAAGTTACTTTTGCCTTTTACTATTTACTACTTCTGATCCTGTTTTGTTCACGTTTGTTTGTCTGAATGTCTGTCTGTTTGCCGTTAGAACATGTTTGTTTTGTGTCTCGATTGTAGTACGGATTAAAGAAATATGGTCACATTTATTCACGTTGTTTAAAGTCCTACAGTAAACGGCATGTTCGAGCTGCAGCTTTAGGCTTCTTATGTTTAATGCAATAAATCGGCTGCAAACGGCGTTGGACTTTATTACACGCGGCATCGTTTATCGTGTAATAATAATAATAATAATAACTTTTATTTATATAGCGCTCGGGTGTACTCGGGTTATTTGCAGTAACATGTTGAAAACGTCATTTATTCAATTAGTTCTGCTCAATAATGGAAAAAATATTCATCGCCATTATTTAAATTAGGATTATTTGCTTTGAAAGGTGTGGCATCGGCACGGAAAATGAAAAAAATTATCAGATACAATTAAACATGCGGTATTTTCCGGCCAAAAAAACGCATAATAGAGAAGAAAAACATATATAAGTCGCACTTGAGTATAAGTCGCATATTTTGTGGAAATTGACTTGATAAAATCCAAGACCAAGAACAGACATTTCATCTTGAAATGCAGTTTAAAGTAATAACAGATGAGAGAACATGGTGAATAGGTGTACGTATGCTAACGCTAACACATTCAGCTACATGACGTATGCTAACGCTAACACCTTCAGCTACATGACGTATACTAACGCTAACACCTTCAGCTACATGAGGCACAGACAGAACTGTGGTAAGTGTCTGGTATGTTAACGTAACATATGAACAGTTATTCAGATAACTATAGCATAAAGAACATGCTAACAAGTTTAGCAAAGCATCAGTTTTACCCCAAATCACTAAATCCATTGAATTCTTCTTCCTCTGTGTCACTTCTAAACAAATCCACAAACTCCAGAGGAAGAAGAAGTGCAGATTCTTCTTCTGCGTCGCTTAGAGCCTAGAGCGCCCTCTTGTGGTTGTCACTGTGTAAATAACAAATAATATCACATAAGTCGCACCCCGGCCAAAACTATGAAACAAGGTGCGACTTATAGTCCGGATACTTAAGGAAACCCACAAACGGCGCGATAATCATAATTGTGATTGACACGTGACTTACATCCGATGCCGTTTGCAGCCGCGTTATGATTATTTTTTGCACGCGTAAGTGCCCGGCCTCACGCGGCGCTGTGTCCTCTCCCCAGTCGCCCCGACACCAGCCTGCTGTGGTTCCTCACTCCCTTAAAGGCCGTCAGAAACCTGCTGTGCACGCAGTACAAGTGGCTCACCATCAAGATCGTGGTGGCGCTGCTGCTCCTCGCCATGCTCGCGCTCTTCCTCTACAGCGCGCCGGGATACATGGTCAAGAAGATGCTCGGAGCGTAACGCGGCATAGGTTTTTTTTTTTGAACAAACGTGTCTGTGCCCTCCTTTAATTGGCTCGTGTTGCGGGATTTGATTACAGTGTTTTCCGGAGTATAAGTCGCACCAGCCAAAAAATGCATAATAGAGAAGAAAAAAACATATATAAGTCGCACTGGAGGATGAAATGCGGTGCAAGTGTGAAAATAACAAATAATATCACATATAAGTCACTCCGGAGTATATAAGTATAAATATAAGTATAAGTCGCACACTATGAAAAAAAGGTTCAACTTATAGTCCGGAAAATACGGTTTGTCACGGTTTCAGGGGGGGGGGGGGGTAGGATTATCACGCTAATCTAAAGTCGCTTCATCCGACAACAATGACATCTTTTGATCTTTTGGGTTGAACGATGTTATTATTATTGTGAAAAAATACATTTCAATCAAACTGTATTTATAAAGCGCTTTTCATACACAAAAACTGCATAAAGTCCATTGAAAACCGTCCCACGTCCCGCCCCAACCACCCGCACAAGCACCGGACCCACACAACCCACACACAGCACACTAACGACTGCATGAGGCTGAGTACAGATGCACCAGTTGAGGAAGCACCATCAGGACACTTTGGAGTCAGAACTTGAAATAAAAACGGACAATAACTGTGAAATAAAAGAGACATGAACCATAAACCAGGTCAGCAAAATGTGCAATCTGACATTTTACCACAGAATGACTATGATAAATATAATAATAATGATAATAATAAACTATTGAGGATTGTTCTGTGATGTCGCGTGGACACAGTCTGCATTAAAGGGGGCGCTGTGGTTTAGGTTTCATTTCTGAGATATTAAATGCAGTGGCGTGCGGTGACTTTTATGGACGGGCAGCACACTCCGGGTTTGAACGCCAAAATGTAAGAAAATAAAATAAAAAGATGCAAAAAGTGACTTTCGCACCCGAGTCTCCACACGAAGGACGAACAGCTAATCTCACGTATAATGAAGCTGACTGGACTAAATAGGCTCACGTCACTAATCAGTTCATTCCACGTTCTATGTAATAATTGGCGCTCTGTGTTATTAAAATACTGCGTGTATTTCTAACTAACGTCTAATAAATATAAACGTGAACAGAGCCTGAGCTACAAACACAGACTTGTCGCTAAAAGATGGTTTTTAGATCTGTTTGATGAAACTGTGACTCTTCTCCTCTGCACATGCTCAGTTAGGGCTCATGTTAGCGGGCGGAGCATGAACGGGCCTCCGAACACGCCCACAGACGGAGCAGCTGCAGGAGAAGAAGAACCAAGCTTCCTGCAGTACTGCTCAGCGGCCTGTAGAGGCTTCAGCAGGGGAAAAGAGGGGAAAACTGACTTATTTGAGTATATTTTGGAGCAATTTAAATACAGTTGTGACACAAGGTAATGTTAGATTTTTCCGGTCAATCACTGCTCGCCTTGATTGCCTTGACCGCACGCCACTGTTGCATACAAATGTTGCACTCGTCTTTTTGCTTTTGAATGTTCTCGAATGTTTGTGTGACTGATATGTTTATTTTCCGTTGATTTAACTGTGTGAATTATGCATTTATAGATTAACAACTTCCTTATTGTTGTTTTAAACTTTGGACTAATTTGAAAAACCCAGTTGCAGCAATAAAGATTACACAAAGACAAAAGTGAGTAAACGCTGATAACACCGATATGAAATGTATTCTGTCTCTATCTCAAACTGCTATTTTATCAAACTATATATATGTCAATCAATTTTCCTTCAAAATAAATAACCTGTTGTGTTTGTCGTCTCATTTCTTGATTCCATTTGTTCCCTTTGATTGCTTTGTTCCCGGCTGCTAAAAGTGTTCATAAAAGTATCTATCATTTCCCCTGCAGCAGTTTAATGTCCCGGATTATGTCATTTTTCCCGGGAATAACTTTGACACGGTGATAAAATACTGTGATACGTGAGATATTGGGACGTGCTCGTGTGTTTCCATTCTTCATCTTCTTTTTCACATGTATTGTTGATGCATCAGTAATACACAGATATAGTTTGGAGAGGATTTATGATGCTTTAATAACTATTTCAGTCAAAGGGCTCGAGTTGTTTTGGTTCATTTCCTGGTCGTAATAACTCAGACCGTAAATAGGGAACCGCTCGAGACGGTCTTATGTTAATTAGGACGACAACAGGATTTCTGTGGGTAACAAAGAAGATTAGTCTCAGGCGAATGGCATGGCAAGCAGTTAGATTAACTAGAGGCTAATACCAGGAGGTTACTACAAGAATACTAGAATACTACAAATATCAAGGTTGTGGTATTTTTATTTATTTAAAGGCCCAATAAAAGAGCACTAGTTCACTCCTCACTCTCCGTGTCCTCTTCACACGTGTCCTTAGCATGATCGTTCACTCCTCACTCTCTGTGTCCTCTTCACACGTGTCCTTAGCATGACCGTTCACTCCTCACTCTCCGTGTCCTCTTCACACGTGTCCTTAGCATGACCGTTCACTCCTCACTCTCCGTGTCCTCTTCACACGTGTCCTTAGCATGATCGTTCACTCCTCACTCTCCGTGTCCTCTTCACACGTGTCCTTAGCATGACCGTTCACTCCTCACTCTCTATGTCCTCTTCACACGTGTCCTTAGCATGACCGTTCACTCCTCACTCTCCGTGTCCTCTTCACACGTGTCCTTAGCATGACCGTTCACTCCTCACTCTCTGTGTCCTCCGCAGTCGTCCAAACGTGGCCCTGCTCTGGTTCATACGTGTCCTTAGCATGATCGTTCACTCCTCACTCTCTGTGTCCTCTTCACACGTGTCCTTAGCATGACCGTTCACTCCTCACTCTCCGTGTCCTCTTCACACGTGTCCTTAGCATGATCGTTCACTCCTCACTCTCTGTGTCCTCCGCAGTCGTCCAAACGTGGCCCTGCTCTGGTTCATACATGTCCTTAGCATGATCGATCACTCCTCACTCTCTGTGTCCTCCGCAGTCGTCCGGACGTGGCCCTGCTCTGGTTCATACGTGTCCTTAGCATGATCGTTCACTCCTCACTCTCTGTGTCCTCCGCAGTCGTCCGGACGTGGCCCTGCTCTGGTTCATACGTGTCCTTAGCATGATCGTTCACTCCTCACTCTCTGTGTCGTCCGCAGTCGTCCGGACGTGGCCCTGCTCTGGTTCATACGTGTCCTTATAATGATCGATCACTCCTCACTCTCTGTGTCCTCCGCAGTCGTCCGGACGTGGCCCTGCTCTGGTTCATACGTGTCCTTAGCATGATCGTTCACTCCTCACTCTCCGTGTCCTCTTCACACGTGTCCTTAGCATGACCGTTCACTCCTCACTCTCCGTGTCCTCTTCACACGTGTCCTTAGCATGATCGTTCACTCCTCACTCTCTGTGTCCTCCGCAGTCGTCCAAACGTGGCCCTGCTCTGGTTTCTACGTGTCCTTAGCATGATCGTTCACTCCTCACTCTCTGTGTCCTCCGCAGTCGTCCGGACGTGGCCCTGCTCTGGTTCATACGTGTCCTTAGCATGATCGTTCACTCCTCACTCTCTGTGTCCTCCTCAGTCGTCCGGACGTGGCCCTGCTCTGGTTCATACGTGTCCTTAGCATGATCGATCACTCCTCACTCTCTGTGTCCACCGCAGTCGTCCGGACGTGGCCCTGCTCTGGTTCATACGTGTCCTTAGCATGATCGTTCACTCCTCACTCTCTGTGTCCTTCGCAGTCGTCCGGACGTGGCCCTGCTCTGGTTCATACGTGTCCTTAGCATGATCGTTCACTCCTCACTCTCTGTGTCCTCCGCAGTCATCCGGACGTGGCCCTGCTCTGGTTCATACGTGTCCTTAGCATGATCGTTCACTCCTCACTCTCTGTGTCCTCTTCACACGTGTCCTTAGCATGACCGTTCACTCCTCACTCTCCGTGTCCTCTTCACACGTGTCCTTAGCATGATCGTTCACTCCTCACTCTCTGTGTCCTCCGCAGTCGTCCAAACGTGGCCCTGCTCTGGTTCATACATGTCCTTAGCATGATCGATCACTCCTCACTCTCTGTGTCCTCCGCAGTCGTCCGGACGTGGCCCTGCTCTGGTTCATACGTGTCCTTAGCACGATCGTTCACTCCTCACTCTCTGTGTCCTCCGCAGTCGTCCGGACGTGGCCCTGCTCTGGTTCATACGTGTCCTTAGCATGATCGTTCACTCCTCACTCTCCGTGTCCTCTTCACACGTGTCCTTAGCATGACCGTTCACTCCCCACTCTCCGTGTCCTCTTCACACGTGTCCTTAGCATGATCGTTCACTCCTCACTCTCTGTGTCCTCCGCAGTCGTCCAAACGTGGCCCTGCTCTGGTTCATACGTGTCCTTAGCATGATCGTTCACTCCTCACTCTCTGTGTCCTCCGCAGTCGTCCGGACGTGGCCCTGCTCTGGTTCATACGTGTCCTTAGCATGATCGTTCACTCCTCACTCTCTGTGTCCTCCTCAGTCGTCCGGACGTGGCCCTGCTCTGGTTCATACGTGTCCTTAGCATGATCGTTCACTCCTCACTCTCTGTGTCCTTCGCAGTCGTCCGGACGTGGCCCTGCTCTGGTTCATACGTGTCCTTAGCATGATCGTTCACTCCTCACTCTCTGTGTCCTCCGCAGTCATCCGGACGTGGCCCTGCTCTGGTTCATACGTGTCCTTAGCATGATCGTTCACTCCTCACTCTCTGTGTCCTCTTCACACGTGTCCTTAGCATGACCGTTCACTCCTCACTCTCCGTGTCCTCTTCACACGTGTCCTTAGCATGATCGTTCACTCCTCACTCTCTGTGTCCTCCGCAGTCGTCCAAACGTGGCCCTGCTCTGGTTCATACATGTCCTTAGCATGATCGATCACTCCTCACTCTCTGTGTCCTCCGCAGTCGTCCGGACGTGGCCCTGCTCTGGTTCATACGTGTCCTTAGCACGATCGTTCACTCCTCACTCTCCGTGTCCTCTTCACACGTGTCCTTAGCATGACCGTTCACTCCTCACTCTCCGTGTCCTCTTCACACGTGTCCTTAGCATGATCGTTCACTCCTCACTCTCTGTGTCCTCCGCAGTCGTCCGGACGTGGCCCTGCTCTGGTTCATACGTGTCCTTAGCATGATCGATCACTCCTCACTCTCTGTGTCCACCGCAGTCGTCCGGACGTGGCCCTGCTCTGGTTCATACGTGTCCTTAGCATGATCGATCACTCCTCACTCTCTGTGTCCACCGCAGTCGTCCAAACGTGGCCCTGCTCTGGTTCATACGTGTCCTTAGCATGATCGTTCACTCCTCACTCTCTGTGTCCTCCGCAGTCGTCCGGACGTGGCCCTGCTCTGGTTCATACGTGTCCTTAGCATGATCGATCACTCCTCACTCTCTGTGTCCTCCGCAGTCGTCCGGACGTGGCCCTGCTCTGGTTCATACGTGTCCTTAGCATGATCGTTCACTCCTCACTCTCTGTGTCCTCCGCAGTCGTCCGGACGTGGCCCTGCTCTGGTTCATACGTGTCCTTAGCATGATCGTTCACTCCTCACTCTCTGTGTCGTCCGCAGTCGTCCGGACGTGGCCCTGCTCTGGTTCATACGTGTCCTTATAATGATCGATCACTCCTCACTCTCTGTGTCCTCCGCAGTCGTCCGGACGTGGCCCTGCTCTGGTTCATACGTGTCCTTAGCATGATCGTTCACTCCTCACTCTCCGTGTCCTCTTCACACGTGTCCTTAGCATGACCGTTCACTCCCCACTCTCCGTGTCCTCTTCACACGTGTCCTTAGCATGATCGTTCACTCCTCACTCTCTGTGTCCTCCGCAGTCGTCCAAACGTGGCCCTGCTCTGGTTTCTACGTGTCCTTAGCATGATCGTTCACTCCTCACTCTCTGTGTCCTCCGCAGTCGTCCGGACGTGGCCCTGCTCTGGTTCATACGTGTCCTTAGCATGATCGTTCACTCCTCACTCTCTGTGTCCTCCTCAGTCGTCCGGACGTGGCCCTGCTCTGGTTCATACGTGTCCTTAGCATGATCGATCACTCCTCACTCTCTGTGTCCACCGCAGTCGTCCGGACGTGGCCCTGCTCTGGTTCATACGTGTCCTTAGCATGATCGTTCACTCCTCACTCTCTGTGTCCTCCGCAGTCATCCGGACGTGGCCCTGCTCTGGTTCATACGTGTCCTTAGCATGATCGTTCACTCCTCACTCTCTGTGTCCTCTTCACACGTGTCCTTAGCATGACCGTTCACTCCTCACTCTCCGTGTCCTCTTCACACGTGTCCTTAGCATGATCGTTCACTCCTCACTCTCTGTGTCCTCCGCAGTCGTCCAAACGTGGCCCTGCTCTGGTTCATACATGTCCTTAGCATGATCGATCACTCCTCACTCTCTGTGTCCTCCGCAGTCGTCCGGACGTGGCCCTGCTCTGGTTCATACGTGTCCTTAGCACGATCGTTCACTCCTCACTCTCTGTGTCCTCCGCAGTCGTCCGGACGTGGCCCTGCTCTGGTTCATACGTGTCCTTAGCATGATCGTTCACTCCTCACTCTCCGTGTCCTCTTCACACGTGTCCTTAGCATGACCGTTCACTCCCCACTCTCCGTGTCCTCTTCACACGTGTCCTTAGCATGATCGTTCACTCCTCACTCTCTGTGTCCTCCGCAGTCGTCCAAACGTGGCCCTGCTCTGGTTCATACGTGTCCTTAGCATGATCGTTCACTCCTCACTCTCTGTGTCCTCCGCAGTCGTCCGGACGTGGCCCTGCTCTGGTTCATACGTGTCCTTAGCATGATCGTTCACTCCTCACTCTCTGTGTCCTCCTCAGTCGTCCGGACGTGGCCCTGCTCTGGTTCATATGTGTTCTTAGCATGATCGTTCACTCCTCACTCTCTGTGTCCTCCGCAGTCATCCGGACGTGGCCCTGCTCTGGTTCATACGTGTCCTTAGCATGATCGTTCACTCCTCACTCTCTGTGTCCTCTTCACACGTGTCTTTAGCATGACCGTTCACTCCTCACTCTCCGTGTCCTCTTCACACGTGTCCTTAGCATGATCGTTCACTCCTCACTCTCTGTGTCCTCCGCAGTCGTCCAAACGTGGCCCTGCTCTGGTTCATACATGTCCTTAGCATGATCGATCACTCCTCACTCTCTGTGTCCTCCGCAGTCGTCCGGACGTGGCCCTGCTCTGGTTCATACGTGTCCTTAGCACGATCGTTCACTCCTCACTCTCCGTGTCCTCTTCACACGTGTCCTTAGCATGACCGTTCACTCCTCACTCTCCGTGTCCTCTTCACACGTGTCCTTAGCATGATCGTTCACTCCTCACTCTCTGTGTCCTCCGCAGTCGTCCGGACGTGGCCCTGCTCTGGTTCATACGTGTCCTTAGCATGATCGATCACTCCTCACTCTCTGTGTCCACCGCAGTCGTCCGGACGTGGCCCTGCTCTGGTTCATACGTGTCCTTAGCATGATCGATCACTCCTCACTCTCTGTGTCCACCGCAGTCGTCCAAACGTGGCCCTGCTCTGGTTCATACGTGTCCTTAGCATGATCGTTCACTCCTCACTCTCTGTGTCCTCCGCAGTCGTCCGGACGTGGCCCTGCTCTGGTTCATACGTGTCCTTAGCATGATCGTTCACTCCTCACTCTCTGTGTCCTCCGCAGTCGTCCGGACGTGGCCCTGCTCTGGTTCATACGTGTCCTTAGCATGATCGTTCACTCCTCACTCTCTGTGTCCTCCTCAGTCGTCCGGACGTGGCCCTGCTCTGGTTCATACGTGTCCTTAGCATGATCGATCACTCCTCACTCTCTGTGTCCACCGCAGTCGTCCGGACGTGGCCCTGCTCTGGTTCATACGTGTCCTTAGCATGATCGTTCACTCTTCACTCTCTGTGTCCTCCTCAGTCGTCCGGACGTGGCCCTGCTCTGGTTCATACGTGTCCTTAGCATGATCGTTCACTCCTCACTCTCTGTGTCCTCCGCAGTCGTCCGGACGTGGCCCTGCTCTGGTTCATACGTGTCCTTAGCATGATCGTTCACTCCTCACTCTCTGTGTCCTCCGCAGTCGTCCGGACGTGGCCCTGCTCTGGTTCATACGTGTCCTTAGCATGATCGTTCACTCCTCACTCTCTGTGTCCTCCGCAGTCGTCCGGACGTGGCCCTGCTCTGGTTCATACGTGTCCTTAGCATGATCGTTCACTCCTCACTCTCTGTGTCCTCCGCAGTCGTCCGGACGTGGCCCTGCTCTGGTTCATACGTGTCCTTAGCATGATCGTTCACTCCTCACTCTCTGTGTCCTCCGCAGTCGTCCGGACGTGGCCCTGCTCTGGTTCATACGTGTCCTTAGCATGATCGTTCACTCCTCACTCTCTGTGTCCTCCGCAGTCGTCCGGACGTGGCCCTGCTCTGGTTCATACGTGTCCTTAGCATGATCGTTCACTCCTCACTCTCTGTGTCCTCCGCAGTCGTCCGGACGTGGCCCTGCTCTGGTTCTTGATCCCGCTCAAAGCCGCGAAGCACCTGGTGTGTGACCAGTACCGATGGCTGACCATAAAGATCGTGACGGCGCTCCTCCTGCTGGCCATTCTCGGACTGTTCCTGTACAACATGCCCGGGTACATGGTCAAGAAGATGCTCGGGGCCTAACGTGACGATAAGACGGCCCCGTACACTCAACAAAACACACGCAAAAGATTTTGTTTTCAATTGAATACCGTAGTTTGCGAAAAGTTGGACAATATTTCTAGACCGGGAGTATTTTGCGTTTCCTGATCGTGATTCGTTTTTTCTCTTGTTTGGTGTTAAAACTGTGGCTCCTCCGCAAAACATCGTAATAAATTCAAAATATGATTCAATTCCAGACAAAATCTCTCAGTAAATCAAATTAATTTGTCTTAGAATTCACCGATCGAGCAAAACAATACGACAACCCTGCACTGCAAAAACATTTTTAATTGACTACTTTTGGTAAGGTTGGACGACACATCTTTACCCAGAGTATTTTTTAATAATATGTTATTATATGTTACCGCATTCATTTTACAAATATCAAGCAAAACATTATGACCACCGGCTACACTGTAAAACTAACATTTGGACATTTAAGCATTTATAAAAAAGGGTCTTAATTTTTTTCACATTTCAATTCAATTACAATGAAGGAGAGAAAATGCATAATAAAAAGTTATTCTTTTTAATATATATTTATCTTGGTCTAAATGTCTAGAAACCAATGAAATAATCCAACTCTGAATTTAAACCATCGTTTTAACTCTGTTTTGTTCTAACCAGGACTAAACTAGGTCTAAAGAATAATGAATAATATACTATCAGTTTTTCTCATTGATTGACATGTTTAAGTGTGATTGTTTTCGTGATTTAATTTTTCTTTTGACACTTACAGTTTTAATAATTCACATTGTTGACAAGGTGTGTTTTATTCCTCTCATTTTGACGTTAGGAGGCAGTTTTGCAGTTGACTTGAATTGACAACTTTCTTATTTAAATGTGTTTTTGTCACTTTGTTTTCTGTGCGTCTTCATCAGAGGATGAAGTCGGTGATGTAAATGTGCAATTTGTGAATAAAACGAGCAATAAAAGGAACCGGGTTTTTTGTTTGCTTGTTTTTTGTGTGTGGCCCGGATCACATTTGTTATGCACATTTGGGCCAGTTATGGGTGTGTGAGATGAGATGTAGGACCCACAAATACAAACTACAAGGCATATAATACAGTTTAAACTATTTTACAATCAAATCATGTTGATTTATAGTGTTTCAGAATGAATGAATTGAACGGCTTTAAACCTAAACCATGTGTTGAGAGTAAATTCTCTTTTTTACGCACTCAAAACAATAGATTTGTCTGTGTTTTTGTGTTATTGTCTATTTGTGTTATTTTAGTAGAAAAAGCTTCAGTTGTAGTCATCTGGACTCAGTTAGAAAAAAATAGACGTTTCGACTCTCATCCAAGAGTCATTGTCAATAAAAGAATTTAGATCGAGAACTCCGATATTAATACTGTTCTGTGGTAAGACGAGATGCACGGCGCTCTGAGGTCCTGAACTAGTATTTCTTCTGTGCTGATAAAGCCTCTTGTGTAGAGGCTGTTTCGTCTCACCTATGTACCGTTCTTTACAGCTTTCTTCACTGCATTGGATCGAATAAACTACTAAACTAGTGAAGAAAGCTGTTAAGAACGGTACATAGGTGAGACAAAACAGCCTCTACACAAGAGGCTTTATCAGCACAGAAGAAATACTAGTTCAGGACCTCAGAGTGCCGTGCATCTCCATCTTGAAGCCTCTAATCACTCGTTTGAAGACGGTGAGGTGAAGGTTTTAAGCAGGAGAAAAGATGGTTTGAAAGAGGAGTCAAGGAAGCTATTTTTGTTTAAAAAGAAAGACCTTCTTTAAACAGAAATGGAGGGCTAAGATTTAATCTTCCTGTTATTTATAATGGGTTACTGAACCCCTGGAAAGGTAGAGGACCAGGACAAGGACATTTAGATGCTACTCAGGTACTCAGGGTGGTTGAGCCAGGGTCTCACAAAGACAAAGAGGATTCTAATAGGCCATTAAGATTCTGAATAGGCTCGGTAGATACAAGGGGAGAGTTTCTGTTGAAACAAACAACTCTTTCTACTTCAGGAAGGCTCCTCCCAATGGGCGGGTCTTACCACAGAACAGTATTAATATCGGAGTTCTCGATCTAAATTCTTTTATTGACAATGACTCTTGGATGAGAGTCGAAACGTCTATTTTTTCAAACTGAGTCCAGATGACTACAACTGAAGCTTTTTCTACTATGGAACACGCCTGGACGAATGAGGGATTACACCGACA